>NC_057940.1:26777110-27377110 GCF_018555375.3 Anguilla rostrata
CAATTGGGAGTATATGGAAGAAAGACAGATCTGTATACATAGCAAAGGGTCTCTATGTTACATAGTGTTCATGTGAAACTTTTATTATTTTTTTTTTAAATCCCTGCAGTGATAATCTTGAGTTAACCGAATGGAATGTACACAATAACAGCGTGTATCTGACAGAGAGATTTAATTAATATGGCTTTCAAATGAAAAATTCAAAAGAATAAATGGCATCCGAATTAAGCAGAAACCTTGGTATTGGTCATTATTAATTTGCTTAATGTACAAAAATGCCCTGCAAAGGCATCTCTAATTAGTCCAGTATTGGCTCATGTGTTTTATTAAGCATAAGAATTTGAACACTGTATTCAGATGCCAATTGATTTGATTGATCTAGGGTCTGATTTTTAGTTCATAACGGCTCTATCACGTAAATGTCTTTCATATTTTATCAACATTATGGAAATGCATATTAATACTGCAATGAGCGATATTTAGAGGGACGGACATTACTGTGGATTCAATCTCGGAATTAAAGAACCTATTATAAGCATTCACTGTTTAACAGAACAGGAATATGCAGGTTACAATTGCAATTTTGTATGCATCCGGGAAATTGCTTTAATGAATTCTAGTCATCAGATTTGCGTTGATGAAACTGCTTTTAAATTCTAACAGCTTTCCTGAACATTACCAAATATGGAGGAAAATATTTTTTGGCATTTACTAGTATTTTCATTTTCATGATGTGTCACTGTCTATATTCAGTTTCTCCGAACAATTCATTTTATATATAAGCCACATATTCCCCACAAAACGTAATTGACTTCATTTGATGGTGTTTCGTAAAATACATTGTTTGACATGAGGCAGTGGTAGTATTTCTCATAAACAGGAAATGGGGCCTGATGATGTAAGCAAATGTTATCATCAACAACATGCCTGAACTGGCATTGTCTGTTGATTGCCACATGCAGAAGTGTGAGAGCATCAAAGTCTTCGGTTCACAAAAAATATTTGTAGTTTTTCCAGTAGAAATGTCTTTTGGCATTGCAGATCTAAGAGTTTGATCTCTTGTCTACGTTACAATGGGAACAAACAATTAGCCTTACTTCTGTTTGGTGGTGGTGGTGGTGGTGGTGGTGATATCTCCCAAGTCTACAGTGATCGCCTGCCATGTTTTTCTTTGTTGCCATTCCTTTTCTTATTTCTTCTTTTCCATATCTGACATTTTCTCTTATCCTCTAGTCATTTGCTTGACCCCAATTGCCCATGTACCATGACCTAAATCTTGCTCATCTGTGTGCATCTTCAAGTGGTGGGTTAGTTAAGGAATGACAGGTCTGGAAAGTCAGTCAGTGCTTCTGTCAAAGGCTGTCTTGCTGTGAAACAACAGTGGCAACAACAATTATCTCTGTTTCTTTGTTTATTTGGTTGCTTTTCCTCCTCATTCTTTGTAATTGCGTCTGAATCCTTCAAGCTAGAAACTGTAACACATAGGTATATGTTTAACTACAGTATTAGGCAATGTAGTCATTACTTAAGTACTGCAAAACTTGAATGTTCCACTACTTACTTTTGTCTTTGTAATTAATTTTTATTTGTCTACCAAAAAACACATTATGGTTCTTTCATAATCTATGGTCAATGTTTTCTTACCTGTTTTTAGCTTGTTCCCAAAAACCTGCCAACAAGCTACTGCATATGCATAATTTTTACTTGATCATGTGACTGATTGCAAAGTAATCTCCCCAAGCACAGTGGCAGAACACAGCCTGGATGTAAACAGGGATTGGGTGGATTTTTGGATGCTCTGGCTCTCAGTGATTTGACAGGGGAGCCTTGCTCTAATGCCTTTTTACTGGTGGCCCTGTGCCACTGATTACAAATGAGCTCTGGCTTCATTTATTGGCTGTCACAGATGGAAGCAACAAAACGCATTCAACGTTCAGCGATGAGTCCACGTTGGAAGACGGGGAGGAATTGAGGGGGATGGGGGTTGGGGGGGGGGGGGGTGGTGGTTGGAGGCACAACAGATTGTAGAGAATGGGTATGTTGTGTTGCTGCCAGAAGTGAAGTAGTGCAACTGCCACCATTCCAGAAAATGTGGTGCCCATTGAGAGGAAGTGGTGATCGCAGCAATAACGTATGAGTATTTTGTGCCGCGTGCCACTAAACTCCTTGTCTGACCCTTTTCACAGAGGACAGTAAAGGCCTTTTGGTTTTTTTTTTTAAACTTAAGGGTTTCAAGGCAATTTTGATGTGTTGGCAGGAGGGGAAAGAATGACCAAAAAGAAAAAAAAAGAAAAAAAGAAATTCACAGATGAGAGCTGATCCCAATTCATAGTGCTATTTAAAAATTTGGACTTCAAATATTCCCAATCTTCCACAGGCAGTTTTCACAAGCCCACACTGTATTCCTGCAGGGTTGTCCTCTTCCGGAAAAGCAGATGTGCATCTGATGTTTCTGCCAAGGTCAGGTTGCCTTGTTTCCTTGCATATTTATTTCCCCAGTGCAGCGTCCCTAAACCTTTGTGTTCTTTCTCATGCTGCCTTGTGGATCCACCTTCCAGATGTTTTCCTCCTGATCCTGTCCAACCCTTGGAGCCCAACTTATTAATTTTGAATTACTTAAGTGCAACATAGCTCATATGTCACTGTGATTCTGAACAGCTTTTAGACAAAGGGCATGTATTCACTTAAGGGGTAAAATCTGTTCACAATTAGGACTCAGCAGAGAGTTCTCTGCAGCTAAGTGCTGGACAGCTGTTGGCAGCCAACACAGTGAAATCTTACTGAACAGACACCTGTACATGTGATGAGGTGGACTGGGAATTGTGTTGGATGGGAAAGCAAAATTAGAAAAAAATGTTGTTACTAGATATGGAACAAAAGGCTTGATAGAATCATACATATAATAAATGTGGCCATTTTGAATATTGGAATAAATTAAAGCAATTCGCTTCCTATTTTATCCAGCCAAACAAAATAAACCTATATCTTCTGAACACAAAGTGTGAATAGTCAAATCAGAGACTCAGCAGTGTAACAAGATGTGTGGCATCAGCAGTTCCTGGCATTAGCTTTATTAGCAATTATCCCACATCTTACTTGGGGAGAAGCTAGGGAGAATTAAATTACAGCCCACTGTTTCTGCTGGCATGGCGTGTGAGGGCAGTGATTTTAATTTTTTTAAATTCAGCTTAAATCTATGCTTGAACTCCTGCTGCTGAGGACACTAAAGTAGAGCACATCGCTCTTGACGAATCAGCTCATCTGTTCACTGGTAATGAACATAGTGAATGTTGTACTGAGGTCATGCACCATAGGTCAGTATAGGTACATTAGTCAAGAATAAATATAAAATCAAAATTTTTACAAATGGTATTATCATTTTTACAAAAAATGACTGTGATTTGCTTCCAAACAGTTTATTTCAATAACAATAGAGAATTTAAATTTCAGGAAGATGCCTGGAATATTTGGGTCATGTTTGGAAAGCATATTTGCAGAGTTTGCCTGATATTTAAAAAACAGCTTGATACAATTAATGAATTAATTAAAAGCTACTTTATGTTCTCCAAGATAAGCATGTTTATACATACATGCAACAAAGATTTTCCAGACCATGACCATGCTTTAAAAAAATCATGAGGGAATTTTCAATGAATCCAATAACAATGCTAATGTACTTCATGCTAAATGGATGTGTATGTTCCAGGGTGCCATGGTTGACTCCTTAACAATCAGCTGTTCATCTGGTTTCTTTCACCTTGTAATAAAAGTTGAGGAGCTTTCAGTGGGATGCTACTTTACTATGGATGAGGCAAGCAGAGCTCTGTAAAAGTTCCCTAGCCATGGTCAAATTCATTATGTAATGCAACAAAACAATTTTACCGCCAATGCTGTAATATTGTAATTGTATTCATTTTAATTATCCTGCTGGTTCTACCTTAAACTCATCCTCTTATGGACTACTTACGACTCTTTCTCTCGCTGCTGCTGTAAAGGGACGGGGGACTCCTTTTTCGGATTTCCCGCTAACAGAGGAATGACACGGCATGCTAATGCTCTCAATCTGCTTTTCACCAGCACAGTGGAAACCTGCCCAGAGCCTGGGCCAGTTATTAAAATGGCATCCTATCTCATTATGTGAAGAAAGCAGGTGGCAATATCCCTTGAGTAGCTTTAACTGGTAATGTGGTGAGGATGAAGTTAATTGAGTTAATGTCAATTTTTGTTTGGGGTGAGTTGAAAGCATTTGGTAACATTCACGTGCCCATTGTAACAGAGAGAAGGCGAAGAATAGGAGAACATTATCATTTTTATAAGATTTTAAGGCCTTTTTAACCAAATGCTATGTAAAGAAAGTTAAGTCACTCTAGATAAGAGGATCTGCTAAATACCTGTACTGTAATGTAACGTAATGTTTGAGCCAGAGCTGTCATTTAATTAAGCTAACTGTGATTTTCTGTAATGGCAATATGTCTGTCATTTTAATGCCGTTACAGAAAAAGAAACAGCCTATATCAATAAAACTTACTTACTTGTCCAGTCCTCATAATATATGACAGTTTATTTTTAATGAAATGAGTGGAAATTTTGTGATTTCTACCATGTTATAATTATTCATAAGCAACTCACATTTCATATATACCTTTTAAGTAGATCAAACATGACTGTTTTTATTTTTAGTTTGGTTAAACACAGTCAGCCCAACCATTTTGCTGAGGACATGAAAAATGAAAATAGCACAGTAATGTTACACCCAGGGATGTCTGGAAGTACATATTTTTTGTCATACTGATTTTTTTTTTTTTTTTTTTTTTTAAGTTAGTTTACAGTATTCATGACTTTGTCTATGGGAACTCCCCACTGTCACTTTCTCTGTTAATTTTCTGTTAAGTTCACTCTCGGGAATAATTAGTGCCCCATTTATTTTGCAGACAGTGTAAAAGTGAGTACTCTTCGCAATGGGGTCTCAAAGTTTAACTGAGGACTGAGTTCCATCATTTTGTGAAAGCCTATTGCAGGTAGCACAGATACAGTAAAAGTAAGTGGAGTAAGCGCATCGTATAAAATCCTATGCATGTTTAATTTACACCAGGAATCCTTGCCTGCATCTGATCTGAATTTACAAATGGTGTGAACTGCAGTGTGAGGTCAGACAGTAAGCTTCCTTCTAGATTCTTTGCCCCCACCATTAATTCAAGAGTTCCTTTCTCGGTGATTAACTCAATTGTACTCGGTAAGACAAACCATTTTTGGGGCACTGTTTACACAGTGTAATTGCCCTGGAGCCTTTAAAGAGCATGTATAATACCATCATGAACGTGCTATAACATCTTCAGAAATCTTTATGAAGGCTGTGCAATGCTTTGCGGAGGATGAGATAATGCACATTATGTAAAACAAAGTGCTTCAATCTTCAAATGTGACAGAGCACATGATTTCACCTGACTTAAGGTCAGCCCTTTGAGCGAACCTCCAGCTCAAATGCATGTGTAATATTTTTAAAGACACTACGCCATGCCAGTGACTCATGTTTCATTAAGATTTTCAGACCATGCAATTTGTGCGACGCGTGACTGTATTTTGTATTATTCTGCTCCTGGACGTTAGCGCCGTGATTGGTGCGGTGGTGTGATTTTTTTATTTTATTCGCATTGTCTGCGATGATTAATCCACGAGCCTGCAGGAATTCAGTGGGTTTGCAGACTGATAGTATTTTTTGTGGATTGATTGGCGGAGTGACACATCAGAAAGAAGAAGAAACAGTAAGAGAGAACGGGAGGCCGCAGTGACAACCGCAGAAACAGGTTGTAAACGGGATCTCCGATCCGAGAGCGCTCTATGGAGATCGATTGTCGGATGCACTGAATAAAAGGATGATAAATCCATCAAAGTGGCTTTATGAGTTTCTCCACTTGCTGGAAGCTGTCAGGCTTCAAGAAGGCATATGGTGCATGTGCCAAGCGGCAGATTTATAAAAGGGCATTTCTGGGCTTCAGAGATACTCCAACTGGTCTTTCTCTGCTGTGATTTGGCAACATATTGACACTCAAATGCTTATAATTAATTGGCCGTATTGAGCAAAAGCTTGTGTTCTCTCTACTTTGACACTGATTACACTGCTGCATGGAATGCGATCTTGCTTTATGTTCACCTAGGTCTTGATCATTTTATTTACCTTTGTTATCTTCAGAGTTTTGTGTATTCCCTTATGAAAAGATCTCATGTACATTTGGCTTTTCGCACGTGAATTAAAAAAAAAAGTCACGTGAACTGGACATTTACGAATGTGATTGGCTTTTTCACGGGTGAATGGCTATTTCACATGCAAAAACAAAATGTGACATAAAATCTTGTGACATAAAATTCCACATTTTCATGTGACTGGCGTTTTCAGATGTGAACTACAATTTCAACATGTGAAAACTAAACCTATTACTTGAAATACCATATGTGTTCTGCTCTCAGCTTTTAAGTTGGATTTTTTTTATAGCTCACATATGTAGTCTTCAGATGTTGATAATGATAATTTTAAGTTGATAATGGACACTGAATTTTATCAGAGCGGGGAGGCAGCAGCATTTTTTGTCTACAATGAATGCCAGTAGCAGCATCCAACTTCTTTGGGTATTGACAGAAAATCTTATTGAAGCAAATAGACTTCTTGTGGGTATGTAAGGTCTATGGTGTGCAACCTTTCATGCTTACACATACTGTCTTTCCATTGCATCATAAAATCATTACACAAATAATGGTTGACAGGATTTCTTAACTTTTTAACCTGGACTGATTACATTAGACTGCATGGAGCTTGCCTAAGAAAAACAGAAAATATGATTCCTATTTACAATCAGCAAAAGTGCCAAACCTTGAATAAAACATGGAATTCCCATTATTTTTCAGTCTAGTAAGTAACCACAAGACCAGGAGCTGCATGTCCCCTTCAGATGAGATCAATTCTTTTCTACTGTTTTGTACCAGTCAGGTGCTACTGGGCTACTGTTTCCTTTGGGTGTTTCCAACCCAAAGAAGATGACAGGCAGTAAATGCTAATAACAAGTAAGACTAAACGCTCTGTAATTGAGTAAAAACTTAGATTTTCTGAGTCTCAAATGTGCTAAACTCCATAATTTTCAGATTAGATTAATATGGTGTCATTGACAGCACTGCAGGAAATGCACAATTAATAAATAGATACAATTTAAAATAGGCAAGAACATTAAAAAAATTGTAACAAGTGTTCTTAGTAACATTTTAAAACACATCTTTAATTTCAGCCCCAACTGCTCCCATTGAAATCAGTTATAAACACAAGTACTCCTTTTCCAGCAATGGCTCCTTATTGGGTTTATAGAAAGCTGATTTTTTTGAAGTATTAATCATGGTAACCATAAGTGTCTGCATATTGATTACTCCTCAAATCTGCCATAACGCTTATTCAAACAGACAGAAAAGCATTCTGATTTTGTAACACCTTCACCCACTCACTGTGCACCTGCCCTAATTGGCTGATTTAGCTCCACTATCTACACTGTCAGTGCAAATAAATAAAACTCATTAAGGAGCGACCACCTGCTGCCAAATGCTCTTACGCAGATGGGATTTGTTGTCTGAAGTTTTGCCATCGTTGTTGTGTGTCTAAACATGAGAGATTAACGCAAACATGGATGAAAATAGTCACAGGGCTAAATGGATGCCAGTGTGAGGTCTGTTGTGTGGCTGGGAAAACTCTACATGCATGAATTTAAATGACAATGACAAGTGGGAATCGCTATATTGGCTTTTGAGGATTCTAATAATGGACAGCCTCATTTGTAGGATTCTCCTCCTCAATGTTCATATCAATGTAGAGAGGGAGGAAAAAAGGCATTACACAAATTTCCTGGGAGAGTGGAGGATACGACATGGCTGCTGACTGAAATGAAGAGGGTCGAGTGAACGTGTGAGGATATGAAATGGGAAGCTACACAATTCCTTTTGAATTTATGACTTGCAAGGCGCTCCTCGAAGCTCCATTGTTAAAAAGGCGCTCATGAGCATCCATGGGTGGTCTGCTGTGGTATTTTGATGAGAGAAGAGAGGGCCAGTCGCCCACAGGCACGGAGGAGTCCCCAGGAGGTGCTGCATGCGGTCAAGGTTTAGGGCACTGGGTTGGCAGGGAGTCAACGGAGGAGGACTGGGCCTTTGAACCTTGGATAACGGGCTGCTCAGCCCAATCGCCGTGGGAAAAACAGGTTGGTGCCGGTGCTATCCACCGTGCCAGGAGTCTGCTTCCGGGAGAGACGGCTCAGAGGAGGAGTTCTGTATGGCTGGAGGATCATGCCGTGGTGCACAGCAGCTTTTGTGCGGGTAGAGTAACAGTTTCTTTACTCTGTCAAATGGGGAAAAAAGGAAGGAAGGCCTAAATGAGACATGCAGCAGTTAGGTAACATTTGAAGGCTTAGATTTATGCAGTTCAATAGTCATTTGTACATTATGCTAAGCATCTTATTAAAAAAAGCAAAACATCACTTTAAAATGTAGATCTAATAAGAAATATAGTGTTTCTATATGACTGCTGATAGTAGTATACCTTGAGGTCTTATGTCTGTGAACCATAGTAACTATCAGTTTTGCTGACAAAATGCCTCTTGCTCGCATATTTATGTGGTTCCTGGGTTTCCACACTCTCTGTAAGGAGATGGTGAAGAGAGCACCCTCAAGAATCAGGGTTGCATGGACAGGACTGGTCCAGCATGATTTCTGCTTTTGTGAAAAACTGCTGCATACTCCAGGCATATTGATATGTATGGAACTGTAGTTGCCCCCCCCCCCCCCCCAGAAAAAAGGCCCCAATTTCATAGAAAATATTAACAATGCAATTTCAAGCTTGTGCTGCTCCATATTTGATATGACCCTGTCTCACTTTTGTTTTAACTGAAGTGCCGAAACCGTTACATTTGGCTCCTTTATGCATTTATTCAATATAATGAAATGATTATAGTTCCCACATAGCACCAGATATGTTATCACAAAGTTTCAACTCCAAATGCAATATTACGGAAAACTAGGCTCAGAAGTTGGCAATTTAAGTCTGCAAATGTAGTACTCTTTGTTATGATGATTTAGTTAAGTCTGGCACATATGAGTTGCATTGACTGTGTTAGTTCTAAACAATCATCAAACTTGAAATGGGAATTATTGACTTTCCAGGGGACAAAGCAACAAATTGTTTGAATTGATGACAGATAATAAGCAAGTGGGTTTGGGGTATGCTTTGTTTGGAATGTTTTGTCGAAACAGTGTTACATGTGTAAACATTTAATCACCATAGTGCAGTACATGTACTCATTATTGTCCATTTTGAGTATGAGAGAACCACGTCACGGTTTCCACAAATTGCCAGTCATCTACCCCCATGTGAGTGTATCAGAATAAAACTGGAAGAAAAAATATTTTGGTTCATAAACTAAATTGCAGTGCAAATTATGAAATAGTACATTACAAAATACACCAACACTTTGTGGAAAACTCACAATCAAAAAACTCAGACTACATATTTCCATGGTTCATTTTATTTTAATCAGAGGTCTGTGGTATTTCCTGAATGCTCTTGGGTGGGTTGCAGAACATGTGGTCTGTTTGAAACCATGTTTAGTCTCTGTTACGCAATAATAATTACTCCACTGATACACTTTGCATCTCTGAGCAAGCAATATATTATTTGAATGCTAACGTGGGTGTTTATGTGGGTTTGTCTTTGACTCGGAAGAGAGGTTGTTGGCTCGACTAAGGTAAATTATAAACTCTGATTGCCATGCGAAGGATTTTCATTTTCATGTTGCCAGTTTTCGGATCTCAGCACAAATTCATTTTTATCTCTGAAATGTTTGCTCTTTTGTCCATATACATGTTCTGTCTCTTTAAGCTGCTAGCTTTTACTGCAATATAATCCTGCCTACAACATTATGATCACTGTCCTCTTCTTTACAATCTTATTATATGCCTTATTCATTTTCATGCTTAGCTTCAGATTTGAAATGTCATCTGTGCTTTACTTTAAAATTGACTCCTTTTTGAGAATCATAAAAATCTGTATTTTCCCCTTCACATTGATATGTTAGGAAGATGTTTAAAATCACTGAGGTAATTTAACTGCAGGGGAAAATCACAAGTATTAAACATGGCAGAAAGTGAGTATTTTACAAGTGCACTCTGTGGAATGGAAGATCCAGTAGTAAAGGAGCAGACTCCCTGTTTAAGCTTTACGTGTTTTCACTGTAACATCAGCCATGCATTTGATACTGTCAGTCTGCAGATGTTGCTATTTTATATATTGCCAAGAATTTTAGTGCTACATTAGTTAATCACTCCACTAATATCGCAGCAGAGCTACATAATTTGCTCTGCCTACTGATTAAGACTGCCAATTAGCAGCAAGGCCTTGCAGCTTCCATCTGATTGACAAAAACACATCACATGATCACATGGAAGCTATACAACCTTACTGCTGATTGGCTGTCTTACCAGCATCCAACAGATAGCAGTGGTGATTTTTATTTTTTTATTTTTTACCCCAAAAGCATTTCACATTGTCTCTGATGTTTGGATGTTTACTACCACATCAGGTATAATAAAAAAGACATAGAAAGGCAATACACCACATGGTGGCAATGATTGTTATTGCACTCAAAAAACTTTTTACTGCTAGCCACTGGTGAGGGCTGACTTGGATTCACAAAATGAACTCGGCTTCTAACCTCCCCTTTTCGTCTTCCTGCACATCTTGGTGCGGGCTGCGGGGTGATCTTTCTTGGGCGTAAAACATGCTGGAAGCCGGAAGATGCCGGAAGATTCAGTATCTATGCTTTGGCCTTCTGAGGATGCATTTGTGGGGCCACAGGGCTTCCTGGTGTATCCCTTAGCAAGCCACAGATATCCATGGTTATCATGATAATCACAGATATCTCGTCAGTATTTGTCCATCTTGCATTGCTCCAGCTTTTGTTTGTAGATCGCAATCTTCTTATCGCAGTCTTCGGTCATGCTCCTTAGTTTGTACCTTTGTTTGTTTTCCAGTTCCTGTTGCAAGTAAGAGATTGCGTATCACCAATAACATCAAATCTAATGAACACTATTTCCTCTCAATCCTTTGATTGACATCCACTCATTTCCATGTTAGCGGAAGGAAATACACACCAAATTAAAATAAGAATAAGTAAACATTGATAAGAGTGAATAAGTATATAAAGAGTTAATCCATTTTGTCATTATTTGCATATTTGTTTTTCAGTTTATATATTTTTTCTGTATTTAGACATTGATTTACTGATTTCTGGATACATTTCCATGTTTTGATATTATTCATGTATTCATTTTGGCAGGAAAAGCATCCATACACCCACGCATATATGTACATTACAGTTTTTTTTTTTTTTTTTTTTTTTTAGTATCTTATGCATACACATTGTACAGTAAATTCAATTATTCTGTTTTATCAGAACAGGTATTTTTTATTACTCTGCCATTTTTATATAAAACAGAAGGCAAATCTAAAACAATCATTTCCAATTATTGTTACAAAGCTATCTTTACTTCTGAATGCAAAGGAAAGTGTTCTGCCGGTCGGAAAATGAATTTCTCTTATCTTCTGTTTCAAGTGAGCAGTGGAAAGGCACTTTAAAGTTTACTTTTTTTTTCTGTCCTTCCTCATAGTCATTTATCCTCTCCTCTGCATTTATACAATGCTCTTCATCTGCAGTGCTGGACAATTTCACTATTCCTTTCCATGAAATAGTATGGTGCTATTTCAAGTTTCCAATTAGGGATACAGTATGTACTTTGCTCATCCCTATGTTCACCATTTTCTGTTGCGAAATCCGGTAATCACTGTGGCATTTCTAAGCCGACGTCTGCCGTGGTCATGCATGTTTTACGTGCCTTTCCCGGAATGAAAAATAATGTCTTTGCTTTAGAACTTCTTTACTTTAAAAGTACAGTTCCCCATCAAACTTTTTGCTTTTACTACTGAAATATTCTTTAGAACATTGTGAACTTGATTTGAATGCCCTTTATTGGTCTGGAGTACACTATCCCCAGAAGAGCATAGCTGGGAATGGATTTGATTGACTAGCTAATTGTATTGGACTTCTCCTGCTAATTTACTTACCTTTTCGGCTGTACTGATGGGCAATCAGAGAAGAAGTCAACGAGAGGTGAACTGCCCTAATCTTGGTCAGATTTTGATTACCTAAGCAGAGGGTATTAGAGCCAAAGACATAGCACTAGATTGCCATTAACCTTCCCTAACCTTCTTTGTCTTTCCTATGACAGTGATTTATCATATTACCATTTATAAGCACACAGAGTACCTTCATCAGGTAAAATTAAACAATACCTCTGAAACAGCCTTGATTGTCAAACTTTATTATAACAGGTATCTTCTCTCCCTCTCTTGCAAGACTAGTATCAAGCAAACCACACATTTCATACAAATCACACTGAAATTTTCTTACATTTACATTTTACAAATAACTGAACTGAATTTTTTAGAAAGCTTTAATTAAAAAAAATAGTCCTTCTTCTTCTTCTTCTTCTTCTTCCTCTTCCTCTTCTTCCTCTTCTTCTTCCTCTTCTTCCTCTTCCTCTTCCTCTTCCTCCTCTTCCTCCTCCTCTTCTTCCTCCGGAAAACAGTAAGCTTTGCGTTTCTGGCTGTCTTCCTATCTACAGCCATAGAGCTTACCACAATTAATTTCAGCCATATTTCTTCCTACTGATAGTTAATAAATATAATATTAGTTAATATAATACTAAATATATAGTTACTAAAACAGAAAAGCAGGTAAACACATTCTGGGTATGGTATTTATATTCTGTATGATGCTGTATTGCCAAAAACAGAGAAATCAGTTTACAAGGTATTGCCGTGTCTTCCTAACCTGGAAACCAAACCAAGTCTTATGTTAGTACCGCTAAGTAACAAGTGCACTGTGTGATCTAATGAGTCCCAATTATAAAAGTGATTTATGTAACAATGCCAATCAATAAAAGATGTACTGCAGAGGTACTGCATTGTTATCCTGGGCAAACCTTTCGATGCATGTTAACACAATTTATTTGTGTGTTATGCAAAACCTTAAAAGAGTACCATGGTGATTTTCACACTTTCTCGGTTGTATGTGCTATTTAAACAAGAGGCATTGAAGAAACACAATGAGTAAAGTATTAAATATGTCCGTTCTGTATTTTTGGAGAAATATGCGTTTTAAATGTATCGTCCTCTTTTCAACCGGTTGAGAAAGTTGTCAACTTGGTGCGTCACGAACACAGTAACCACTCCCCTTTCCACGCCCCGTAAACCCATGGATAATTCGAGACTCATAGTTTGCCCCGCTGGCTTACAGGCAAGACAATGCAAATATTTGACTAACGTTAGGTTCACTTAAATTAGAGTGCCTTTTAAGGACTATTAGATTATTTCTGGTAGTTTGCTTTCATAAGGCAATGTTATCGATAACATTAGCTAGCTAGTTTGCTTTTATGGGGTCGTTATAGTTGTGCTTTTATCTTAACTTGGCTAGCTAGATAGCAAAAATTACAATTGGATATAAGTCAACGTCCTTATCTTAGCTATCTATCGATACTTGATATACTACTAAGCTAGCTAGCTTGTGAAAAGTCTCCCAAAAAGAGCGCTTATCATGGGGGTAGCTATGGTAACGGGGCACGGTCTGTCAATCATAGCAATGTAACAGTTCTCATTACCACGCCCAGATGGTTCGGGTGAATTTTTATAGTGGGAAATTTAGGCTTAGAAAAATACGTTTTAAAGTACATTGAAATGACTGAATAATAAAAAAATTATGCACATTTGTTTTGTTGTTGCCTAAAGACAACTGGGAAGTGTCATGTTCAACCACCATGTTGCTCCTTTAATTGTTATAAGCCTTGATAAATTACAACTCATGATGTATACAGTACATTCTACATTGCTACATTCTGCATTCCCTTGCTCATTTTTGAGGTGTACATTTGGAACTCTTAAAATTATTATTGCATTACCGAAGTACTTGAACCGCCGTATTAGATACAGAAATTTGCAATTCTGTAGGCATTAGGAGTTGCACATGACCAAGATAAATCCTCATCGTGTATTTTTTTAAATATTTTTTTGGCTCATAGAAAATTAATTTGACAATCTTTGCCCAAAAAGTGGTCGCCCAACAGCACTGATGAAATTTTTGTTCACAGTGAAGGACTTTCTGACAATTTGAATTTCATCAGCAAGCGTTTGCCTTGTAGACAGCACTATACACTTGTAACCTTGCATTTATCCAAATAATCATCTGAATTTTTAATCAAAATATTTTCTATGTGCGTGTGTGCATGCGTGCAAGTTTGTTTCCAATGAATAACAGTTTTTAGTTTTTGAAGAGAGTGGTGTGTTCTAACATCTTATCGCGAAAGTCCCTGTTTATTGACCTTCCTGTTTTCTTTCTCCCTGTTATGCATACTCTCATTTCACAAAATATGCTTTTTCACAGGCTAAAAATCATGTTTACTGTAGATATACATCTCAAGGTTTTTCCCATCTCCTGCAGATGGTCATATTAATGAGACAAACATTCATTTACATGCTTGGGCAGAAGGCTTTTGTGAGAATTCCCCGAGCATGCTGTTGATAAGCCGTTCAGTTCCAGCCTACCTCACGCACATTGATTAATGGTCCGAGTTTAAATGCATGACTGTAAAAGCCTATTGCTCTTCTCTTTCCCCATCGATAAAATATATATGTAATTTTGCAGGGGTTTGAAACCACCGGTAAAGTCGAAAGAAAATACATTATTATGATCTTGGCTGAGGACGTAATTCATTCTTACTGCCTCCTGCTCAATATTCTGAGTTTTGAGAAGTGATCTTGCAGTAGGGTGAGAGAACCGCACAAATACCCTGAAAGGCAAAATGGTATTTGAGAGGCTGGCTAACTCTCTGAAAAAGTTATTTTTCAATATATTTTTGAACATTGTTGACTCTGTAGCTCATATTTCTTTCTCTTTTTGCTAGTTTTCATGCATTTTTCCAGCTATATTTTCATTTTGAAATCATTGGACTGTGAGTATATATTATTTCTGCATTATTTTTAATTGGCAAACATCAGTGGATTGGAACAGGTCAATTAAAACCCTCTGGGCAGGAATCAGATAGTATAATTCTTATCAATAATGAGTGGAATTACAAGCATTGTATCAAGTATGGAAGAAATTATGAAGTATGAAATTTTAAACACAAAACTAGATGACATGCATGTTAAACATAGCAAAGCATTTATGAAACTTTCTTCTTAAGGAGTTTTTATTTTGTATGGTTCATATTTCACCCTTGAATTGATCTTGAAAATCAATCCATTTAGTAGAATCTGCAACTCCTGTATATTCATAGCTGTCTCTTCTTTATCAACTTCAACAGTCAGAACTATTATATTGAAAATTTGAATACATATTTTAGTTTAAGGCTTAAATATGTGTATTTGCACGGTGAAAAAGAAAACGGGGTGCGTGTGACATTTAACCATAAGCTTGATGTCAACACAAGTCAGTGAATGCCCCCAAGCCACAACACTTCACTGTCAGCGTGAAAGAGAAGACATTTCAAACTGATTGAAAGTTCGGTGACAGTTCGCTTTGCTTGTGGACTTCGAAGGTGGAAATACAAATCAATATGTTTCTCTGCACTTCTACCCCTCTGACTAAAAGTGGTTCACTTTAATGTTTCCTGACAGACTAAAATAATAAGAAGAGGGTGGGATGGAGTCATCATGCTACATCTGTGTCCTGAAGTGAATTCCTCTTCGGACATTTTGTTATTGTTTAGCTCCCACTTCTATGGATACAGTTTCAGTTTTCGGTATGGGCTGCACATACCGAAGCATCACTTTTGGCATGAATACACTCACACAAGCACACAGCCAATGGTGTGTACATTCAATGATGAGAGCAATGACATTGAAAAACCTGCTGGAAAATATTCAAAATCTCTCCTAGAACAGGTAGGGTCAGGTGACACTGGTTGGATGGCTTCCTACGAATAACTCGTCACATTAACGGACACTCCTTTTATTACACGATGTAAGCAACTTCGGACTGCGTGTTTGTTTCCAGAGTATCCCATAACACTATTGGGTTGGGTTTCCTGTCGTGGGATTGCTAGTATCTGGTCGTCTGTGGTGCTATGTATTGTAATTGGTAGACCAAATGGAGGTCACCATTAAAGAGGACTGATTTGCTGCAATAACCCCTGCAGTAAAATTTCTAGTGTTAATCCATCTGTAACAGAGTTTAGATGAGTCCAATAGGGACCATATGTACACTGAAAGAGTTAATTTAGCACTGAATATTTTACTGTGCACATCTCTCACCCAGTGCAGAGTTATGGAACTGTCTAATGGAGGGTTCCTCCGTGTGTGGTCAATTTTGTATATCTTAATAAGTAAATGGGACCAGGAGGTTCGGATCATTTGGTGAGTTTGCACTGGAATCAGTGGATATGAAAACCATATATCAAGTAGTATTAAACAAACCTTTTAAGTAAAGATTTTAGAACAGCTTCAAATATTAATTAGATGCTGAGGGGAATGTCTTTAAGATGAACACTGCAGTGGCAAAAGTAACAATAGAACAGAGAAAAAATAAAAACAAACCAGAGGCATATTTTGCGCATGCAGTGTTAAAAACTGAATCATTAATGGCAAGGCATACCTGGGCAGAGTCGAGCTCACATTCTTTTGTATAATAGGGAAAGAGAGTATTGAATTGGTCCCACTAAAGCAGTGGTGCTGTCTCGGGTTGTTGATTTATGTCCTCACTTGTGCCCTTTCTCCCTGAGCTTCTTTAAGAATGCAAAGCACAGCTAGCCCGCGGCTGTTTGAGCAAGGATGCCTGTGTGTGTGTGTGTGTGTGTGTGTGTGTGCATGTGTGCACATGGGAATGCGCATGTGTGTATACAGTATGTGTGTGCGCGTGCGTGTGTGTGTCCATATGTTTGTGCATGTATGCAAATGTGAATGTCCGTGTGTGTACAGTATGTGTGTGTATATGTTGTATATGTATGTGTGTGTGCGTGCGTGTGTGTGTGTGTGTGTGTGCTTGTGAATGTTTGTGTGTGTGCGTGTGTGTACAAACATGAACAGACCAAGGCTGTATTTAACATAGGCAATCTGTGAACCTCTTTTCCAGATGAAACATTACCTTAGCCTGAGGCTGAAAAGACAAGAGTCCTGCTGGCCCCCTGCCTTTCCATTTCCTTTGGTCTTGTTTCTCTGGCTCTGCACAAGCACAACTTCTAGTGATGGGCTGCAAGTTCACACAGGCAGATTATCAAAACTTTAGGGTGTTTAACTCTTTAAAACAGTTGAGAACTCAGGTGAATGGCATTTAAGTTATGCTTGGATGAATAGAAAAAAGAAAAACACAACCACTATAAATTTGAATGATAACATTTCAGGCTAGTAGTCTATAATTGTTTCATTGTTATGATTATTTCATTTATAATGATAAAAAAAATCATTAATATTTTTGACATGTTTAACTTGCTTTCAGAATTATATAATTATTAATCCTAACCTTTCTTTTCAAACAATGACTGACCTATGTCCCTACTGGAAAAAATTAAATATTGATATATAGATGAAAACCAAAATATCGATATTTTATCTTTTCTCAGTTACTGCTTAGAAGAACAATTATCAAATACATGCAAGCATGAGCATCATTATGTAAATAATGCACTCTTGTGAGAGGCTGCAGTAATGTGCTTTCAAAATGTCACACAAAATGAGGAATTGTGACCAAACAGAACATGACATCAAGATATGATAAATTATTCTCTTTATTTAAAAAAACAACATTATTATACATACATAAATACATTAAAGTGTGATGAAGCAACCATGACGGAGGGCATGGTAATTTAGAAAATAGGAAATTATGTTGGCCTGAAAAGGGTTTGAATCCGGCCTGGTCCTTTCTGTGTGGAGTTTGTATTGTCACCCCGTGTGGGTTTCCTCCGGGTACTCCGGCTTCCTCCCACAGTCCAAAGACATGCAGGTAGGCTAATTGGAGACTCTAAATTGCCCATAGGTATGAGTGTGAATGGTGAGTGAATGGTGTGTGTGCCCTGCAATGGATTGGCGACCTGTCCGTGTATTCCTGCCTCTTGCCCAATGCACGCTGGGATAGGCTCCAGCACCCCCACAACCCTGCCCAGGATAAACGGGTATAGATAATGGATGGATGGATGTTTAAATTGGTTGTCAATACGAATTAAGTGTCTTCGTTTTGGAACCAAATTGTATCTATACAGCACATCAATATATTCTAATGCCTTAAGCTTACACGTGATGTGTCAAGCAATCTTGTTTTCTTAAAGACCTTTGATATATTTATATATGAAGAAACAACCATACATTTCAAGGTATTGATTTTGGACAGAAGCTTCCTTTTAGACATCTGGTCGTAAAATCCGATTGCATTTAATTATACATGAATGAACAAATATGAAATTTCCCTCCTGAGAAGAGCATGCATTTCCCACAGCACACTGTTATTTTTCCACACCTTATTGTTTTCATTGCACGGATACGGAGCCACAATGGGCTCAGCTTGGAGAAGAATTAAGAGGATAATTATCCTGAGGCAGACTATGTTTGCAGCATCTGGGATGCCTGGGGTGGCCATGGCCAGGGGACACAGCGAGACAAGAATGGGAAGGCTCAGATAAGCAGTTTTGGTTCAGTCTAATCCATTGAAAAAAGAAAACCGATACAGCAGCTGCCTGCAACCTGGGCCACAGAAAAATGTACTTTGCATTTTCTGTTATGAATACAAACACATTTATATAAATATTTGATATAATTTAAATAGTAATAATTTGTGTGATTCCCAAAAATATAAACAAAATTGTGCCAAAATTGGCTTGCTTTCCCCTTGGCCAAACGCCAGTTTTTCAGTGGGCGGGGACAACTGGGTGTTAGTTACGTAACAAAAACCTTAAGTCCTGTGAAATCTTTTCTACATGTAATGTGTAAATGATGCTTTTACCACTTTGGTGTGAATAAGGCAAGCTAAGTTGAAAATGCTTAAGCATTGCCCTTTCTCTGGAAGTGGAGTAAGCAATACACTTTTTTCAAGCTTAGAGGAGAGAAGGGGGAATATACATTAATAAGTCAGTCAAATTAATAGCATCAGTCAAATTAGTAAACTCACTTCATTATATTTTGTGTTGACAAGGCATTTACTGGTTTCAGGAAATATCATGTATATTTTATATTGACTGAATACATAAGCCTGTGGCCATAACTTGAAATTAACTGTAAATGGATCAAAGACAGCCCTCACAACTGATGTAAACAAAGAAAGACTGAACACATAATTTATCACACAGACAGAATGACATTGTAACTGGTACAATGGCCTCCATACTTTGTGTCAGGTCCTCCACTTTATTAGTGCTGTTTATAAATAGGAGCAATCTGGAGAGTCATGGTGCCAGAATCACGTCGGTCGGTTTCCCCTTGTAAGGGGAGGGGGCTGGTGGAGGTAATGTTTGCGCTTACAATTTCCGTGCCAAATTGAGAAATGCAGTTTCTTCCTCGCCACATGTGCATTCCATTGATAACAGCTGCTTTCAAACACACTAATTCATCTGCTGAGGATGAGCTGGTGCGCTTGATATTGATGTATGTAAATGAATGCCTGTGTATATAAATATATATATATTGTGGCACCAGCCGAGGCTCAGCTCTCCTTCACCCCACCCACTTACCCCTCGTCACCCCAGCAAACACCCTCCCCGGCTGGCGCTACGGCAATCTGGAGATCGCCGGGACGCCCCACAGCGCAGCTGCGCGCACATGCGGACGCCCCTACCGCAACGAGAGCGAAACGAGCCGCACGAGACGCCGGCTGTCTTTAAGAAGGCGGCTCGCCCCGCAGTCAGAAAGCGACCCGCGGTTACCAGACAACGGCGCTAACGCTTTGTCTTTATTGTCTTTCCATCAGACTGTGTCAAAGTCTCAGACGGCTGCGCGAGACTGTTCCGCCGCTGCGGGAAGCCAGAGTCTGCGACTGATTGCCTGGTGAAACAGCGGGGCATCACTTACATTAAACGTTGTTGTTTTTTGTGTTTTTTCCTTTTTAGCTTTTACTTCCATTTTGACTAGCATGTGAAATGTTGCCGTGTGGCGGATATACGCCGCTAATGTCAGTAAACGCTAACGCTTGGTTGCCGCTAATATAGCTTGTTTAAACTTTTAGACGGCTGACTAACTAAAGGAAAAACCCAAATAAATGAGCGGAGAAACATAACGAACCTATCATGCTCTGTGGCATCATGTATAAAAAAGGTCTAAGTGACTTTGAATGAGGGTTGCATATTGGGGCATGGATGACAGGAGCTTCAGTCATAAAGACTGAACACTATAAAGGCTCAACAGTGACTTGTAAAATCTATGCCAAGGCGCATCGAAGCTGTTTGGGCGACTTGTGGTGGCCCAACACCTTACTAAGACAATTTTTTAAACAAGGATTTGTCCAGTGTTGTGGCCGTGTCTGAATTGTATATCTAACCCGGACAGGCACAGCCTTAACAATCTGTATCAACTCAAAAAAATGTCTTAAAAGAAAAGGTCAATTGAGAACTCAAGTCTCTTCTGTAATGCTGACTTAGACAATCAATGTGGTGAGAAAATTCAAGGGAGTGTGTAGCCAATCAGGTGCAAAGAGCAACGGAATGGTCAGTTGTAGAGAATTCAACCAGGACACTGAGGTTAACACCCCTACTCCTTTGAAAAGCATCATGGGATTTTAATGACCACAGAGAGTCAGGACCTTGGTTTAATGTTTCATCTTCTAGAGCACAGTGCTCCATTCACCATACTGGGGCATAAGATTTCTAATCCTAAATTCATTGCTATAGCCTATTCTTTGTGGATTTTTATAATGTAAAAATGACTAAATCAAGAAACGAGACAACATGTACAATCTCAGAATTAATTTCATGCATCTTGTGTGTATGACTGAAGTAAATTTCTTGCACTGCAATGTTTCTGCAATGCAAAGTTTGCCAGTTGCCATTTTATAAAAAATGAGGTATAGTTTCGGGAAATAAAACATTTCCCGAGTACTTTATATTAACAGGGCTAGTACATGCTTTAAATTATGCTGAGCTGTTTTTACTTATCAGTTTCTGAAAAAAGGAAAGCTCACAGATAAGTTCTGGTGCAATGCAAATCATAAAACCAATTTTTAATAAGTACCATTTCTTCTCCATATTCTCTCTGTCAAAAATGAAAATGAACTCAGCCAATCGAAATTCTCAAGCTAAATTGCATTTTTTCCCTCTATATCATTTGTCAAAATGGATATCAGTTATGAAACAAGATGCCGCCGTTATCGATAGACTTCTACGCTGCCACTTCACACCTCTGTAATTGAGTGTGTGAAAATTGTGTCTTGGGAGGGCAGAGGTTGTTTACATGCTGACTGATGCACATTAGAGGCACGTGGATACTTTCAGATAATACAGTGCCACTTTCTGTTGAGATTGAACATTCATAGAATTAAATTTAAAAAATGCAATGGCCACCTAGTTTGGCAATATGAGGACCATTCTGATGATTCAATGATGGTTGAATGAGATCTGGAAATAACTTGCAATGAATTGAATCGCTGACAATGAGGAGATTCGGTTTCCATTTCAGTACATTATGGGAATTTGAGATGTTTGTCTTGTCTGTTTGTGGCACCATGAATCAACTGTCTGTGATCTGAGTGAGGGATGTGAAAATGGTCAGACTAATGCTTCGTGCCTCTTTATGTACATGGCTATGGGTGGCTGAATTTGTTAATATTTAGCCGGAAATGAATCTTAAATTAATTCTGTTCAGTACCGCCGCTTATCAGATCCATATTAATCCAACAGAAATTTATTACAGAAGTCATAATTCATTTCCTTCTTCAGCTAATAAGCCCATGACAAACATTTATTGTCAGTGGCTTCTTTTTTGCAGTGCCTGATGCATAGTAATGAGCAAAGCGCATTGAATAGGGATGCCATTGTACCGTGTAAGTAATGATAGAATGTGGGCCCTGATCCAAATGAACACAGCTGTCAAGGTGAAAATATGACTTGAAGATAAAATCACTCATGATTAAGATAAAGGCAAAGAGAGGGGGAAACATTCAAATGTATTTTATGAGTGGAAATCGAATAGTGGCATTCAGAATTATTTTCATTGATTCACCTGGGGGGAAAAAGTGATTCAATTTCCGAGTGCTCAAAGCTGGCTTTTTTAAAGTTGGCACTTGTGGACTAAAGTCCCTCTGGAGTTTAGATCAAAGTTGCAAATATAAATTCAGGGAAAATATTGATTCAATCCAAGCCAAAGAAACATAAATATATGATATAATTATTAATGATTTGTAAGACCAACAACATATGGATAAGTCAACACATTTCTTTTTAGAAAGTATATGCTATATGTTCTAATTATTTAAAAACATTTTTCAAGATTATTTTAATTTGTATTTTCATTGACTGGGTCAGACAGTAAAATAAAGCAAATGCTAAATGTTACACATACTGACCCAAAAGATTTAATCAAATGGACTTAACCAGTTTAAGTGCATGTTAAATTCAATAAAACCAGGTTATGCCATTAAGTATTTGCCATATTCTTTTAAATGCTGAAGAGCCAGAAAAAAGAAAAAAGTGTTGCTTGAAAGGGGCAATATCAACATGGATGCAGGACCTCTCTTAAATGGAGGCTGCACATATAATGAATTTCCAAATCATGTTCTCATAAAAAGTCAAACAAACCTCAAAGTTATGATCCTGTGATGGATCGAGAGCCTCCACAGTGCCAGGCTCTTAGGCGGCTGGTGGGACAGTGGAAGAGCATCTCTGAGATGAGCCAGACCCTGAAAGCAAACACTGAGTTCAGCAAGAAATGTCATGTCATCTCGGTTTATGCAACAAAAACCAATCTACATACTATATCAGCCTTATGTTGCATATTTTGGTGTGTTGATATGCCTATGAGGCGAATGTGGGTCTAATCATGGTTAAATTCATTAGAATGCTACCACTTGATATCAGGAAATTGCCTGCAGAGTAAAATTTCACATAACCTTAGCATTTACGTTCCCAATGTGACTCCTGCCCACGGCATTTTATATTCGTTTTTACTTTCTAATCACAAGTTAAGGCAAATCACAGGAATGTGGTAACATCGTTTTGCATAACGTTTCGCAGGCCACATGTTAACTCAAAGATAGTGATACCACTGTATTTGCCGGACAGTAGTTTCCACATACCGAAATCCGAATTAGGGACATCCAACCCAGCGATGCTGTCTTCCATCCTGGAAACTATTTGCTGTTCCACTGAAGCAGAGTTTGGTCCCTCACCAGTCCAAAACAAAGGATGCACATGCAGCAGCCACCTCAGTTTTTACAAACAACTTGATGTTTTGCCATTTTTTACTGACATTTTTTACGGCAAACCCGGCCGTATAGCCGTCACTGGGTTTTCCGCTGAATGGAATCAATTTTATTTCAGGGCATTCAACAAACTCATAATATTTTATTATATTGTATTATATTAGGGTTCTAGAATGTCATTTATTTTCCCACAGTGTGCTATCTGCCTTATGTCTTATGCTTTTCTACCAAAATGTAAGCATGAAACAATTTACTATGCTAGAAATCTGCGACCCAAACAAACACGGTTAGCATGAAAAGGCAGGTATGGCAACAAAATGACCAGATCAGAATAAGCAGATGCAAATGATCAGACACTAGGCTCACCTCTTGGTGAAAAACATTTTCATTGGCTAGACCCTCTTCCTGTGCCATAGCATCATTCAGTGACTATATGGGGATACGGTGCCGGATTAATCCCGGGAAAATTAGTCTGGATTGGTTGAACTGCTTATGCCCTTAAACTGGCTAAGTGCGTTTGATTGAATCTACCCCTGTGTTTCACATAACCTGAAGTGATTGTATCAGAGGCCAATCATCTCACTTATTGACCTTTGCAGGCCTGCTAAATTATGACCTTTAAGTCAGATCCTAGAAACATATTTTAATAATGTAAAAATTAAGTGTGTTGCTTCAGATGGGCAATTTAATCTCAAACATGCAATCCCCACATTATTTATAAAAGAAATAACAACAACTTAGCCCCTTTGAAATGGCTGTCTTTAAACATTTTCTTCAAAGCATATTGGCTTTTTCCCTCTTCCTCTGTGATGGTCCTTGCCTCTAATTCAGTGGCATTTGGGGATCTTTGAGGTAGGTTTACTTAGATAAGATTTTAACTAGAGGCTGTCTTCATGTTCCTTGCTCCCTTTCATCTGTTCTTTCAACTCTGAACTTTGAAAACACAAGCAGGATGAACAGAGCAGCGCTGAGTTTAATTTGAAAATTCTTAAACCAGTATGTGCCCATGTGCAAAAAATATGTGGGTAATATGACACTGAGGCAACAGCTGTAGTATTTGATAAATGTAACAGCATTCAGGGTAATCATACCACACTTCGAAGTTCGAATGACAAATGTCTTGTTCCATCTTTATTGCAAAGTAGTTGACTTGTAAGTACATCAACTAGCTAATTAATTAAAAAAAGCAACTCCTGTGACTTCACGTTATGGACAAATTGTCATAATGCTCATTATTAGTGCTGTGCTATGTGTTCCTTTCTGTTTCAGGAGACACCTACTCCAAGAATGCCATTAATCACAGTGAATTATGTCACACACGCCTTCTGTCAGATTTATTTTCATTCAAAAACCTATTTCTTCCACTTAAAGGCAGATTAAAAGATGTTATTTTTCAAGGCAGGTTATAGAAACCCAGCAAAGGAAACTGACATTGTAAAAAAATAATAAATAAGTTCAAATATTATTCAGATTTTTTTTTTTTAATAACATGATATAGTACATACAAAGATGTGTCTAAAAATTTTGCAGAGGAGAGTAGTGTGCAGCACACTGCAGCAAATGTTAACAGATCCATGAAGGCAATGAGTGATACCAATAAGTTCTACACATGTGAAATAAGAGATTCCAAATGACAGGCATTTAACCCTTCCAGAAAATTTCTTGAAAATACAGGAACCTAAGTTTATGACACTTCACCTCACTCATCTGTACATCATCATAGACTTGGTGTCTATATTTGTCACATCTGTTGTGTAGCAATACACTGAAATGGTTCTTTGCATACAAGCAATTCCCACTGGATCAGGAATGCACTGAGTCCTATCACAGTCACCGGAACCCACCAGATGACCACACACAGCGCAGAGCATCTGTTTCCCCACTGCCTGCTGAACAATCAGCCCAAGGTTACCACAGCGGCGTTCACATCACGTTTGACAGCATCTGCAGTGGCCTCCATAGGCGGGTCCTCTGACTCACGGCCAGCCATCAAAACACCCCGCTGCTTTCCCACTAACTCAAGACCAATAGACTGCAGTCTCTCCTCGTGGCTCCACGATTACAGCCTAGTCATCCCCATTTATGCTTAACTTTTGCACTCTAAGCATGGACCTCAGCATGAATAGGTAACACAGCTTATAGGGGTTATGATCTGTTTTTTACAAGATTTCCTGACCTTGGTGGTACAGTGGTAATAATGATTTATCTACTGACATCAATAATATCAATAATATCAAGTTGCCTTGATTTATGTGTGCATGGAGTGTAATAATGCGTGTAGACAAGCTCCATGTGTGTATATTGTATAATCTCTTATGTACGGATTGTCCATGTTATTTAAACTGTATGTTCATTTTTGTCCTAAAGCTAAGACAATGTATATTGCTACAGGGCAACACCAAGGTGTAAATGCCATGTAAGCAGATTTTATTTAGGTAGATAAACATTTACCATTTACTGGTTTAGATCTATGAAAAGCCAATACACTGGTTAGAAGCTTAAATTTACTTACATTACAATATTTTTTCCAACCACAGGCCCAGTTCCACCCAAGTGTCCACTTACAATCACTGTGATATTACTAATATTGGCAACCATGATGCCAAAAAACGGTTTTCCACTTCTAGTGAGAGTGAGTTGATTGACACTCTTCTGTTTCTATTTTTGTATTCAATATTCAGGAGAGGACTAACTGGCATAAGTAGCCATCCACAGCTTTTTTCACCCCTGAATCTATCATCTGAGCTGTGCGTTTGTTGTTCTGGAGAACTGCACTTCTGCACTTGTGGTTTGGAGGACTGCAGGTGTTTGATTAATCAGAGTCCTAATTTTTCACTTCACTGTTGCCCAGAGGATACCAGTTATAGGAACAAAGTGTCTCTAATCAAAGACTGGTTAAGATTTTCTTTGGACAAATCATTATGCAATCTAGTTGGTTAGCATTTTCGTGGGTATTATGATGATGAGAGATTTTATTTATTTCAAATTAACCTCAGGATTGTATATATATACACCCCTACCAAGAAAAACCTTACTCCAAAGATTTGATGTGGAGGAATGAGATTTGTTCACAAAAAGATGATTATACACTTCAGCATGGCCTGATACAAGTAGAAAGTTGGCAAAATAGCCTTGGGCCTTTTATGTAAAATGGCATTCTTTTAATTCAATCAAAAGTAGAGTCCCAGAGTAAAGTAAGACATTTTTCTGAATACTTCTGTATATAGCCCTCTAGAAAGACGATAGCATGTGACTGTATGATAATGTGTCATTGCACAAGCACATTACTCACAATGACTTATACAATATATAAAAATAGTGGTTTCAAATTGGATGTAATCATTTATTTTTTCCATGATTTAAAGTTGAAAAGATTTGCAACAATTATTAATAAAATGTATAAAATTGTATTGTGAAAGCCCTGTTGACATGCGTATATGTTTGGCACATGGTGCTGCTCTTGGCCTCTTGGTTTACTGAAATTTTTTTTTTACCACTGCGCCACTGTCTCCAGCAAGAGATTGAAAATATGAAGATAAGCTCTGAATGTTATAATGGGAAGAAAAAAAAAACAATGATAAAAGCAACAGTACTTGCTAAGAAAAGTTGGTTTTAAGATCCAAAATAGATTTTTCTATAATACCAAATGAAAGACAAAGCCCATGGATGTCACTAATCTGAAGCCATATAATTTTATGTGGGCGATATGTACAGTCAATTCTAAATGTTTTGTTGTTCAGAGCTATTAGGCTTTAATGCCATTGCACATTAGAAAGAAATAAAATCAGATGGGGACCAGGGATCAAATGTCTACAAGCATTTGAAATGTTCCAATGTAATGGCTTCAAAGCCATTGCGTTTAAAGTGTAACGGGAGCCTGCTGCTAATGTTACAGATGTTTAGGAGCACAGTACGGGTGTCATCAGTGAGCTTCATGGGGTAATGTAAATCCCAGAGACCATCCCCAAATCATTAGTTCACCCCAAAATGATCTCTTGAGTCATACCATGCTTCAACTGTTGTACTGTGCTGTCCAGGGTGAGAGCAAAACCTTAACATGATTGTAAAACCTTTTCTTGATTAATTATTAAAAAGACAATTTGTGTCATTTTAGAATGACTTTTTAGTTATTGCAACTGTTGTAATTAATGTTGAATGTCAGAAACAAATTAAAAGAAAATCTTCATAACATTTTGTAGTCATTCATGAGGCTGGAATTATTTCACTCAAAAAATACAGATCTAATAGGTATGTTGTGTTTTATAAATAGATAAATGAACTGCATTTCTTGTTCTGCTCCTATGGTTTTCTATGAAAGAAATAATCAAAAGCAAACAACAAAGCCAACGACGTCTTAATGCAATGTTCATTAACCATGGCCCATCACATTATAAGATCATGAGATCTTATAATGTTATCAGGATGCCAACAAGAAGCTTCATTAGCTCTTCATTAGCGGCTCCTCTGGGCCTCGATTACTGTATCTGCGCGCTAACACAACGCAATTGATCTTCTATGTGAGTCTTGTGCTTTCATGTCCTACCGCCTGTCGTTTCTTTCTCGACTGAGAAGCAATCATTGGCATCCATACTGTATACACATACAAGTCAAACATCTCCTGTGGCTTTGGCGAGAAAACTATTAACTGCAAAGCTTTAGCCTTAAAATCAATCAATGGTTTTCATTTGCTGAACACCACTTAAGTTCATGTGAGCAGATGCCGTTGGACGTCGGGAGAAGGCCCGTGCAATTTATCAGCAATTAACGCATCTCGAGGAAAAGGCCTCTCCTGACTAGAGCAGAAAAAGATCAGCGCAAGAGTTATCAATATTCATCAGGGGAGCTGGAGGCCTTTCGCGTTGCTTCCATCCTTTTTCATAAGCTGAGCCATCACCAATGTGCCAACAGTCTGAGGTAAGGGGCCTTGTCATTTGTCATTTCTCCAAGATGGCCGTCATTGTTCACTGTTCTCAGCATCGTCTCTTCCCAGCGCCAGGCTCCCATTTTGCCGAATTTCACGTATATCAATAGGACAGACAGCAACACAGAAAACCATTGCCAAAAAAATTCACATCATATTATAGTCTTGTGCCTTGGGGGTGGGCAAAGAATAATGACAGTGCAGTGCTTTGGTCTGGAACCAGTTTTGTTTGGGTAGCGTCCAATGAAATAAAGGCTTTAATTTGTTACAAAATTACAAAGGGGTAGAAAACTATGGCTTGCATTAGCCATGCATACAAAATGAAAAACAGTAAAGGATTCACGTGGCTCAGAGTGTATATACAAGTACATGATCGTTCTAAAACTGACATTTAACATTCTTGTTTACTTTATACAATAGATTGCATGCACCACGTGCTTATCCTCGATCCTCCTTTGATAAATTACTGCAATAATGAAGATTCAGATTCATACCTGTCACCAGTGAATGGCACTGTTCTTAGCAGGCGGCTGTAACTGTTTGACATGAATATGTTTCTCAAATTGACAGCATAAGTGCTGAGAACCCATCCTAAATGTTTAATGAATCAACAAGCCTACTGTGTGGCCTAGTCCCGATTCCAGCTGAATCAACTAATTTTAATATTAATCCCAAACATATGCAAATATTACAATATTACAAATATTAGGAATATATAAAGGAAATATGGAAAATGCCATAGAGGTTTATCTTATACTATGGATAATGTGCAATAGGGTCATGGATATGCATCTGAGAGGAAGCCCTAATGGAAAACATTTTCATGCATAATCCCAAAGACCACTAAGAGTCAATGTAGGCGGTGCTGGGAAAGGCTTTGCCAGGCTCTGTTGTAGTTCTGTTTTGCAGGTTTGATGTGGAGGTAATTTGTTCCAGCAGCCTCCCAGGATGTTGATTGCCTATTGCTGCTATAGTACAGAGGAAAATACAGTTCTTTTATCATTTGTGAATAGCTATTGTGTCACACGTGTATTTTTACCTCCATATTATGTTGTTATTTTAAAATGCTGAAGACATTTAAATGAGCAATTTAGTCCGGGGGCTTTTTTTTCTTGCTGTCTTCCTCTCTTTTGTTTCCTAGTTCCGCTGTGACTCAGAGTGTGGTCCTTGTTTGATTTACCCCTGATTAAATTACACCTGTCTATTTTGCGAGAAAAACTTTATTTTGCAAGGAGTTTTGCAAGACTTATGGCAATTGGTAATTATTTACATATTCAAATCTACCTAAATAAAAGAAACAAACTTTAAAGGCAGCATAATGTTTTTGTTTATATGTGCACACACACACACACACACACATACACAATTATGATTAGAAACCGTTTGTATACAATAAACAGCACAAGCAATGAGAATTATCTAAAAACTGTATTTTATTTTATTAAAATCAGTGGCCATTGGAACATGGATTGGACCTTGGATGTTGGTTGACAGAGAATCAGAATTTTTTGACCAAGTTATTGATGACCCTCGTGAATTTTATAGCCTTTTGCCCGAAGTGATAAAAGAAAAAAATCTATACAATGATGATGACAGGGCGACTATGCACCCTGCGAATGCGGTCTTGTGTACATATGATTTTAGATGTTTTGGGAAGTTATACATTTCAGAATGGAGAAGCTGAAAATAATGGACTGTCAAATGTAGAATTTGACAGCACTGTTGAAAGTGTTTCGATTCCAGAGGAAGCTAGGAGACAGGACGGTAAAGGAATGGCATTTATGGGTAGAGCAGAGAGTTGTCCTCGCAGTTTTTTTCACATACCACCTCTCCATTTTCCTTAATGGTTTCTCATACTCTCATACGTTTTTCATTTCATGTCTGAAATATGAGTCAGTGTTCCAGTGAAATCTGGACTTATATAATAGAAAGAAATACTGTCTGGACAAACAATTCACATTGCCATCATGGATGAATGGTTCAAACTAACGTGGTTATGCTTTGAAGGCTGGCTGTTGACCTTGCTGTGGGTAAAATCATTGGGAATCGTCTTTGTATTCCAACACAAAGTGTGCGTACAGGGCACATTAAGGTTTCAGTATCTCAGAATTTGTCAAGTTAACTCCACCAGAACCTTACAATTCATAATAGGATTTTGACTTGAAAAGTGTCATGTGGAGCATCACCATTGGCCATTTAAACATGCAGTCCTGGATTCCATTTCTCATTAAAGCACAGTAGGTTGTTCCTCTACAGCTCAAAAGGCCAATTAGATTTAATAGTTACAGTATATTGAGATTCTTTATCAAGGGTTAGTGTTAGAGTTCTTAAAGGTGACAATTTAATGCTAATTTTGTTCAGATAATTTGATAAAACCTAATCTGAAGTATTTTATTTATTTGTTGTTTTTTTTTTCAAAAAGCAGCACATAAGAACTGAACTCATTATTTTGAATTGTATAGGAAGGTGCATGCTGCTTGGTTATTAATGTTCATATGGACATGCTGTATAATCCTTTTGTGAAATATAAGGTCCTTTCACTGTATGTTTTTATATTTCTTTCATATGAGACTCAGTTTAAATGGAGATAAAACTGGTTCAATACAATTTCTAAGTCCTTTTGGTGCATTAAAAAAAACAATATGGTGTATACCACATATGAAGTAAGTAGCATGAGAATAGAGTAATGTTCTTGACAGGGGATAAAGTATCAGGTACTTCATGGAAAAACTCTTCGCAAGAACTGCATAGTTTGGCTCATTGGTAAATCAATCTTTGGCTCAGGCTGCCTCCCCCTCCAGCACTGCAATATTTATAGACAGTGCACCAATATCAACTTTCTCTGGATCAAGGGATCAATTCCCTGCACAAAGCCATTTTTTCTAGTTCACCCTCATATCAGAGGACTATATATGTTTGGTATGTTCATCCATGTGGTTAATCCATCTGGAAATTATGAATGGCTATCTATTTAAAAAAAAAAAAAAAAAAAAACTTTTACTTTTTTTGGTGCACCTTCCTGATCCTCTAATGAAAATCCTTCAGTCTTTCGATTTCAGTGTGCTAACCTTTTCCTATCCAAAGGGACCAAACTTCAGCTGGACCTGGCTGTTGAAAATGAGTTTACTGCTTGGCTCTGACAGTCAAATCTTGGATCAGTCGTATTCTTGTAAACATAAACTTATTAGGGTGGAGTGCTGATTCATAATGATGGTATTATCACTCCTTTGTGGCAATGATGTTTACACTTGCAGTGAGTTATCCTTTGAATACTATATAAAGAATGTGCTTGGCTCTGTGGGTGTGTTCTCTTTAAATGTGGGAAGGGTACATTTTCAGAAATGAATTCTTTCCCGATCTGAGGATGCAGTGTACAAAACATAAATGGAGGTTTTACCACGTGCTTTAGTCTCCCAGGTCTCTCCAACATCCCCCCTTTCAGATTTGCAAATCCCTGTGATCAAATGTTTATTTAGAGGGTAGGCTTGTGACTCTCCGCCATTCCGCGTAGATGAAAATCCCAACAGGTCACCTGATCACCAGCTTCCACTCGGTTGGACTTCCGAGGGCTAATCTTGTATCAACGCTGAGTCAGCATGTGCAGGATTCCACTGTCTGTTACACCTACCATCAACACATGTGGTGGCACTGTTCTTCCAGCAGTAACAATGGGGGGGGTTTTACCTTGTACGAGATTACAGACTGCAGTCTTTCTCTTTCCAGAACAGCTGTCAGGCATCTGCCTTGATTACATCTTAGCTGTCATCTTCCATGCTTTTGTCCCCCCAATATAGCTGTCTTCCTTTTCCCTAATATATTTTGAATGATGGAAAATGGCTTTGTGGAGATTAATGATCCACAGACAAGATGCAGGGAAAAGTGCTAAATGTTTGAGAGATTTTGATAAAGTTTATTACATTTGGGGAAAAGGAAGCAAAGTTTCAGAGTCAGATACCCTAAAGAAATAAAAAGATAGTACATTACCAAAACCCAAGAACACTTTGTGGGTGAGTGTTTTTCCTTGTTGAAATGCTTTGACTGGTGTGGTACAAATGGATGCTTGTGGCCCTGTGCTTTAAAAGATCTGAGCAAAATGGTGAACAATTTGTTTAAGGATTGTACTCAGTTAAAGCACCAGCACATCTAGCTGCATGTTTGCAGGAAAACAATGACACATGAGTCTTGGCTTAGAGTCTCTTACTCACCCCAGGTTTTTGAGGTCTCCACTATAACTGAGAGTTTGCTACTTCAGAAGGATGATGGGCCACCTCAAGGGGCAGGGTTCATGAGAGGCAGACATTTCTGAACTGTTGAAATGCTTCATAGCAATCATTTCTGGAAGATTGCTATGAAAAAGCATATTTTAGAATCTTCCACAAATTTAAATGGCAAAACACCTAGCAAGTATTGCATGCAGCTGTGTATACTATATATCCAATACAGTGTATTGTAGGAGGAACAGGGATGATAAGAATATTCAGGGTCAGTTCAAGTCATAGGTGACAAGGCTGGTCACCGTAGGACTACATCAGTTGGGGGGGGGGGGGGGTTTACAAACAAGGGGAAATAATAAAAACTCCATGCACTGAGTCCATGATAACTGACAGTAGCGACATTTACTTTTTGTGTTTTTCCACTCACTATTTCTCGCTTTCTCTGCCCTTTAACTGTTGTGCTCAGTGACATCAGACCCATACTGTAAAATTGCCCATTGAAAAGGACCAAAGTGCCTGTTTTAACACGTGCTTTATGGTTGCAGTCAGTTATGGAGCAGAGAGACCAGCCCATCTGAAGGAGAGTGTGTGGAGGAAGTCAAAAACATGGCTGCACAAATAGCAAACTACTGAAGTGTACATTTAAGCTTATAGTTATTCATGCTGTGGTTGATCTAATAAACGTTGTGCTTACTTTGGATGAACTGAAATATGATGCACAGTAATCTGTAACACCTATTACAGTTACATGGAAATATTGATTTTGAACAGTCATTGTCTGTCATCAATTCATTGTTGGTCTTCACTGTGAAATATTGAATTAGAGAATGAACTAATAAGCTATAATTATTTTATTACCATTTTGATAACTTGGCTATATTAGCAGAGAATGATATGTAGTAAGGATGCAGAAATACAAGAAACACCTGTTCTGAGATTCCTTTCAATAAGAGAGGAGGCACAATTACTGAGAGAGGTTTCAACTTGGAAATAAAATATAGCACAATTTCTGAACACGTTGTATTAAACTGAAATTGGACTTAAAGACTAAGTACTAGGACAATATTTATACAAAGCACATACTATGTACCTTGGAATCTGTAGCCTACACTTTTTTTTTTTTTCTGAGGAGGATTTAGGTTTCAACATCTCTATAGGCCCAGCTACTTTCTCAGGAAGATAATGTAAGGAGAAGGTCAATCCAAACAATGATGCGTCAACTGGAATTGGCTCACAAAATATAAGTGACAAGAACATAATTGGCATGTAGAGCTTTTGGAACAGTACCTGACGGTACATCCAGGGATCAATTCAAGGACTCGAAAGTGTATTTCCGGTGACAGGAGTTGTATAAAACTGGGATATAAATATAATCAAAGTTAAAGTAGCGTCAAAGTTATTTTTTATTTATTTATTTTGTTGGCACATGATGTCTCTGTTTGTTGGAGGACTCGCAGGTACCATAAAGCGAGACGAGACAAAACAGAATACACATACTGTGGCTGTAAAATCCAATTCTGGACAGTAATGTTGATTAAACATAAGCTGTAAAGAGAAAAGGCTGTAGGCTGATTATAAATCAAGAAAGGTTATAATAAGGTTGTAAAATTGTTCATTGTGACCCAGATGAGAGCACACTGCTACGGGCAAGAAGGACAAGTCCAGGTAGTAAAATGTAATTGACTTCAACAGATTGAGGTGGGCATAATATAACTTTCTAATATCTTAAAAGTGCGGCAGACACATTGAAACTAGGGTTTATGGGTTTGATGCTGACTCACTGGAATTACAAGGCTAGGTAAGTTCCAGGGATATCACAGGGGCAGTCAACTCTTCTAATAATGTCCTTGAACAATATTTTCCTTCAACAATAATGGCACATGCCATTGAAATTTCGCCATTTACATTGTATTACTATTAATCTTGATATTTCACCTTAGGCTCTGAACATATCAATGTTTCTCAAAAACTTTGTTGTGAAGTATGTTTTATCGTTTACATCAAATAACTGCTATTGTTCAAAATAAATATATACATCCACCCACACACACACACACACACACACACAGTCCCGTACTGCTATCCTTATGAGGACTTCCCATTGACTACATTCATTCCGTAACCTCTAACCTTAACCCTAACCCCAACCACTACATGCCTAACCTTAACCCTAACCTTAACCTAATTGTAACCCTAACCCTAACCCTAAGTCTTAACCATAAAACAGCCTCTTGGCCTTGTGGGGACCAGCAAAAGGTCCCCACAAAGATAAATTTTCCTCATCTTTCCATCCTTGTGAGGACATTTGGTTCCCACAAAGATAGTATTACAAGTTCTCACACACACATATACTGCATAATGTATTATAGCAATATAATTGCAGTATATACATTTATTTGTTGACAACTCTGTGCATTGATGTTGAAATAGGTGCATGGTTTGTTTTGCTCACAATTCTGGCCATGCATCTTGGTTACTGTAAGCTTGTTTCACCATGAGTGAGGTCATTTCTTCTCATAGAAACTCATAGAAGGTTCTTGGGCATTCAGGTAGACAAAGGCTTTCTTTCATCTGTTTTTCTCGCTCTAAAAGTTCTATATTTGTGAATGGGCAGTTACTGCAAAGTGGACATTTTGTATTACTCTGTATAAAATAAAATTGGCACTTAAAATAACATTTTCAAATTATATGGACAATAAATGCTGTTATCCCTGGTTCAAGTGAATCCCTTCAGACTAGGCATCTCTGAGTTCAGATGTCTAATAGTGGGTCCTATCGGTCCATTACTTTCATATCTTACAGCCCCTATTCCAGGGGTCCTGCTTGAATGATAGCCACATTCATTAAAACCTTCAGTACATTAATTACAAGCTGTATATACTGATGAATTTGTTAAACTCTGAAATTGCTAAAATAACTTTCTGAAGAGAATGTGGCCTTTCAAGAATAAGTGTAAATTGGAACAACATTTTATCCTATAAGCATAAAGCGAATGCGCTGAGCAGGAGTTAATGCTAGAGGATTTTCTGAAGAATGTGTAGTCTGAAGCAATGCAATAGTCTCCTTTCTCAAGATAATAAAAAAAGACCTTGATTCCCTGCACCCAAAGGTCTCATTCACAGACAGCAATGAAACTGTTGTCCCCATTACTGTGTGTTAATTTCAGTTCTGTACAATGAAGAGTGGCTGGAGCGTATGACTTTTCAACAAGAGTCTTCCCACGCATTACCCTCCAATGTGAGATATTCAGCATCCAGCAACAGTTAAGACCAGATTCATATTCAGTTCGTGAACTATGAGAATCTGAACGATAGTTAAACATTAAAAACAAGTTTTTTTTCTTTGTTTTCAACATTGTTGAAACATTTTTCCTAGTGAAGCTCACTAAAATTCTCAATTGAAAAACAAAAATGGTTCCAGAAAAAGGAAATCCATATACTCCACGAATATAGGTTGTGTTTGCTGCGCAACAGAAAATCAAAGACACTGTGGGAAAGTAAGCCATGACTTGGCAACCTTATAGTTAAACAGAGCTTCCATATTAGCAGTACGATCTACAGAGAATCCTGGTTGTAAAGTCACCACCTCCTTTCTCAGAAAATTGTGTTCAGTGTACTTCTTGTGTTGCTAAATTATAAATTCTTTAATACAGGGAATCATGGCTGCCCCCTAAAGCCAGTGCACAACTTACATTCACTTTCAACAGAAACGTGAAGCCAAGCACACATTTGCCAAAGTTCTATCGCAAGGTTTATTTTCGATGTACTTAATAGACAGAAAAGCCCTGACCCAATAATGGCAGACATGAGAGGAGGATGGAAGGTGGACTCATTCTTTTAATTGGCAGCTTAATGGAGGTGGTGGGACGTGTTAGTTAGGAGATAAAAGTGGTTTTTGCTGCATTGATTGAAGGGGCAAAGCACTGCTCTAAGACTCAAGTATTGGCTGATAAATTCAGTTATACAACATTCTCCACAACATGGTGGCGAGTGGTAGAGTGAAGGAAGAGGGTTAAAAGGGAAAAGTTCAATATAATGGGTAAGGAACTGGTCTTGTAACCTGAAGGTCAATGGTTTGATTCCCTGGTAGGACACTGCCGTTGAGCAAGGTATTGCTTCAGTATATATCCTGCCGTATAAATGGATGCAATGTAAAAAGCTGGATAAGAGCGTCTGATAAACGCTTATAATGTACTGGAGAAGAGGTAAAGCTGATGATTCCACTGCTTCCGTTAAAAAAAGCATTCACATGAATGAACCATTTTACATGTAACATAATATATCAAATTATCTTCCCCATACTGTAAACAATATGTTAAAATGAGTTGTATTGATTAAAGGTCAATATACAAATAATTAATGAGAGAACAAATTTCACTAAAACCAAGACATTCAGCTTCCTAGTGTGAATTGTGTTAACTGTTCAGATACAAAGACTGTAAAAAATAAAAAATAATAAATAAAAAAAACACAAAGATTGCAGTGTACTTGCATTATTGGATTGTAGTTACTAAAGTTATTGTTTTTGCAAAAGTGTGTTAAAGTGGAAAAAAGGATATGATAAGTTTGGCATTTGTGAAGGATCTATAGCTACTGGGCAATTGTTTTCATTTGTCTTTTTACATTTTTACTTGTCTTGGGGGGTGGGGGGTGGGGAGGGGGCGGGATGGAAATGTCTTCTAGAAATGAGACAAATTGGGCTGGTAGAAAGAGTGTAATCTTAGAGTACACCAGCATATTTTAGGAAGCTTTGAGCTTCTGGAACAGCACTGATCCTTGATCAGGGACCTTCCATAATAGGAGCAGCTTTAGCTGGTCTTCATTACCAGTTCAGCTCAATATGCACAGCGTGCTCAGTAAGCCTTCTGAGACCTACAGAGCATCTGAGTTCATTGGGTAGAACACCTATCTGGCCTTCAATTAATGAGTACCCTTTGGGCTTTCCCTAATAAAAGAAAATATCTGCAGTACATGGAGCACCTACTGTCAGTTTCTGTGTGCTCTTGAGAAATGGTCAGCTTTCTTGTAAACTATTTAACCCTGATTTCCTCATGTTGGATACTGTATTAATGCTTTTCTCATGTTCAGTTTAAACATAATGTTTAATGGGTTTGCATATTAATTTGTAACAAAAACAAGGCCACTTTTGCTTGAACTGCTTCATAGCCACAAATTATACTAAATATAATATATAGTAGCACAACAGTGCTTCTACAGAGTTGTATTCTGGTCACATTGCATTATGGGTATTACTCTCAATTAATTTCAGTCGAGAAAATGATGTATGTATGATGTATTCAGTGTTTCAGACTGATCTGGACTGCAATGACTGAATGTAAGATGAATCACAATAGACACAACTCTACTGGGAAAAAAATGTTTGACATGATCAATACTTATATTTTTATGAGCCTTTTAAGAGCATTATCATCACACCAATGTTTCCTAAGAATAATTTCATGCTTCCAACCCAGGAAAACCCCGACATAGATGAAAATTTTGGGGAGCCCTCCTTAGCGTACTACAGATACTACAGCCTGGATCAAATCAGGAGTGGTCTAATTGCTACTGTGGCTTGGGGCTAGTGGAGTAACCTATCATTAGCCATAGCTTTGCGCCGGGAAGGGAGTGTCTCCTGCTCATTATCGCGCACAATCATCGTGGCTCCTCCGGTTGATTAAGTGCCTGCAATCTACCTGCGCTGGCAGCGTAGTCCTTCAGCACTTAATTCTTACCTTCCCAGACTGAGTGAGGACATTACAGTGATATCTCATTTTTTTAAAATTGATTTTTGGTTTTGATTTGACATTCCAATCAGGGAGAAAAATGAAGAAAAAATATATTTATAATATAGTCTTATTAATGATAGGTTAGATGGATAGATTAATGAGTTTGATCATTTTATGGTTATTATTATTATGTATTGATGTGATATGTTTGTTTATTCTGAAGCCATATCAAACAGCTGAATATTTCAAGCATGGCTCATACTTCATGAGTATACCAGGAGGCCAGTATTATTGAAAAGCAGATTGACATGTGGAAAGTAGATTTTGAGTTTTTCATATAATTGCTTAAAGATTTTGCACAGCTTCAAGTACAGGGTGATCTTGCATGTACTTTGCTTAATTATTCAGCTGAGTTCAAGGAAATTTAAAATTATAGTTGCTGATTACTCCAAATGGTTTTGCCTCTAAGGCTGCACTCAACCCTAACTGTATACATTAATATATCCTAATTAATGAAAGAGATATCATGGAAGATGGTTGTGATGGATGATGGTCTAGACTCGGATCAAATTTCCCGTTATTAATTGGCTTCGCCATGGTCTCCTCTGGAATCCCAGTGTCTGTCATGTCAAAGACAGACAACATCTGAAAGACTTCATTAGGATCTAATGTCATTCCACGCACTGTGTGTGTGTGTGTGTGTGCGTGCACATTTGTGCATGTGTGGCTGCTTGCATTTGTGTGTAAATTTGTCTATTTGTGTATGGTATGGTATGCACTGACTATTTTCCAAGTAAGTGTGATCCAAATACACAATTGCTCTGTCCCAGTGTGAAGTCTGCAGCCTTATGAGGCAACATTTGAAGGCACCATTTACACTATTTTCACACTTCTGCACACTCAACCTTCGTAGACATGTCCCGAACTGTAGTCATCAAACAATGCGTCCTTCTAAGGTGCCTTATTTCGGTTAAATATAAAGGAAATATCCTATGCATTCCTTCACCAGGAAAGACATACCATAGGTCTTTGCAATCACTTCAGGCTTCTCACTTCCATTTAATTAATGATGGCTCAAACCAGCAAAGTGGTGGAAATGTGAACATATGTAACGTACTCGATAAGTAGTTGAAGTTATATCTAAAAGTACATTTGGATTTTTTTAATACATTGAAATAATGTATTTTATGTTTTAAGCCTCGGTGAGCTTTCTGTGACTTAGCCAACTTGTTAGTAATCACGTTACTTTCCAATAGTACAAGCTAACATAGCGTTAACTTGGCTATCCCGCAAACATACTCAACATGACAAGTGGCTAGTTATGTATTTAGCTGATCGCAAAAATTTGGTTTCCTTAAATAGAGAATCAGGACTATTGTGTTGTTGTTGTTGTTGTTGTTGTTGCTGTTGCTGTTGTAGTTGTGTGCTTTTGCTGCTTGAATGATTTGGACACCGCTGAGTATTTGTATATATATATATAAAAAGAAATCCTCCACAGTTGCGGTAATCTATATGGCACATAATTGAAGTGTTGCTTAAGCCAAGGCTGTCAAGCCCAATTCCTGGAGGGCCTTGTATGTGCTAGTGCTTCTACCGACCTCTCCCCTATATGTTTAATTATGTGTCCAATACTAAAGAAACAATTCATAAGGTGTCCTTGGGAAATGCGTTGGAGTAAATACATTCAGCTAATGAACTCACTAGAGCAATAAAGGCAAAATAATTGGTCAAAACAAAAATGAGCAAACAAAGGAATTTGGCAACCTTTGTTTAAGCAGCCACTCACTTGCTTTATGGTTTAGGTGAAGTGACACGACGTGTATGGAGTCAGTATGAACTTTACAAAACAGGAATGTTGTTTCAGAAACCTAAGCCTTTTGAAATCAATGTCTTGTGTTCTTGTCTGGGCATCACGCTCTAACCTATTCTCCGACCTACCAAGCCAACACCTTGTGCTGTTAGGAATGAAGAAGCCTGTTTATGATGCATTCTATAGATTCTGATATGAAAAAGGACTGTGACCTCAATCAAAAATGTTCCTGCAGAACTGAGCCGGGAAACCATATCTAATGCAAAGAAAGCCTTTGATTTCTCCTACCTTATTTGAATAATGAAACAGTAAATCCTCAATGAAAATTGTGGGAAGCCAGAGCAGCTAATCCCCCTGTATTGCCAAGAATTGCATAAATATTTAACACCATGTGAAACTGATGTGGCTGTCTTGCATGTGTTCTTTATGCGTTCATTCTGCGGGTGAAATTTAATTTAAGGTGCTGATGTCAGACCACACATGAAAAAAACAACAACTCTATCCTGAGCTGGGAACTGCAGTACAACTGACCTTGCTGCTGAGGTGTTCCAAAAAATTTGAGTGATTAATTAGTTTATTCATCATTCTACATTCACAAAAATTAGCAAACACCTCTTTAAATATAATTTTTTAAAATGAATATTCAAAACGTAGTGCTTTTTTCTCATTTATTCTTATACTTTTTTGTTGGTAACAGTAAAAAATGTACTACAGCAGTGAACATTCAGTAGAATTTCATCTGAAAGACCTGATTGCCACTGAAAGATCTAAAAGAATTTCTTAGACTATCTGTAAAAAAAAAGTCAAATATAATCATTTCTGTTGTCTCAAGCAGAAACAAAAATGAATGGAAGGGATTTGAATTAACTGTCATATATAATGCATTAAAAAGAAGATAAGAAGCATTCATAACAGATCTATGACAAAAATTTATTAAAAAGAATTGCCCAGCTGTCAAAGAATTCAAACATGGTCCAATTAAATATGCCTAAGGGTCAGACTTTAAACCGGCATTCATTTTTAAAAGAACACAGCACAATCCTAGGATTTTAATTCTGATTAACTCCAATTAATAGGACTTAATCAAGCATTTAATTAAAATGAAAAGTCAGAGGTACACTGAATCTTGCTGCAAATAGCAAATCTTTCTGAAGTTGGGATGAAGTTTCTGACATTGCCTATAAATTATTCATCATGAATACCTCCTGTAAGGCCTGTAGTTAAATTTGGATTGATCTGCAAGTAATTTGTTCCACTAGCAAAGCACTTCTGCCTAAACATTTCCCGAACAGTTCTCAGTTTTCTGGGAGCACAGCAAATGCATATTATAACCTTAGGGGACCATTATACTACCATGATGCACAGGGACAAACAAAATTGATCCCAATACCAATATGGACTGAAGCTATGCATTTTTGATTAATGCAACAGGCACAAATCTTTTTCGGCTACCACTCATAGCTCACCCTACCTTTGATTATTTCGTATTCAATAAGGTCAGTTGTATTGCACACTGCTAGAATGTGCACTACAATTGAAACAGGAAGAAATGGGCGACCAACCAGTACAAAGTGCCCTCTGACAAAGAAACAGAGACAGCACTGGGAAGCTACTTTTATAGTGATTCTGCCTTAATCTGCCAAGTACAGGTGAGTGGGTTCACTGGTTGAAGATATTTCACTTTCAACCTCAGGGCTTTTCAGCTGACTCCGAATTTATATTAGAACACTGCTACATTCCCATTTAAACAATGTGTTTCGATAGTGTTGTTATTGCTGCATTGGGTCCGGTGGTGAACCGGATTGGTCTCGGCTGTGCCGGCTGGTGGAGATAGCACAAACCTGGGTTGCGTTAGCTAATCTGCCCAGGTGCTTAAAGGTGTGCTGCTCTCCACGGTTCGGGGCCGAGACCAGGAGCTCACACCAAGAGCGCGTTTATGATTTACATTTTGTTTCATTAGTTTTGTTCGAGCAGGAAAGACCAAGAATGTAAACTGCCACTGGAAAGTTGGAGGACCTGGCACCGGCTGGAAAGCAGGCCAGCTACAGGTGGCGCACTGGAAAGTGGCCGTGCCATTTTACTTTCTTTTGTTATTTTAGCTTGTTGCATGTGGGATTCTCCTTAAAAATATAAAACAAGGCATGTACAAATTATGTGCTTAACTACAATTTGAACAATGTCAGCAGAGAGAGGAGATAACTGAATCAAAGGCAAAACTGATGCTCATACTAAAAGGCTAGCCTCACATTTGATACAGAGCTGCCACTGAAGTCACTGGTGAAGTCTGCTGATTCAGGCCTATGCCTCCCTGAACATGTACTGATTCCTCTGGTTAATGTTGTTTTATTGGGGAGAATGTGTCAGGGACACACATTTTTTACTTCCTCTTGTGTTTGACTAATCAGCTGCTCATCTGAGTAATATGCCGAATAAGGCATCTTTTCTCTGTAGCAACGCAGCCAGAATATTTAACAATCTGGCCATTTCCCAGTCACATGACCTTTGCTTTAATATACACTGTATTTATCATCAAAAAAAACTTCAGTTCTGCACAAATGCTTTAAGTGTCAGCTCTCATACAATTTTGGGCAATTTTCTAAAAATATCAACAAGATCCAGTGACATTTTGGAAGATTTTGCATGCATTTTGCTGATTTGATGATGTGATATTGACATTATTCTGCTTACTTCCAGATAAGATAATATATGTAAAAGTTACAAAGTTCTCTGAGTGCAACTTGGGTTAACTTTTATTGCTGGAAAGTATTAAAATACCGATCTGGAGATCTGAGCGTGCTATATTATCACTTTTTCAACCTTAACCCGCCGCATCCTGTTTTCACAGAGATAAGTTATTGTCTAACAGTGCATGGTTTGTTTATGATAAAACCTTACATGTAATTCTCATAAATATTGATACAGTGCATTACTGAACACTTGAGAGAGACGGTAATGTGTTTCTTCTAAAAATAACGCAAATAATGTGAGCCAAAAACGTTTGATGCACCATGTATATGTGATGTTTTAATTTAATAACAGTCATACCGATGAAATGATGCTGTAAGTGCTGTAATTTAAGTGCTTTTTTGTTTTTTTATGATCAAGTATTTCAATGAATACAGCATTTTTAGAAGCGTTCTAGGAGGGATCCTTAAGTGTAAAAATGTCGCTAATATTGTAAAAGCTACTTTTTGGCTAATGCCAATCAATAAGTCATCACTGGCAGTCACTGAAAGTGTACAGGAAGTCAATTACCCTATTCTCAGTGAGGTATATTTGCAGGACGGGTTGTAGCTAGAGTCTAGATCACAGATGCATGTTAGGAGCAAGATAGTATTCTCTATTCTGTCTAGGTACCTGAAGTGAATTCACTTTAAATTATTTTATTCCTTTCTTCTACTCTTCATTCTGCTCTTCCCCTTTGTTGCTCTATGGGTGTTTGTGTCCCTTCCATTATCAACATCTCACATGTTCGGCTAACATCTCATTACAGCTGTTGGTAATCTGATCTGATTTAAATGAAACCGGATTGAGACTAACTGTATTTAATCGCTCAAACCCAGAGACTCGAGCTTAGGCAGGCAGCCACTGTGTGCAAACTCGAGACAGATAATGTCACTGACGGCACAAAGTGTGCGCCTACCCACTTTTGGCACAACGTTCAGGCGGTTGTCATTATCTGCGTTTGATTCAGACGGCAGCTGCATTTTCAGAAGCATCACGTATCCAGTTCAGCTTACAAATGTGCCTCAGTATCCCGCCCCAGCAAAGAGACATAACAGTTCAATGACAGACTGGAAGAATATATCACCTGTGGAGGAATACATTTCCACACAGCCTACAGCTCTGATAAAGGGACACAGGCAGGCTTTATATAGTGTAGTACCTGTTTGGCAAAGGGATCATAGCAGGCACACCTGCTTCCAAGTCTCCATTTGATCTCTGCTGTTGCCATTGCCATTGACAAGCACAAGAAGTCCTATTTTGACAAAATGGTTTAACTTGTGAAAAAGGGCTGTGTTTTGCAAGAAGTGATTTGCAATTGTTTCAAAGGCAAAACTATTTAGGACTGTTTCTTGCATGTTTGTAGCCTAATTCTTAACATAAGTTAAAATTAATAACTTAAATAATAAAATTTAATAACTTGACAATTAATATCTAAATATCAAAAATTAATATGCTTTTAGAATTTTGACATCAGGCCATGCAAATACTTGCACTGAACCTTTGTTGTGTGACAAATGTATCATACAAAAACTTTTTGGAGTGTGTAGCAAGCTATCCAGTGACTGTACAAATGTTTTCTGTATTCCATTATTATTATTATTATTATTATTATTATTATTATTATTATTATTATTATCCATCATCAATAGCAGGACAGTTTTGGGTTCAGAATGAACTGGTCACAACCTGTGGGCTGACAGGTAGAAAAGTGATCTGCTGACACCATTGATCCAAACAAGCTCTCCAGGCAATTCCAGCTGTTTCCCTGGCCCTCTTGACAATGTAATGATTTATTTTTAATCCTCTTGATGCATATCACTTCTCACCATATTAGCAACTGAGCTATTATTATATGCAGGCCCTGGAATATAAAGCTTCAACTCAACTTTCTGAGAAAATTGTATTCCTCTTTAAGAAGAATAAGAAGAAGAAGGAGAAGGAGAAGAACTTTGTTTATTTAGCATGTCTCTCGAAGTGTTTTACAAAACAAAAGAAAAAAGAGGATAAAATAAATCAAAGTAATACATGGAGGTATAATTAGACCAATAAAACAGACAGCATTGAAATGAAAAAAGAGAAAGGCCATCCAAAGGCCAATCTAAAAAATGTCTTTTTAGTGGCTTCAAACTGTGAACTGTCTCGGCCTTTCAAAGTGAATTCAAGAGCTTGGGAGCACTCATAGAGACGGATCTATCATCTTTAGTTTAGACAGTAAGGAGATCTTTCTGTGAGCAATCTCCCAGAACTATAAGAGACTAAAAGCTTTAAAGTAATAAATAAAATTTTTATATCAATTCTAAAATCAGGAAACCAGTGGATTTTGGCAAGGATTGGGGCGATATGTGTTCTCTTACTGCTCTTAAATGTAACTCTTGCTGTTGAATTTTGAACCAGCTGGAGCCCGGACAGTGCATGACTACTTAAAAGCCCAGCCTTTCTACAATCCCTTTTTAAGGAGAGCATATGATCATCGATCCAGGGGGTATTTCTGGAGTAAGATTTAGACTCTGAATGGTGCAATTGCATCCAGGGTAGTAGACAGGCATAAATCATAAAAATTATTCACTAAATCTGCAGTCAAATGAGACTAGGGTAAACCAGCATATGAAGCTGCAAAAACCGTTCAGCAGTAATGATGCAAGAGTGAACACAGCATTGATGATTGACAGGAATTAAAAGATACACCTCTCAGATAACACTTAGGTGATCAGAAACATGTATCCTTTGTGAGTACATTATTTAGAAGAAAATAATGCATTCATTTAATAATAATGAGAAAAAAAATGGATAAAGAGTGTAGCCTCCATAATGAGTGGGATGTGAAATACATTGAACCAAGTTACCATTGTTTAGGTTTAGGAGGTCTGTATACTACCACACAAAATATTGGCAAAAGCCCATGAAAAGTGAATGTAAGTAATTAAAAGAAGGTGAAATCATCAACATTTCATGTTATTCCTGTGAAAAATGGCCAACCCTCCTCCATGGCCATGAATTATAGGTCTGTTCACATATTTAAAATTTGTAATTCTTTCTGTTCAGCATACTGCTTTAAACTGAAGCATATGATGATGCAATGTGAAAGAAGAAGACATCCTTAGGAATTTGGTATCCACACTGAAATACAGTATAAGATACAGTTGGTGTCCTTCTCTTTCATTATTTTGTTTTATTCTTTATTCTTGAGGTGGCATAATGCAATCGTTGTCACAACAAGGCGCAGCTAGTTTCTGCCTGGGGATGTTTCAAATGGTTGCAATGGCTTTCAACAAATGTTTTCCCTTGTTTATTTTGGACGCTGTGAGCCCATCTGGGTTCACCCTGTGGGTGAGTGGCTGCCAGGAGAGCCCAGCCTAATTCTACAGAGGAACTAATTAATGGATGTACACGTGATAGGGAAGGTCATACCAAAATAGTCCTATTTGTCTTTAAATGTAGACTCCATGTCCAAATGGACGTTTCATTCATTCTAAGGCCCTTTGTTTGATGGCGACAAATGTTATTGAAAGTTCCACGTAACTGAAAAAGAAGTGCCGTATAAAATATTTAGTGTCAAGGTAGGGCATTTAATTCCTTTCCCTGGTGGGACTTGTAATTTCCCATTCGGAAACAACATCACATTAAATGACATTAGAGTTCAGAGAAAACTGAAATATGGTACATGATTGCATGACAGGAACATGAATGTGCTGGCACATTTACATGATTACAGGTTTGATGGTGATGTTCATTTTAAAATCAGGGAAGCCCTGAGCAGAATTGTAATGTAACGTTTTACTTGATTTTCTTACATATGTCACACACATACACACACACAAGCACTCACACGCACACACACACGTATATGTGCAAAAGCAAACATATATTGGCTACAGTGATGCACTCTACACAGCTGAAACAGTTACATGTCAGGTGTTTAGTGATGTGTTGTAAAATTGAGTCAGAAAGTTTGGAGACCTTATTTGCTATAAAATATACTGGCAGCAATTATCTTTCATTAGAAGAGAAGGGCAAAAAGCAATGCAAGGATTAAAGTACACATTTTATGGATATATGGCTGTGTGAGCTTTCTGTTTACATTGCGTGCCTACAGTGTACACTACTTTAATTATATGCGGTATTGTATATCTTGGATTTTTATATAAACATTTTTATGATTCTAAGCACCAGATTGCTTAAGCCTATTGTGAGTTAACAAGCGCATGGCACCTGGATAATTGAATTCCATTAATCAAACACTTTACAGTGAAAGTTCACGATTGATTCTCAGAGGTGTTAAGACCACAGCATCTAAATTGTGTGCCAGTTCAATCTGGTGGAGGAGTTGGTCTAACAGTTCAAATCGAATGCAGTGTTTTTTTTTTTTTATTTCTCAGGGGAGGTGAGTTGACAGTGGACACTGGGGCTGGCCCTGTGGTTTTCCTGGAAAATTGTCCAGTTTTGGGGCATAACACGGATGGCTCTGGGAACCACAGTAGCTCCTTTAATGACATGAGTAACTCAAGGGTAACACTTTTTATGTAATACTATCTCATTAGTAGTCTAATGACTCATTTACTGTCATTGCAACAATAAACAACAAACAAAGATGAATTTGATTAAATAACATAAAATAACATCTGGTTATTTGTTTGACATGAGATAAATGTTTAAAATGTAGTTAACAAACTGTTGGGAGTGAATTACTGCAGGAATTCTGGGTGGAGCTGGGATAATGCTGGAATAGGATGCACCTGTGTGTAATTGGTATTTGGGCCATGGCAAGCTGCATAAAATTAACTGACAGAGACTATGTGGGAAGAGTAACTGTTTGTGGCTGTTGCTTTGGTGCCTCTATGGTTTTTTAAAAAGTGATTGGTTTTAGTGGTATTTCTTTGGGGTTTTCTTTTTTTTTTTTAGTTCATTTTACCAGAACTATTAGTTTGTCTACTTTGTATCTGACTTTGGACAGTAATTGGCAAGAAGTTCACTCAGCCTTTATATCAGTCTTTCTATTTCAGATGAACTATCACAAGCAGATTTTATTCTATACAGAGTATTTTATACTCTGAATATGCTTGTATCTAGCGACAACAAAAAAAAATAATGAAACAAAGCCATGGAAACTGAGAGTAGGCTGATTGATTTTTGTTTTCATAAACTAATTCAATGGCAAGCAAAAAGTACTTCATAAAATCCAATTGAAAATTTGCAATTGAATAAGAATTGGATACATTAGTACTGATTAATTTGCCTGATACCATTTGAGGTTATGCATGCTATGGGGGTAATGGACCAGAGAACTATATAATGAACTTTAACTGAACTTTTACTTGTCAGGAACACAAAAAATGAACATCATGTTCATACTCATCAAACCATTCAGTGACCCCTTGTGCCCTGTGGATGGGGCATTGTCATCCTGAAAGAGACCACTCCCATCACGAAAGAAATGTTCAATTATAGGTTAAAGGTGATCATTGAATAACTTTATATGATTTGCAGTGACCCTTCCCCCTAAGGGGACAAGGGGACTGGGATAGTTGTGGTTTCCCAAACTCCCAGGAAAATGCCCCCAGGCTTGGAATATACTGAGAATACACTTATAATTATTGCTCTAATAGCAGTGTGACAACTTGGGTGAAAACAAAAATGGAAGTTCTTCATTTCATGCAGTGACAGTATGTTTTATTACATTTGTATTTACATAATATTTGCAAGTTGTCAATAAGTGAGAAATCCTACCAGTGCAAGCTTGTTTTCTGTGTGGTCTTGAAGCTACAGGTATTAATTTGATGAGGTATACAATTGGTTTTTGGCATTTTGACTTGTTCCCACCATTCTGCAGAATTTTATCTCCACTCCGATCTGAGCTTGGTGTAGTGGAATGGAAGCTCTATATCAACAATATGAGTGCGTTCCATATATATCTGAAAGAAACATGTTTATTCAGTACGAGCAAAGGTCACACTAGTAAAGCCTCACATAGCTGGATGGTAAGTCAAAGCAATTTCTATAAAGCGCAGCTGCTTATCACTGCCGTGGTATAGGATTCATTTCAGTTCGGTAGACCCTGTTTCCTCTCTAGTTCCTTTCTCAAAATCAATAGTTCATGGGGTCTTGTGCAAGATCCAGGCTCAGATTGCATGATGGATGTGGAATACAAAACAGTTAAATATCCAGAGGTCAGATCCATTCAAAGTTTAACCCATTAAAACCCACTTAAAACCCAGAGTACAGACATTGACAAACTTGAAATAAAAAGCACATTTGTACTAATGTATATCAAATCCCCTGAACCTATGGGAGTCTCACCTAGTAAACATACTGGACATATATATTCAGGAAAAGTATCATCATTTTGCATTTTCTTTATTCTGTAGGGATTGCATGTTCTCAGTGGCATGAGCAGCACGGTGGTGAGGGGTTACCTCGCAAGGTCTGCTGTCATTGCCCTGGACTAGGGCATTGGCCACAGAACTGGAGCTGGGCACTACACTGTGGCTGTCCACTGCTCCTAAGTAACCAGGATGGATTAAATGCTGATGACAAATTCCCCCATGGGGTTCAATAAAGTATATCTAATCTATCTACTTCTGATACCGAACAAAACCAGATTTTTTTCCAATCATCCCCCAGGGTGTATACAACACCTGGATAAAAGTTTGGAGAGGATTGAACAGGGCAGTAATATTTGATGTCTTCCCAAAAGCGGGCCAAAGGGTCCCCAAAACTTCTCCAAACAGCAGCAAACCTCTCCAAATTGGAATATGTGTGCGTGTCTGTTTTCCCAATCATATTTCACTTCCCAGAAGCTAATTCTGTTGAGGGTGGTACCCAGGGGAACCAAAGACATTTTATTTATTTACCTGTTCTCTCTTTTTGGCTAAGCCCTGTATTTCATTCAAAAGGTGTCCTTTTGAACAGTCCTTCCATTTACATGACATTAATACGTTCCAAACATTATGGGGCCCTGAAATGGGGGGACGTCTAAAATGCCCTCATATGAAAGCTGAGAATGTGCACTTAACCACATCTGAATAGTTTCATTGCAAATCAGAAATTGTGGAGTACTGAGCCAAATGAAGAAAATGTTTTTGTGCCCAAACATTATGGAGCTCACTGTACATGTATATTTCTGAACATATTTAAGTCAGAAATTTTAAATATGCATTCAAAAATCACATTTATTAATTGTGTGCAGCCAAATGTCAAATTGCTGTACCAAGACAGCTGAAGAGACTGGTATTCTCTATGGTTACAGATAAAGGTGTAAATCCTTCTTGCCATTCCATGCTGGTGTGAAACTTTATGAGATCATGGAAAACTCTTTATATGATGAGCCTAGAAGGGCTTAATGTTCTCAGCATAATGTATTCTTAAGTTATTATGTTCTTATTTGTTTAAATTGCTTCTTGTAATGGCTTGTCAGGAAATTGAATCTTGAAGCACAAGGGAAGCAAAATGGATAATATTGTATTTCCGACATTGCAGTTGAGTTATTTTGCTTGTTCATGTTTTATTCTTAATAGTTTTTGTATTTTTATGTCAGTCTGCGTGGATTAAATATCCACTAATACTATCTTTGCATCATTTCTAGATATTTTATCTGAAGCATGGGTTTCCATCTTAACTAGAGTAAGTGCCCAAAATTTTACAATTCAGAAAGTTATAAAAAGTTCGAATCAAAATTGAAATAATGATTAAAATGTTTAACCAAAGTCGTAATTTGTCAGTTGCTTTATTTATTTATTTATTTATTCAATTGATAGACGCTAATAGCCATGATTAAAGGTGAGAAACAAAAATGACTAAATCGCTTTGCAAGATTGATACTGTTGTCAACTCAGTATGTGCATGGAGAAGGCATGATTATAGTAGTTACTGAATAGCTGAAATTAAATTAACATCATTTTTAAGGAATTGCAATGTGATATTTGTGATGCCATCTTAAGGAATAATTTCTTAATTCACAAGCATTTCACAAACACAGTCAGGGGAAAGCAATTCAAGTCACGGTGCTATCAAATCTCATTTTTGTTCTATCAAGAATCTATATGATTTACTACAGTCCTTATTTGTCGGAATTAATTGTGGTGGCCATGACCTCAGTATATTTCCTGTTGGACCTTGATGACTAGCCACCCCCAATCTATATTGTTCAGTTGATCTATAAAACTGATCTATAAAACCCACCAATTTGGCCTGTCTTTCTTTTATATATTTTATTGCATTGGCATGGTATGGCACATTAATGGTTTGGTAAAATGCTGTTGTAGATGCTCATTGTCTGAAAAAAATATATCGTCCATTTTATTTAGAAATGGAAAGTTTTCCTTGAACAATTTCCACTTTTTTCATAAAACAATTGGACAACGTGGGATATTACAGAAGATTAAAGTGGGGATATGATTAATAGCTTTAACTTTCACAGTATGAAACATGCACTTAAGAAGAGAAGTTTTATTAAAAACTGAGATACAATGGATTTTGGCTAGTATGTGTGGTAATACATGAACAAAATATTATATGTCATAAGTCCCTAAAGCCCATTGGCCTTGAAATTAGACATTAGCATCTAACAGTAACATTGTCTTAAATTATTGCTTTTATCTATCTTTGATTCAAGGTGAAGCGCTATAACCCATATACTATTGTAAAACTTTTACTCTTTGCACTTTCATGCAAAAAAACCCATCTCAGTTGGTAAAACCACTAGCGATAAAACAAAAAAGAAATAACAAGGCAGTCCCCTCCCCCAAAGGTGGGTGAAAATGAACACCCCCAGGTTGAAGATTTTATGATCCAATAACTGTTCGTAGTAAGTCAAAAAACGTATATTACAGTGATGGTATTCACATCACCAAAATTCACCTCTGAGCCATTAGCAATCAATACATTCTTTGTATATAAGCTAGAAAAAGGCAATGCATTACTTCCATTGAGATGAAAGTGTTTTCCAGGTTTAAATGAGTACTTCTATGTATGTAAATAGATTTTCACATGCAAAATGTACCGTTTATCTAAAATAGCAACATCTTAACAAAGTTGTTTAATAGAGTTCAATGTAGAATCAGTTATCCTCACATGTGATAGAACAACATCATGCAACAGCCTTTTATTGATGGTCCAGAACAACATATTTTTTCTAAGCAATATGTATTCTTTAGTTTCCATAGCTTCTTATGCAAAAGGCACATCAAACTTCTGAACTGTGTCTAAGCACAAAACACAAGCTAAGGTTATGGTACCATATTAATATTCAGTTTATTTATGTAAAAAAAACAGCATGATATCCCAACCTCTGTGTTGTGGCTGATTTGATGGTCAAATAATTTACAGGTTTGTGTGGACAGACAAATACATCCCTCCTTCCCTTTAAATGTTCACCATGATTGGCGTTGATGCTAATTTCAGAATTATGTCAGGTAAAATGCACCACAGGACTGGACACATCCCTCTGCTGCTGTTTGTGTTTTGTTTCCGTTATTTCAAGCAGCTTTTGTTACTGGCTCAATATTGTGCAGCTGCAACGGTTTGGCAGTGAATTTAGTCCCAGTTCACTAGTTGCCTAGCAATCACTAAGCGTGTTCCATACGCCCCATGTAAAAGAATGGCAAGCTCAGTTCATTAGCAGATGCTTACAGCTCAGTTCATTATTTAACTCCAATAGCAGGTAGTGTTATTTAGCCCATAGCATATTGATCACAAATCAACATAAATTAATTGCTTCCTGCGTGAGATTGTAAGACCAGTCGTCCTCTTAGGGCAGTGTAGACATTGTTGCAAAGCCTGTATATGTGTGCGCATATATCTTCCAAATATCTCAAGTTAGTTTTCCCTCATTTTCTCTCTCTCTCTATTAGATGAGGTACAATGTTTACACCTAATTTACGGAAGCCAGTTGATGTGTAGAAACCTTGTACCTTTGGGCCATTTTAATCAGTGTTTCCAGGTCTAATTCAAAGAAGACAAAGTAAATTATTTCACATTGATCTTCAGGTAAAACTGTTTTAAGGTTAAAACATGTTTTCCATCTGTTTGGTACTTCGGGCAGTCCTTTACCCATTTTGCTACCCTAATCTTCGCACTTGTGTTTGCCTTGTATATTGCTCTGGATAAGAGCATCTGCTAAATGCCAGTAAAGTAAAAAGTAAAGTGTGTTTCATCAAAATTATCTGCAGCTGGATCTTGGCACCCTTTCAAGTACTCTCATGAACTGCCAAAGTACACTTGCACTTTCTTATTCTTGCAGTCTGTGTGTCTAACTTGAGTTTGAGTCAAATAATTGTGAACTATTCTTTGCTCTGCCACTTAATGTATAATATTACAAGATGGAGGGAGTACGGCGAGTGTAAAATGTACTCAAGTACTTGCAAAGAAACTGCATTGTTTAAAAATAATACATTTAAAAAAAGAATTGCTGCATGACAGAAATAGAACTTTGCAGTACTCACTTATCTAAGAACAACTTTATATTCTTCTCTAAAAATGAATCCTCAGTAAAAAAGGTGAGAGGAATTGTTTCAAAGTTGTTATTCCTGAATTCTCTAATTTTTACACATACAATTCTGTGAGATTACTGTTATGAGCAGTCATGATTCGTGTTTGATACCCCCCCCACCCCAAAGTTTTCTCAAATGCAGTAGTGTTGTCATACATCATTACCCCTACCCTGACATTGAAATATGTTGTGCACAGTGAAATATGCATTGTGAGCAGATTTACTTTCTTCGTTACTTTTTTTTCTACCACTGAATTCAATTTTAATTCCTTAAACATCCACCTCTGCTCATTCTACCATCTTATCTTCATTTGGGAGAGAACCTAGGGTGACTGCTGTTTCAACTTCCATCAGTTGTTTCACCCTCTGTCAGTCTTATTGCATCACCAGTTGATGGTCTGAAAATTTCCAGCCTTCAGAAAACAGACTGATGGCAGACTTGTTTAAAGTCAGTTGCAAAACTGGAACTATTAGGATAGCTGGGATGTCTGAGAGTTCATATTTACCATATAAAAGATCCAGGGTGGGTGCAGCTGGCAGGCTTTATTTACAGATCAACACTGCAAATATTATAATGCTTTATACTCACAATTTAAAATATTTGTAATGCCTTTGAGTGTAAGAATTGACTTCTAATTTCAAATCTTACACTAAAAAAGTAATTCTCATGATGTATGCATATATATACACACTTGCCTGGGGTGGCATTGAGACACTAGGCAATTATATTTTTGTTTAAGTGAAACGTTGTTTTTAAGTGAAACACTGTACACTGTGTGCCTGGCCTCGCTGCAAAGCGTCGTGTCTGTGCTGTTTAGGATGCTGGGTTTTGCTATGGTTGTCAGACTGACTGGTTTGTCTCTATGTTTTTCTGTTTAGTGTTTCAGCTGGACCAATGCAACTTGGTCCTTTTACTTTTACTTACAATGAGACTACCCCTCCCACCCTCCCAGCCCAGTCACATTTTTATTTTCATGAGGTTTTTGAACATTTTTTTAAACAATAAATATTAGACCTGTGGTTCAGCATGTTGTTCAGCATCTCTCTTCCATGCCCTTGTCTCCCCCCCACACCCGGCCCCATCATTCTCCCCAGAATCTTTATGGCCTTCAGCTGAGAGAGAACTGCTGTTCATATCTCCACTGAAACTGACTGAGGGACATTTCCATTGCAGATAAGTCCAAAGAACTAACACTTTTAATTAGATTTAGAAAAAGAATCTTATCTATGTAATTAGATTCTTTTTCTTCCCCCTCCCTCCCCGCACTAACCCCCCCTGTCTCTTGCCCTTTGATTAATATTTTTCACATAAGATGCAGAACAAAATAGTCTGGAATCCATTGACTTTTTCATATCTCTACCTCGCACTATGGTTCCATTCAATAGCTGTAATGTCCTTACATGTTAAATTTTACACATTGAGTTTAAAATGTTCCAGTCTTGCGTATTGCACCGACCACCCAAAAGCTTGAGAATCATTAGGAAGATAATGCAGTACTGTGAGGTCCAAGTGAAAATATTATCTGAGAATAAATTTGATACCTCATTATTTCAGGAGTAGGATGTTTTTTAAATGTCAGAACAAAGGTTGATTAGAGACAGAGGCTAGCATTTGACAGTGTGCCAGTGATCATTTCAGAGACTACTCAATGATACTCATTGATCTGGGCTATTTAACTGCAGTATATTTTCAGTTGTATCAGTGAGAGGCATTGCCAGATAGATTCACCACAAAGGGTAATGGCATTAGACCAATCACCACGACATTTCTGAAGTTTAAGACTGGCCTGGTGTTTCAACCAGTTGCTGCTGTAAATGTGTAATTTGTTATAAAAAATGTGATTAATAGTAATCAATAATTTTAATTGGAGATACACATACACACACACACACCAAACCTTATTTTAAGTTTTCTTATTATTTTTACCATTATTGCCTTTTTTCAAATTTCAAATACAGTACATGTGCACTGTAAAATGTCTGCTCTCCATTTGGCCTTGTGATGACTTAAGTCTTGGGTTCAGCAGGGATGGTGGAACCCCACCAAGTCTTGTTTCTGCTAAAGTACAAACCGTGCTCAGAAAAAGCAGCCTTCCGTGGGGAGGCAATGACATGAGCATATAAAGAAGCTTACCAATATGTGAACAGTGACCCCGGAGACCCACCAATGGGTCTTAAAAAATTAATTTAGCTTGTATACAGTAATGCATATACAACTTGACTTACAGTGAAGCAGGGAATTTCGCCTGATATACTGTATATTGAATAATCTGTGACAAAAACGGAGTGGCACATTAGTGTCCTAGTTTTTTTTAAATCTTACAATAAATGCATAACAAATGTTATGCAACTAACAAGCTAGGTGGTCTAAATAGCTTAGCTGTGGATACTAGTTTGCTTGTTAGCTATATAGCTAAGTATCGTTCCCACAAACTTCATCTGTGTAATTATTATAATAAAACAAATTTTGGTCTGTTATTAAAATAAGTTTATTTAAATTTTAATGAAGTTTTGATATTTGCCTTTAAGTTTAAATCAAATAACCATAATGATTGTTGAGTGGTATATCCTTTTATTCATGATTTATCTCACTATGAAGTAATCTGATTCAACAATGAAGCATAGAGAGATGAGCCATGTAATGCTGTTTATTACACACCAGCTAACCAATGTGTCATTAACAGTGCAGCCAGTTATTCGTTCTGTCTGAATATTTGATCAAAAACTAGAAAGTCAAAAATGACATGACACACACTCACACACTGCATTTTTTGGTTCAGATAATTTTGATGACTCCATAGGGAGCAGCCTTCCCACTGGGATTTTCACTGTAGGAACCGTGACTGGCTTAAGTCCATCCTACCCCTGTTGAGACAAAGCAATTATATCCCGCTGCTGTGGACTCAACACATAGCAGCCCTGATTTTAACTACCTGTGACTGTAGATGGGGACCCATATCTGCACTACAGTCACGCTGAGTGCCTTTATCAATGGAGCTATTTCAAAGCAAGAAAGGTAACTTTCTAACTTGAACCCAGTGTGAGACTTCTCATAAATCTAACCATACTGCAGCCTTTTATATATTTTCTGAATTTTAAGCTGCCATTTCTACAATGCAAAATTAATTAAATCTGCTTAATAGAAAATGCGATATTGCATATACTGTAGTGGACAAATGTAATGTAATAATAATTCTAGGCATGACATGCAGTGGACAGTGCAGCATTCAGATGGATATATCTGTCAGGATGGAGTAATGCAGGCCAAATGTGATCATGCTGTTGCCCCAAGTGCCCGATGTGCCCCTTTAATTTGATTTAAAAAAAATATATATGTATGATTATTGTCCCTGTCATTAATTTTTTGTAAAATTTTAGTTTTTTGTAAAATATATTCTCTACGTTAACTGGGTGTTCCTCTAAAACAGTTGGTGTGCTCTTCTATCGCTTTGAGTACCTGATCCACAAAAGGTCTCTGTATGGCCCTGCTGCTCTCCTTAATCTGAGAAACCTGGCCTTGGACACTTCTTTTATTTATTTATTTTCAGAATAGATTGTTATCACCTTTGGATAACATTTTGAGTTGGCTCTTTCAGTCATGTTTTAAGTGTGTGGTTGTATTTCTGTGTTGTACAGCTAGTTGGTATGAACTTAAATTCATTTCAATAACTTTTATATGAATTTCAATTGATTTAAAAAATGACAGTACCTATTCAGCTGAACGATTTGTGTTAGCACACTCTCCTTTCTCTTGTGAGTGATTTCACTTCTACGCTTTTGTGCAGCAGGGATTTACAATACTGTAAATATAGCACACAAAAAAGAATGAAATTTAAAACTAATGCACATCATCACCCTTTCAGGGTAATCAGATTAAGTAATTGGGGGGTGGTTGGGCTTGATTAGTGCTTGGATTGGAGACCTTCAGGGAATAAACACAGGTTACAACTGCATGTTGTGTTGAGTCGGTGTGGGGCCTCTACTAAGTGAGATGTTAAATTGAGGTCCTTACTAACTGTAGTCATGAAGGATCCCATTTCAATTATTTAAAGATAGGGGTGTTAATCCTGGTGCTTGGTTACAACTCCCAAATTTGCCATCCCAGTCTGGACATTAGGTCATTCTAACCCCGTGCATTAGATTCACAATACACTGAATGTTTTGCACAAAAATTATATCATGCTAAAAAAGAAAACGGACAGCCTTCAAGTGCCTCATCCTGGAAAGACACTGCTTAAGTATGAGTGGGACTGCTGATTTGATATATTGGTGTGTTTTAAGTCGAAGCCTAAATTTGTAGCCTTTTATTTTATTATGTTGTATTGTTAATGCATGTATTGTATTGTGATGTAGGTTTGTTGTGTTGTATTGTAGTTACTGGAAAGCACTTTGGCGCAACTCCTGTTGTTTTTAAATGTGCTATACAAATAAAAGTGACTTGACTTGCAAAGAAATATTGCGGAATTTACACTGTTCCATAGTTTTTTGCCCTGGAGATTTCTTTCCTGTTTTTAGCAAGACACTGTATGACACTTCCGTGGTTCTTGTGCTCTAGTTTCGGGAACATTGTTGAAGTCGAATTCATCATCTTTTTCGGGGTCACATCCCCATGCGGAAGGCCCGTTGTGGCAGTGAGCAGGCCAGTCTGCCGTCTACTGTATTTTGGGTTTCCGTGCTTCCCCTGAAAGACAAACTAGGGCTTCATCAGTCTGAGCTGAGCACCACCCCACCGCTCACCGTCTCTCCTCCCTTAAAGCGGTTTCCCTCTTCGTTTGTGGTGTTCCGACCCAGGGTTTCCGGAAAGGCTCAACCTCCGCTCCTGCAGGGCCACCCTGGCTTTCAGACGGATTATCCATGATATTTGCAGATCCCCTCTGTGACCGCAGAGAGGAGGAACTCTCTTGTTCCTTGATGTGTTTGGCATGGTGTCTCTGCTGACATTGCACTGACGTCTTTATGCTTGCCCTGGCTGTGCTTCACATGTACAGAATTATGCAGGAGCTGTTCTGCCCACACAAGAGATCCAGGAACAGTGGTGTGTATGTTGTGTTCACCTGCTGCATATGAAATTATAGGATACCTGGGCTAGTCTGTATTCCTGAGAGTGTGAATGGAGTCATACAATGCTTTCCTAACAAGTTGAACTACTTGGAAGGAGTGGTGTAGTGTGAATAAAATGCGAACACGTCACTAAAATCAAGGAGAAGGCAGCTGTACAAATAAAAGCATTTTTATTGATAAAGAAACAAGCACAACATTAGCATATCTTGATCTTACTGCAATCTACAAAGGTAGGTGACGTTAACATTGTTACAGTGCTGGGATTTTTTTTTTTTTTTTTGTCCACATAGCATAATTTGAACGCATGTTAAATCGATGTATGACCCAATGTCCCAAAGGGGTAGAGTCAGAGCCAATACTTATGCCACAACACAAACTGTAAGGTTTATCTATAATATATAACTTCGGTATGTCCTTCTGCGGTGTCCTGCCACAATCACAATGCCACTCGGTGTCAAAAGCCTTTGTCTGTTTTTTTCTCTCTCTCTCCTCAGCAGCACAGTTTGTGCATGATTGTCTTTGTGTATGTCAGAAGCCTCCATTTATCACAGAGAGGAACCACACTGTTTACGCACACTCAGTTTGGTTAAAGACAATCAACGCACACGCACAATTCCATGAAAATAAGACTGTGGCCAATATATCCAGTGGAGGCAACACACAGATAATATTTCAGCAGAACAGCAAAGACTTTCATGTTACACTTTATTTATTTTTTTTCTAAGATAAAGACTTAATTGTCTTTTTGATGTGAGGCCATAATACCAAATAAAATATGACAGCTCTGAATTTTCAAAGCACAGCTTCAGTCTTTTAATACATACTTCTCTCAGTCTCATGCAAGAATTCCCCCTCCCCCATATCAGTGGGAATTAAGTTTATGCCTGACTGCCCTCGCAGCCATGCTAAAGAAGACAGTTGTCAACTCCAGCACTCTTGCCTTGTATGTGTCTTCGGCTTCACGCTAATGCATGACGAAAAAAAAAAAAAACCGTGAACGTTTTTTTTTTTGCGTGAAAGGTCTGAATTTGAAATGAAAAGGTAGAAGTAGGCACATTTTGCATTTTACAGTAAGAACCCTTGACATCCAACTTCACTTTCTGTTGTGTAGTCAGATAAGGCAGCTGTCATCACTCCCAGTAACTTGTCGGGGAGTTTTGAAGGTGTATATTGTATGGAGTAAGAGTTTTGGGAACTAATCTTGGCAGCTTGGTCTGATCCTCTCTCCCACATGTGTGGCGTTTACACTGTGTGCGGTTACGATTGTAGCACACATTTTTTGGGCAGTGTAGATTGCACAGCAGGAGCTGGGCAATGTAATTAGAGACAGTTGGGAATTGTTCATAAAGACACTACAGTGTTCTAGAAGCATCTTCACTCAGGCAAATATCCAGCAGTTTAATGTAACTCTATCAACTGATGGCCATTGATTATTCAAGAGGACCTAGGGTACTGTAGAGGAACTTTTAATGCAAGTAAACTGATTTTAACCTATGTGGGGCTTCATCTGTATGTCCTAGGCTGTTAAAAGGCTGATGTATTGTATTTCTTACTGTACTAGTAATATGATTATTAATGTACACCATTTGGTAAAATACAAACATTACAGGAAAAAACGTCAAAAATGAATGACTGACACAGGTAACTGAAACTACAATGGGAATTGAAACTACAATGTTTCAGGGTTGGAGACCAATGGCTTAATTTATTTATTACCATCTCTGATGCATAGGGAGCAGAAAAGACTGCAACCATGACAACACAGACAAACCAATATTGAAAAGAACCTCTTTCCACAAGCAGCTGCTTTTACCCTAATGACAGTAGTTCAGTTATTTTAATGAAATCTAGTTTGGGGTTTAGTTAAATAAGTGTTGGGCAGATACATTTCAGGCACCTTTTTTTGTTGATAAAATCAGACTCCTAGTTCCATCAGTATAATTCTGCTACAATCTTATGTACCTATAAAAATATATCAAATTTGCATTTAAATTGTATTTATTATTTCAACATTTGTTTATATTTCCTCCAGGTCATTTATATTTGGCCTTCACCGAACATAAGACAATGCCCTGTTTTAATTCTACCTAATCAACATTTTTGTGGTTTTAAATGCACAGCACAACATTTTTCACAACAAATCTAACAATGAACAAAATCAACTCACTGTGCCAGGGTCACAGCTGATCCTTGTACATTCCCTATGCAAACAGGCATTATGGGACATCTGTTACATTCTAAAAATGTACAGCAAATTAAGGGAATACGGTATGATAAAATGATGCGTTCTTCCAGCACTTCACAAGAGCCTTCTGACAAACGGCAAAGCAAATTGCCAGCAAAGACAGTTTAGTTCTAAGTTCTTTAGGGATATTCTGGAGAGTACGCGTCTTTTATCTTTGAACTGCAAGCCACAGTTCTTGACAGTAAAGGCATGTTGCCAATATCAAACTAATTTCTTCATCATTAGCAAGCAATCAATATTCTCCTTATGTCCAAAAAACAAAAAAACAAAAAACAAAAACAAAGGTCTTAGTACATAATACTGTCACCATTAGCTAGGTAATTATAATAGCTAGGTAATTATAATGCAATTTCTGTGCCATGATGGGCCTTTGTTAGATAGCTGGCTACATTGTTATATTTTCATAAGAGTGCTGGCATAGCATATTTTTGAGCGTGTTGGTAAACGTTAACTACGACATGATTAATTGCTACAGTAGCTAACCATTTTTATTTTTGGCCATTTTGCCAGTATGGTGTTTTTGTCATGTTAGATATCAAATTCTGAACATACCGAAATCATGTTCTGGAACAGACAAACAGTGCACAAGACTTATGGTCATTGTTTTAGACTGCATTTGTTGTTGTAATTGCACATTAAATCCATATTTAATTATACTTTTCTCAGTTTGATTTCTGAATAACATTCCATAAAATCAAAATACAGCATAGCCTGCATTAGCTAAGTGTATTAATTAATACCAAAACATACCATGAGCAAAACAATAGTTATATAATTGAAAATGTGGTGAGACTTACTTTTTTTTCTTACTGTCGATACATATTGTGCAGTGTTTCCCCTCCAAGTCCGACCTCATGGCAAATTTACTGCAGCTGTGAGTCTGAATTTTTTAAAATACGATTCCCATATCTTATGAGTAACATACAGTATGTAAGTGGTTATCTAACAGACACTTTGAATTTATCTTCAATGGTCAAAGGTTCTTTAAGATCTAGTCCCTTGCTAAATAGCTAGCCATTAGTAAGAAAAGTGCAGTTCATTCAATTAGTATATGTAGTCATTATTGAATTTATGATGCCATTTTTAGTCGATTAGTTTCAGTATTGAAATGCTTACACAAATGTATGTGATGGAAACCAAAATCATGCACATTTAATGCACAGATGCCTCACTTAGAACCTACGTTACAATGACCCATTTCTCTTCTGGCTGGCATAACACAAGAGTACACAATGTCTTTATGTCCAGTAGAATATGAGAAAGTTAAGTAATCTTTTAGACTTGACATTACATTTGGCTTTATATAATGGCTTAAAAGGATAACAATGCAGACAAGCTAGTCCATCATATGCAATCTAAAAATACTCACTTTTCAAAGCAGTTGTGTTTTTTTCCTTTTCTCTGCACTGGAATTTCTATTTAAGAATTTCTATTTACCAACCTTGCCAGTGGCTGGCTTTTCTGAAACAGTATTGTGTGGCAGCACTGAATTGGAGGAAGAAAAAAATAAAAAAGAGAGTAAGGCCACGCGATAGATTGCACACTATATTATACAACAACAATTTACTTTTGAAGCAAATGATGCTTTGTTTCATTGTCCCTGGAGCTTTGTTTCTTTGAATATGTTCAGTCTGTATAGGCAAAAGAAAAAAAGAAAAGAAAAAACTATTACACATAATGACAGCCTACATCTAGCATTATTGGCACTGTCAGGTTCCTCAGCCCAGTGCAATCACCACGGCTGATCTTTTCCTTTGTTCTCTCTGAGCTCGCTATGAGCTTGCACATCACTGCCCTACCTCTCAAACATTTTTAGTACATAAGAAATTACATCTGTACATTTCAAGGGAAACAATTTGTATCTATACTCACAGACAAAATTATACACAATGGCCAACTCCTGCCAACTTCCAACAAGAACATATTTCCAGTGAGAACTTTGTCGGTTCACACTTCAAGACAGTTTTTTTTAAATTAATTTAAATTTTTTATTTTTTTACATTTTTTATTTTATTTTTTTTTAGAATTTGTCAACAAAAAAGTACCGGAATAAAAGAGCTGTAGGACATTTACAGTACCTACACAAATTTATACATTGTCAACTGAATAAGGTTTATACCTAAAATCATTTTTTTAGTGATAAGCGATGAACGCCGTTTTCTGTTATGGATTGAAAAAAAAAATGCAGACACCAGACAGAAAAGCGGGTGCATTTGCTGAAGGACAGCAGACCAAATCAGGATGTGAGAGAAAGAAGGGGTGGCGAGAGAGAGAGCGATTACACGCAGATGAGCTTCTGCCGCTGTGGGTCTGGGCAAAAGAAGAAAACGACAATGATGGAACCACCATCACCAGAGATGCCTCTGACCTGTGGGTCAGAAGCACTTGCACATGATGAGACATGGCTTCCGCTCCTCTGTCTTGATTATTAACTGGTCTACCAAGCAGCTGGGAAGGAGGCCTAGTGGAGCAGTTTCAGAGTTATTCCATAGGTCTCGACTTTGGAATCTAGAGTTGGCGCGATCTACAACCGTCTTTCTCTCTCTGTGCCACGTGAAATCTTGCAGTACGGCAGCCCTTGATATGTTCCTCGGGAATCCCTTTCGCCATCCTTGTCGCCAGAGAGGAGAGAGCTGCAGAGAGAGAGAGGGCGTGTGGTTTCTCAAGGTCCTTGTTGTGGGGCTTGTTTATGCTTGATTTCCTCCGGTTGTTGGTTAATGAGTGAACTGCGGAAGGTTTTTTTTTATAGAGCCAGCTTGAAGAGCACGTAGGACAGACAGACGATCACTGCCCTTCCACTGGCACAGGAACTGGACGATCTCCCCTCCCATGGGACGATGGAGGTCTCTGCGTTGGGATCCATCTGAGGAGGGATAACGCAAACGATTACAGCCATAATCTGCCATACACTGTTTTCCCTGTCAGGGAGCTTCTATAGGCTGCTTCAATCTAAATTTGTCTTTAACTATGATTGGCAAACTAAATGTGAACATAAGTTTTTGTCTTCACAAATAGTTTGGCAAGTTCAGTGATTACTGCGAAGAACTCAGCAAAGAAGAAAACAAAATTGGTTTTGGTTGTATAATGTAATGTGGCATGTATATCTGTTAATACTATCCGGTTGCTACGGTTGCGTAATAGTCACAAGAGAATATTCAGTAGCACTGGTTTGTTTTCTTGGAACATATTACATTTAGTAAAACATCCTTTTCCACTAGGTCTTGTGCCTCACAGTAGGACTCACTGGAATGCTGTTGCCTGTGAGGATATATATTTGATAAAAACAAAGTTTTAATGAAACCACAATGAGCTTGGGTTTTGCTGAGCCGAGGTTATTTCCCTCTTTGCTGGAATAGTTACAGTAAGCATTTGCAGCCTTGTGCAATTTGCATTCTTGTTTCATGTGGGTAATCAGGTAAATGTATACAAAGTATACAATTTTACAAATAGTTATGACAGCAGACACTTTTATCTGAGAACAAATGTCAATACATTAACAGAATGTGTTTAGTTCCAGGCACAAGATTATATCATGCACCTTGGCTGATGATTTTTCCTTGTGTCATCATTACGCTTGATTGATTTCAAATAGCAATGAGAACACATATATTTCAAATCTTACCACATTAATAAACTACTTACCTCACAGATGTAGTTTTTGGAGAGATTACACTTTGGTCCATTTTCCTAAATGGAAGGCAAGAAGAAAACATACAATCAACACGTGTTTCTTATTTTATTTATATTTTTTCACAGGAACAGCAGTTTAAGATGCTTTAAATGCTTATTCTGAAAAGGTATAGAGGTGCTTCTCTTACTGCTTTCTAAGCTATTGGGAGGGTCACACGGTACATGTATTCCTCGGATTTAACTGAAGGTCTTATTCAAAACAGTTACAGAGGGCTGCCTGCAGAGAACTGCAGGCAATCCTTCAAGTTTATCACGCTCAATGGGTAGCTAAACACTGTCGAGCCTATGCCATGGTTTATTTCCAGTATCAACCACTACATCAATATATCACACAAATTCACAGCAAAGAAGGTTTCCTTTATTTAATTAGGTTATTTTACATTTTATTTAAGCGTATTCATAAAATAACAGAATTCACTCTGTACACATTTGTGTTTATATTCAGCGTGCCTCCGCACAGGAGATCATGTGGAGATGTGCTATGTTGGTTATTTTGATCTAAATTTAAATGGGAGACGGCAGACAAATTGCACTGGTAAACACCAGACAGCATGGTGCTTCCCATTAAAATAACCCCCCGCAGGAAACTGGCCTTGAAATATCAACAACCCCGGTCCTGAGGCAATCACCATGACCCTAAATACCTCTCCCTTAGTCTTACCTAGTAAATACACTCCACCAGACAGTGAGGGTAAAATATTTCTATCGTATTTTGCCTTGATGTAAAAACGAATTAAGCTCGGCTAAAATGTCTACTTATGTGGAGATAATCACACCTGACGGGAGTCCTGTGCCCAGTAGACCACCAGCAAGATAAGCGGATAAGGAAGAAACCTAGACCACCCTTTTATAGGGAAACTAGGCCATCTGTATTTATGTATCCGTGTTTGCATATCAAATCCTCAATTCTCCATAACAGGACCATCATTTATTCTACAGTCTCTAGCTGAATTGCAGAGAAATCCACAGCATAGCTGTATTTCGCAGCGTATCAAAACAGGTTATGGCTGACTATCCAGGATATCACTGATAACAGACAGCAATGTCTCCATTATAACCATACAGTCATGTCTGAACATCGTAACTTAAAACCAAACTACGGATGACAAGGAGTCTCACTCAGCAGATAGGCCTAAGTATTTTAAAATTTAATTTTATGATAAACAAACATCTGCTCTGACAAAGCAAATGATTTGATAATACTATAATCACACAGTGCATAACAACATAATATATGTGCAGATATTTAACAATCCAACAATGTTGAAAGGCAGTGACTAACTACTGTATTTCTATTGCTTTTCATTACGGTTACTACCAAATACCATTGGTTTTAAATACGTTGCATAAGGAGAGTTAGCTTTGATAAACCACCTCATGAATACCTCATCAGATTTTCAGTAAGCACATTCACAGTAAGGTGGAAAAAAAAAAAACCGCACTGCAGAACCTTCCGGAGTCCCTCCGGAGGGACAAATGTGCGACGTTAAGCCAACAATTTACAGGACGCTAATACACTTTATTACATTTACAGCCCGGCTTTCTTCAGCATGAATGATTTCGCCACAAACACCGACGCATTATTTCTGAATATTTGCTCGGCGGCCGTTACGTGGAAATATTGCGCCGCGCGGCAGTCGCGGCTGCTCTGTGCTCCCGTGTTCTTCTTCTTCTTTAAAGCCTGATTATTAGTCTCCAGATGAGCTGGTAAATGGCTGACCTCCCCCTCCACTCTGAAGCACATTATCAAAGCCCCGCAGACAGGAATATTATACAGTCGCTCGGGAAATAGCGTGTTTAATTTGTGTCTCTTGTAATGTGCTTAGAAGCACAAGTGTTTCTCCGAAGGCAGTTATCCATCATAACGCTCCCGCACAAACCGCTTGTTTCTGGTTAAAAGATAAACGATTGTGCAATAAAACTGTTTAAATTGCACTTACTGTAAAGTGTGACAGAGTGTGTTGTTTGGATGGACATAGCAGTCCTATTGCAGGCAGGAGTGTCATGAGAAAACAGATATTTGAATTCCAAGCAAACCGTTATTTTCTACATACTACTGAATCGCCTTCAAAATGAATTTGCCATATGCATAATGAAATAGCTAACAGTTATTTTGTATAATATAAAATGGAAAATTCAGTAAAGCTAATATAACCATGAGGGTTTTGTGATCAGCTCACCCTTCAAATCATTGCATTATTTGGATGCATTTTAAAATACACTACGCAACAATACAGCATTTCATGCCACCTTTCGTGCTCTGCTTGACACTGAAGAGTTAAGTTTCCTGATCACCCCCTTATTTTGCTCACAAACTTTCGAATGCGCATCATATCAACATCTTTAATTATGAACAGCACTGGTAAAATGCCAGGTTCTGGAAAGGCAGCAAGTCCAACAAAATGAGAAGGCAGAGAACACAACAGCAGCTAAAAGCCAATTAATTAGCGGAGGCAGCGATGTGTGACAGCAGCCTGCTGACACTGCTCCCGACGCAATCCCCCCACAATCCCCCACACCCAGCCCGAGCAGAGAGGCTGCCCGCGCGAACAAGGCCCCACGGATTCACATAAACACGGACACAGTCCGGACAGCCCGGCCTGAATTCAATCAACGTTTGTCCATGACTTTGACCTACAAACAAAAGCGAACACAGTTTGGCAGATTCGTTTCGGTGATGGCGGCGCTCACGGAGGTTGTTTGTGAACGAAACATTAGCGTATAATTTCCCCTCAAAGCTAGGGGTAAAAATGATGATTGAACACAGATCACAGACTCTCAGAAAACTCGGAGTAATACCAATGCAAATGGATGATTGGAATGACCACAGCGATAGCAGATGGGTGCTACACATTGTGGAAGCTGCACTTGAAATTGATGAAAGGGGGTTATTTGCATAAAATTCAGTTAATTATAGTTCAATTCAATATCAACACTCTGCTGTGACACTGCAGAGTTTTACCTGATCTACTTCTCATGATTAGAAAAAAAATGTTTATAAGCTTGTAAAATTTTCTAAGCTTTCAGACAGCTTTCAGGTGATGAAACTAGTGCTTGAGGCAGTACAGTGATGCAGTGGATAGCAATGTTGTCTGTGTCCACGTGGGTTTCCTCTGGGTACTCCGGTTTCCTCCCACAGTCCAAAGACTTGCAAGTGAGTCTAATTTGAGAGTATAAATTGCCTGTAGATACAACTGTTTGAGTGAAAGGTGTATTCCTGCCTCTTCCCAAATGCATGCTGGGACAGGCCCCAGTCTGCCCGCAAATTCTACCTGGATCAAGCAGGTAAGAATGGATGGATGGAAGCTAGTGCTTCCTTCATAGTAATCTACTTAATAAGTAGCTTTCAAATATGTAGCTAAATATGTTACTTCCAAATCAATAGTTTTTAAAAAATAGACATTAACTGAATGTATAATTTTAAAAAAGATCATTAATAATGAGAAATAAAAAGGTGTTAATTATAAGTAAATAGGCTATATTAAATGATAGTATATTACATTATAATGGGACATGATGGTGACTTAGGAATGGGTCTTCTGATCTGACGGTGAGGCTGTGCTTCAGGGAATGTGGAGGTGACGCACTCTGGCTTGACACCAGGATAACTGATCTTTTGGCACGAGTGGGTGGGAGGGGGGGCACAACACTGCCTCTTCCAGAAACCGCGGTAACACCGCTTTGACAAGTTTTAATTGCCAGTCGATGTTGTTGGAAGACGATGAATCCCCCCACAACGTTCCCCCTGGGCACACACTAATTATAAACAGCAAGCCTGAGTAATCACATGTCCTGTGTTTCCTAATTACCATTTTTACAATAAATTAAGCATTTCAATTCAACGTCAGAGGCACAGAATGCTGAATCAATATTGACATACAGAAAAGCCTCGCTACTGCAATTCCGCCCACCTCCAAATCATATCTGAAATGTGCTATATTCAGGCATCCATGGCAGATAAAGGCTTCAATCATTAATCTTGAAAGCTTTGAGTTGTTTTATTCAAAGCTATTAAATGACCGTTATGGCATGTGGCTGTTGGATATCACTGAACTTACACATTCAATTGCTTGTTTGCTTTTAGAATCAGTAACAGTTTCTTGTTGGGCATATATGAACGAGAAGCCTTTGTGTGATTGTGAAGTAAAACTTGACCTTTCTGAACACCACTCACACGAACAGCATGAGAGAAACTGAAAAATAAAATCACCTCTTCCCAATTCAGACTGGGATTGAGCATAAAAGACCACACACAGTTTTTCCTTGCTTTTTTTAAAATTATTTTTTGTTATTTTTTTGACTGAGTATGGCCAATTCCATTCTTGCAGGGCTGGTATGTATGCAGGTTTTCATGGTCACCAATTACACTGGCCAAATTAACTAATTAGCTGAATACACTTAATTTGGTTTAGCTGTACCACATAATGTTTCATGTTGGGGCACAGGAACAATCTTCAGCTGTCATTTATGAACTTATCAAGAAAAGTAGCTAAAATACCAGTCGCTAAATGACCGGACTAATTAAATCATTAATCTGGTATGAAATCCAGAAACAAATACAGTCCTCCTTGCTGAACCTTGGAGTATGACATGTAACAGTATGGTAATGAAAAATTAGAGCTGAAAACTGGCTGAAATTAGAGCTCAGGCCTGTTTTCCATATGTAGTACATGCTTCATAATAAGATGTACTGTCTTATTACTGTCTTTCAGTTTGTGCATTCCTATGTTAAAATACGTTCACTGGCTAGGCAACTCATGTGTGACTAAATGAGACAGGACACCCAGCACGGCCATGTCAGGGCTGAAGAAGCCATGGTGATGCTGTACATCTAGTGGTGAATTTGCCTTGTGATCTGATCCTTCTCTAATTTCTCTCAAATAGCTTTTATAGTCAAACATGCTGGGTGTATGTAAAGGTCATTTGAACCATCCGGAAAGCCAAGGTAATGAAACTGTCGAAAATACATAACTTATCAACACCGAAATGACTTGAAACAACCGTCAGTGTAATTTGGAAGTAATGGGATGACTTGGGCCCAATAGCATACACATATGTAAGCGGTGATTCAAAGGAGATGAAATGCAATAATAGGCCTCAGTTTTACTAAAATGAGCGACACTCTCATGTGTATTACCGCTTTCATGGAAACCAGAAATTCTACTAGACAAAGCTTGGTATTTATTATCCAGTGTCAACCATGTTTTTATTGTGGTGTTCACAGAAGATTCTGTGTACCATACTTCATGGGAATCATATTGAGAACTATATTGATTAATTAGAAATTATTTAATAATCATACACATCATCTAAATGTCCAAAGATGAAGTTTAAAAAATTTTCATTCATATATGGCGAAATCATCATACAACATAGGCATTTTAAATCAACTGGCACCATTGTCATTTTTAAGAACCATTCTGTGAAAGCACAGTTTCTTTATCATATCTGATACCATTTATTTCAAAGTTGTTCCAACTTCAATGTAAATCAAGTACAAAATTTCACCTAGCATCACTAAGAGCAGCCTTATCCAGTGAGGTCTTGCAAGCTTCACTTAAATTTGGAAAGTATTATGAGATTTATGGCAGTTGTTAGCAAAACTGGTCAAACAATAATTACTTTGGCACTAACAAACACAAAAGGGAGCTAAACTAGTCATACACATATGCATATACACAGTGAGAGAGAGAGTGCGAACGCACAATAAATTAGTTATCATGTCTTTGAATTATACTGTATTTACAGCTGACATCTTTGCAATGCAAATGTATGTCCACATTTATATTTCAACAGGCAAGCTCAAGAAGTACCCTTGAAACTATGTGACAAGAAACACAAAGACATAAAATTATCTCATGATGGGGGTGGGGTGGGGGCGTGGGCATGATGTCTCCCCCTTGTCCTAACTTACCTTTTCAAAATGCTATCCTCTTTAACATTTAATTCCAAAAGCTTGAATTAATTCAGTGGACATAAATAATGCATAAGGCCCCCGTCGCTAAGTGTATATTTCCACCAGTGACATGAACACATCTGGGACAAGCCAGCACGGCTGTTTCCCTGGTGATCCCCAATCACCAGGAGGCATGAGGACCAACCCCTACCTTCAGGCTGGCACAGGTGGCAAAGACGCAGGCGTCTACTCCGGGCTTGATGTCATTGGTGTTGACCGAAGGCTTGGGTATGCTCTCCGTCTCCAAATCAGGCCTCACCGACGGCGTGGGTGGGACAGTCACCGGTTTGGAAACCAGGCTGGTGTCTGTTCCATATCCAAAGGCTTGAATGGCATTCCCTGTCGGAGTATGGGAAAGAAAGGGAGAAAGAGGAAGCCGTGTCATCGTATTGGTTCCACTGGCTCTCTCAGGAGAGTCTGAGAGTACTGTGTGTCCTGTCTAGTCAGTTTGCCAATGCTTTTTTGACTCTCTGCCCAGATTCATCCTTTGCTTGCAGGGGGCTGAGGAGGCAGGTGCAGTTGAACCAACAAGGGGCATGAAGTGATTCATTCTCAAACCTCTGGAACATATTCCAAAAATATATATATATATATATATTTTTGTAAATGCATAACACATTTTTTTATTATCTATATACATTCATTTTATTTACACAGTAAAGTTATAGTCTGCATTGAGGCTTTCAGATACATGCTTTTTTTACTCGCCATGTATAACACAAATGATAGGTTCAGTCAAGCATATCTGTATCAGGACAATCAATTTGAAGGTTCGCATGAATACCACAGAAAGTAGTGTTACCCTATGCATTACTTTCTTTCATTTATTACTCCAAGTCCAAAGGTCAATGTTCAGAGATGAAAGCTGAATTAAACACTCCTGATGATTGACAACTATGCTCTTGGATAGCGTGGAGACGTTCCCCATTGCAATATACTGTATGTCAAAAGTACGTTTTCAATATTTTATCATACTTATCATCCAATTTAACATACTGGCTGTTTCAATACCAGTGGCCCATTATAATAAAGTCTACCCATATACACCTCCAACAATGGCCTTTGTTGCATTGTAAACAATTATATATATATATATAGCCACCTAGCATCCCCTTCATTGCTCTGTCTTCACAAAAATCTATTGCCTCAAAATGATTCAAGTGAATTACATCTACACTCTTCTGCTTTACTTTTAGCTAAAGTCAAAACATTGCTTGAAAGGGGAGCATATTTCAAGACCGTTCTTTGCGGCTCCTCTGGAAATGTAAAACGTTTTCTTTTTTTACTTCCCCCTCTCGCCCTTATTATTACTCCTCATTTTAGAATGCCAAAGCTCAAAATGATATGTAAATTATCAAAATACACTACCTATTAGACAAGAACCCAGTTAAAATGTAACAGAAGGAAATGGTAGCAATCAGCCTCTATGGTGAAAGAAATCTTTCAGCTTAGTTATTTAAATATTGATGAAATGTAGTCTTTCCTGGAAGTTAGGTAAGTATCTGAAGAGCTGCCATTTTGTCTCAACTGCATTTGCAGTAATTAAAAGAAAACAAAAAATAAACTTTATAAATCACAATAAAGACTTTTAAATGAATACACGGTCGAATAATGACTTGCACATGTTTCTGTTTCAAATCATTCCCCGTCATCGCAATTGCAGTGCATGCATTGGGCCCAAGCAGTATTTAGACTTTCTGAAGGTCAGCTGTTATGGAACTCCAACTGTGCACAATATAGACCTTAATACTAAATAACACTATACATATTATGTAGCCAATCACATGCTAGTACGTTCCTTTTGGAAACCAGTGCTAACACGTAGCTGTACTAAAAACTGAAGGCACGCTGCAGTCGACCCCTTCAGCTTTACACAGCTGTCACTTTATAGCAGTAACAGAAGATCAAGTCTGACCATATTTGCATATAGTAGGAAAATCAACACTCCTTCAGTGATAAAGGAACGCGGTCTACTTTCACATTTTTTCATGTACGATTAAATACACGCATTCAGCTTCCACGTATTATTCTTATCTTTCTCTAGTGTGCCTTTAGTGTTTAGCTCTATCTTAATGGCACTCTGAAAATGTAACATCCTGTAGATTTTTAACTTGCTGTCCTTTCATCATATTCTCATTAGATCACAAAAATGTCTCTAGACAGCAGCTTATGCATGCCAGTAATATCCATCTTCCCCGCTCTGGGTTTACACTCCTTCCCGTGCAGACTCAGCGATAAAATGCATGGTGACAACATACAGTCATTTTCACGAAGCTTGCCCTGAACACTGAAACATGTTCATGCCAATGGATTTTTGTATCATCAACATGGTACAGTGAGCTACGAAAGGGAGCCAAGAGGTTCTGATACCAAGCTAATAATGGCTCCATAACAAGTACGCTTCAAAATTGCAAAGCGTTTTACTTGATGTTACCCAATTGTCAGACCTTCTACAGTGATACAATGATTGTAGGAGGGATTATTGTAATTAAGACATTAACTGAACATCATGTGGTGCCACTAGTTTGACTGTAATGTGCCACAGAAGAATTAAACCACAGTTAACAATCATTGGTTCATGGTTTTAAAACAGCCGTGTATGTATAATGTAAAATAAACAAAATAAAGTTTTGCTTGGAAGCTAAATGTCACATCTACACAAAACTGGATAGACACACTGCTGTGAAGAACACTCGTTTGGATGACACAGTGTGTTGCACTGTAGTAGGCTTACTCAGGCAAGTGTTTTCTCTGAAGTCCCTCAGGAACTTTTCACACTCCTCTTCAAAGTTTCCACTGCCCCGACAGGAGCACCACGGAGAGATGGTGAAATTTGTGTAGCTGGCGTCCACGTAGTTTGGGGTTATGTCCGATCCTATGCAGTGAAAAGAGAGGCACAACTAATATTTCAGTATCACACAGAACATGGCAGGCAGAAGTATATATATTTATTTCTAAAGTGCTGCTAAGGTCCACAGATCAGTTGCTCTCTGCAATATACCACTATTCAAATATAACACTATTCAGCTCCCATAAATGCTCAATAAAGCACACGTAATTGCAACATAAAGCATGAGCAAATACACATTTGGTGTTTTTATGTATACATAAATGGATACTTGAAAATACTGCATGTAGTTTATTTTTCTTTGCAGGGGAAGTTAATTAGGTAATGAAACAGTGCACAAGAAGAACCTCACTCACCAATGAGCCCGGCATAAGATGTCAAGCACGCTTGGTAGTTGTCATTGGGGCAGCTGGTGATCGAGTGCGGGGTCATCTGGCAATTCATGTGGAAATCGGCCAGTCTTGACCTGTTTGACAAAAACAAGAAACAACAGGATTTCAGTGATATTTTTTGAGCCTTCACACCATACAAAGAGGATGGAGAGCCTGAACAAAATGCAGCGAAAGAGTGGGTGACGCATGCCCTCGCTTAAGCCAGCAGGGTCCCACAGCGAGTCCAGTCAGAGCTGCATTGAGTTTACGTGTGCAGTGATGGCTCATCTTCACAGATCACTGCCCATTCAGATTCAGTGAGTCAGCAGTGCATTACGTATTAATTTCCTTGTCAACCCCTCGGGTTAAAAAAGGGTTGCCAGAGCCCACCACTCAGACAGTACTCCACAACAAAGCACCTGAATAGGCCAACAGTAGACATTTTGTGATATCTTTTTGTGTGTGTGTGTGTGTGCTGAAAGCCGTGGGGAGTGCATTCCTTCAGTCATTTGAGTAAAGTTTGAATGAAGAAAACATAGAACCCCATTTGCTTTTCTCTTTACACTGCATGAGCACAAATGACTTGAGGGATGTGGCGGCAGACAGCCATTACAGTCACGTGCCTTATAACCACTCAGTGTTTTCTAAACAGTGTACAATTCATTTCACAGATGAGAACGCGAAGGAAAAATATAATTTTTTTGCATATTAATCTAAGGAAGGGACAGTACTTGCCATTGTTCATCTTGATAAAAAAGTGAAAGGCACATTTAAGTCTGAAAAGCTTGGCACACTTTGTCTGTGGTCACAAGTTTTCTTAGACACCAGTGACGATTTCTCTCACCTGTACCTGAGACCTCTGACAGAACTTGATACTCCTTCCCCATTAATGGCTTTAGTGCACAGCCAGTGTTTGAGTGTTGATTGCCCCTGTTTTTGAACAGCTAGTTAGAAGCGAGCACTCTCAGGCTGGCTTAGGGGCTGTGGTCGCATTTTAAGCTGGCGATAGGACACCTCGGCAGGCTTCCAAGAAGCCTTCCCTCCCCAGTTCATACAGAGAGGGAACTCCCTCTCTTAAAGGTCAGCCTTTCTGTCCACTTTGCTGCCAGGGCTGGCCGGCCTTTTCAGGCACACTGAAGTGGAAATGCACCTTTTTTCCCCTGCTGTTGACCACAGGGCACACCTCACTGCCTATCTGTCTCAAAATGGTTCCTACACTTAACAACATGTTGCAGTAAAAAAAAAATAAAAACCTGAATGTATGGCCCATTTTTTCATTGTTCCTAACCACAGATGAGAGGGCCATTTATCATGAAGAAACCCACTATGCACAAATGCATATCACATGAAAGCCAAAGCAGGTCACTCTTTTTGTAAACTAACTTCACATTTCTGTGCATTAATGAGAAATACATTTCTCTGAACAGCTTTTTCTCGGAACAAATCATAATTCAGACTTTTAAATCGCTCCAGCAAACTTCAAAATCAAACGAGAAATAACGGCAATCCATTCCAGAACACCTATTGTTTGGACCTCACAGTTCTGGTTTCTTCAGTAGCTTAAAATGGCCATTCCCATAGAATTACTGGGGCAGCAATTACCAGAAGATTTGCTGCAATTACAGACTTCTTGCCACCCGCAAGAGTTGATACTTTTGTAGTGGTCGATGGCTTTGTTGCCTTAGTGTCATAAGCCTGAACGCTGCAATTTGACTCACAATGGAGGTGATGAAAAATACTGAGTGAATGCATGAGTGTGTGTGTGTGTGTGTGTGCTTTTCATGTTACTATGTGAGTGAGTATACATGCATACACTAAAAATTCTGCACTGAATGACAAATATAGCGCATTAAATGCATTAATGCAATGCTATTTTCTTATGCTAAGAGATTCAGGTGATTCATCTAGTCTCTCCACCCTCACGCTTTAAAACTTCAAATGACATTTACAATCAGCAGCCTCTTCCTACTTAAGACTGTTCAACTGCCATTTCATAACTGTGGATCTGTGACCCTAGCAAAGCCTCTCCTGATTTTCCCTTTAATTCATTTGAAAAAAGTTTTTATCCTCTTATATCTTTAATTTTTCATTGCCGGCCACTTTCTCTCGCTCTTCAGTGTACCAACCGAGCTGCACAGCCATTACGCTGAAGGACTACTGTTCGCATGCGGCTAGTACAGGAGGACCGTACGCACCAGACTGACTTGAGGAGTTCCTTTTGTGGGCAACAGCCTATTCAGGATGGTGCCATAGCCAATCATGGATCATTTTGTGGAACTGCCAGCTAAAGTTGGCATTGGTATGCTCTGGATTTGATTCCGGACCATAGGGTACATCAGCATGAAAGGACTGTTGTCTTTGCTGTATACATCACCAACTGAGCTCATTTTTATGAGCTAGGAGTGAACCAGCCTCCTAACATTTGGCTATATATAGGGCAGGGGGGTTAACAGTCAACCAACACAAAAATACTTTCTATTCTTTAATATTCTTGCATGTTCCTCTGACCTGGCATCCCTGAATTTTGCCTGCAAATCCTTTCTGTTGCCTGAAATTCCTCTTTGCCCAATCCCCCGCCCACCCCTCCGAAAATATGCCTCTTGTCCTCTCCTGGCATACAGGCATTTAACAATGACTGTGTATTCTATAATTACCTATATTGCTCAGCTCTATTGTACATTGTCCCATTTTGTCATGATTGCGTGTGATACATCACAATTTGGGTACTGCAATGGCTTACCAAACAAGCCCTGTCAGCCTGGGCTGGCTATGTTCCAGCATGACTTGGCAAAGCAGTCCTCACTCTCTTTTTAGGGACATAATTCACAACGATGTCGCCCTTGGCCCCGACTTGTCCACGACGCTATGATAATTACCTGCCAGTGTCGCATTGTTTATCGTCTACAGATAATATCAAGTTTTCAAAGTAAGGACTTATTAAGGACTTTGGTGCTGCTATGCACGGACCACAGGAATGCTCAAATGTGAGAGAGAGAAACCAAAAGGATGAGACCCTTTTTCATCTCAGGAGGGAAAAAAAATTGTTGTTTATGCACTCTATGTCGATTGCCACAGTATTATTAAAGGATTTAACAAAAATGAAGAGAGATTTTTTATGAGATCCGTGGTTGATCCGAGTTTCAGTGATGCAGTCTGGGAGACCCTGCTCTTTTGGGCTGTTTAATATTCCTTGCAATCTGCACAAGGGTACATTCATTAGGTCGCATTGTCTGCTTGTTTTGATATTGCTGCCATGTAAATGCTCCATTTAATTAACATATCTCGTAGGAGTGTACATGATTTACATGGTTAATTACATTTTTTGCTCGCTGTTTGAAACAGAATTGAGGTGCGTGGTATGTAAATTCAGGGTCCCTGCACACGGGTGGATCGGGCTGAATGTGAAATGTTCATAATCTGCTTTAATGCCTCCCACAAGCCGGGGCAAGCAAGCACTCCTCTGTGACCTGGAATTGCATTACATGGGAGGGAGTCCGTGGCCCATCTACACAACAGGACATTACAGGGAAGATTAAAACCTGGTCAATGGTACATTTACACAACTGCACAGAATGGAATCTTAACTGGGATTCAATATTCAGATTCATCTGACCACTAATCTGCATTTCTTCCACCACAGAAAACAAACCCATAGAAATGATCTCTCAAATGTCACCAATACTCTGCTCCTACAATAGCAATCATTTGACTCCAAAACAGTAATATTCCGTGGACCAGGAGAATAATGCATGCTTTGTTTTTGAATAAGTGGCTGATGCCAATAACTGATTAAAAAATTAGTACGGGTAGAAAAAAAGTTTTTGAAGAATGGAGTTATTGTTCCTTGATGTGCTAATGAAAAGGTAATTAAATGTCTATTAATATTTAAATATATAAACTTACGCTATGACTAATGTGATGAAGATAAGTGTACTACTTCCAAAGAACACACTGGCAGAGAGCGGAAGCGCAAACGATATATAAAGTGCACAGCCATTTGTATTGGGCTCCATAATTACATCAGTGCCCACTCCATTGGTGGTTTAATGAAGCAAAGCCACTCTGTTTTCTTGTTTGTTTTCAGACATTTCTTAACTAATGCAGACTGTTGTTTTTTCCCCCCAAGTGACTCTGATTCACTCTCGTTTTAAAGCAGCAGAATGGAACAACCAAACCATGGCAGGCTGGTGAAATGTGTAAAATTTTGCTTCGGTCCCTGAAAGGACAGACTTGCATTCTGAGTTTATTTCCTGTATCTTCGTCAGTGCTGAAGAGAATGCTCTTTTATCTGGCCATCTCTGTGCCAGTACCAATTTCACAATATTAGCTTGTTTTCGGGATATGGGCACAACATTACCCAGAGGGGATCTTAAATTTTATATCTTCCATTTATTTTATAGTACATTTATACATCTTGATATACCCTGAAGAAAATATTATTACTCTAAGTACTTTGGTTCAGTCCTACTAATTCAATCATGCAGTCCAATTCCCTTCCCACAAGGCCACACTGGTCCCTCTGTTCTCACCATGTCAGACCTCAGCACCAAAAGGTTCCTTTAAAGGTCTTGACTTATGTGAGAAGTTCTATCTGAGAAGTTTTAGTCAGTTAAATGTCAGCATGGCAGGTTGAAATGATTTAGACAGGCTTAAGGGTCTGAGAACATTGTTTAAAAAGCTTGTCAGCCGATCCTTGTTAGGGTAGATTTAGCTTTGGAGAGTACGACTTGGATGTCTGTGGAAAGGAAAAGTAGTGTAATAGCAGCTTGTTTGAATCAGTACAAATCTTCTCCAAGAGCTTTTCTGCCAGAATATCCCTACTTATACAAGAGAGAAAAAAGTGTTGCTCAGTCAGTGAATTTACTATTGAGCCATTTATTTGAGGTCATGCTGTTTTGAGGTGAACATCTGAAATTGGGTTGGGTGAGCAACACTCAGGTGCAGAATGTTCTACAATCTAAAAATAACAGTACAGCTAGGTAAGCCACCACATTTGCAGAGGATGTTGATACAGAATTTAAGCTTCAAAACTACCAGCCTCAGGCTCCATTCACACTGGGTTTTATCGGCTTGAAAACACAAGACGTACTACGTGTTTTGATTTCATGAAGCCTACTCTGCAAAAGAAGAAGCGTCTTTTTGCTGTTACTGGGCAACCACACTCTGCTGCTGTCAATCACTCGCGTAACGTATTTCACGGCATTAGCAAACTAATTTCACCCGAAAATAACTTGCCATCCACAACCACATCGCACTAATTTGTTGCAGTGCTTTGGGCCACCTATTTGTGTCATGTTAGTTATGAATTGCGAAATCGTACAACTTAAAGTGGCCAGAAACTGTGATGAACAACTTCTCTTTCACCTTCTTTATTTACAGCGAATGGCAGACTCAAGGCCCTTCCTCTATTTTCATACGATTGGACAGCAGAGAATCTGCTTTAGGGCAAAACATGCAATAGTTTGCGTGCCCTTTCAATAAATTAACTTCATTTTCTGGACAACAACAGCAAATCTCATTTCAGGGTTTGAGATCTGTCTGGAATATTTCTACAAAAATATTCCAGACCTCCCACATCAAGATAAAGGACACTGCACTGCTTCCTTGATTCTTCCATTATACCTGGGCTGGGCGCTTGGTTCTGAAATTACAGGCTGTCTCCCTTCACAATGTGTTATGATCATTTCAGCCACTCTGCTCTGAAGGGCTGCAAAATGAACCCCTGTAAAAGTGGATTCATTTAAAATTTCTGATGGTTAAAACACAGCTATTTGGCCATGAGCGGAGAATGGCTATCCATTTCTTTCAGCTGTAATGGGAAACCGATGGCTTTTATCTCCAGGACCTTATGACTATTGATGGCAAGCAGTTTTGAGTTTGATGATCTTCTGAAAATCTATCCCACCACAGTGAACAGAACAAGTGAAGAAACACTGCAAAATGACTGCCAGGATACAGTTTCCTCAACAGCATCCAATATGAAACAACATTCAGTCATAAAAGGCCATGTTCTTTTCCTGTTTACCAGTAAGGTCTTCAGGCTGCTTTTCCTTTATATAAGCATATACAGACATGTGACAAATTAAAGGAAAAACCAAAATAAAGCATCTTAGTAAGGTGTCGGGCCACCACGGGCCTTCAGAACAGCTGCAATGCGCCTTGGCATAGATTGTACAAGTCTCTAGAACTCTACTGGAGGGATTGAACACCATTCTTTCAAAAGATATTGAAACTGAAACTCTCAAATGTGCATTCGGCTTTGTAACAAGGGGTTTATGTACTGCAACCCTACTACAATATCCCTCTCTATGTACTTGTTGACAGACTGTTCTTGCTGACACAGTCTGATCACGTCCTGCATTGACATTCTCAGTCACCTCTTTTTCCTTACATATCACACTAATGCATAAACACCATGGTCATCAAATGTGCTCTTTCGACCACAATTTCTGACCCCATTCACTCATGTCTCTTCCCATAGATCTAAATGCAGATGACACTTTAGTCACTGTTCCTATTGAAACACTAGCCAGTTGAGCAGTCTTTGTGACTGAAGCTCCAGCCATCTACACCTCAATAATGTGCTCTCTTTCAAAGCCACTCATATCTTTTCCTCTTGCCATCTTGATCCAAAATCGAGGTCAGCTGGGCCTGCTCAGCATTTTTATACATGCCACAGACCAAGATAGGATGTTAAATCTTTCATTGTATCATGCAGTACACCTGTGTGGAGCATCTGCATTCACTACGTTTCTCCACTCATTTATTCAGGTTTTTCCCTTAATTTATCACCCATCTGTAAATTAACGCTAAACACATTCAGTTCAATTTTAGTTGCTTAGTGAGCTACATTTCAGCTTTTTTTAAATTTTCCCTTCTTTTCAACATTGCAGCAAACTGGTCAATAAATTAAGGAACCCCTTAATTTATAACCCACTGCCTTCTAGCAATGTAAGATGGTGGAAACTCTCGGATGATCAAGAAAATATCCTATGAGTCCATTTTAAAACACGTTATCATACCACAAATTATGCCAACATGTTATACAAGCTCTAACCTCTATCTGTTAACCTTTATTTATACAGGGAAATCACACTAAGGTGGAAGCAGCAGTTTGTTGAAATATTAATCACATATATTTTTTAAGTGAAATGTTACCATTTGCCAAAAGCCTCCAGAGACAGGAAGTGAAACTGATCAGCCTTAATGCTAACATCAGCATGCTCTCCATCAAGGTGAATCAGCACAGATCTTTGACAACTGCTACAGCCCTGTATGTCTGCTATACTAAAAACAACACGTACAACACAGTGTAACGTAATGGTGTAACATAGCTAAATCCGTATTTGGCGAGCCCATTGCAATTGTAGTCCACCTGCAAAATGGCATTGAGATTGGCTTTGAAACGGCTACCGTGCTCAGTGTAATTGCATCGCCTCAACAATCCTCCATTTGTTGTTGCTTCCCCGAACTTTTGTTCTGTGCATTGTTGGCTTGTTGCGTTAATTTGAGTCGTTTAAGTATTTGGATAACTTCTCCAAAACATTTTTGCAGCCTATGACCTGAAGCCTCTGAAATACTCTGTAAATGATTTATAACTCCTAAATCATTCACACTGTGACCCACCAAGGAAGCACTCATTTTTCTATTTATTTGCTACTCCATTATTAAGCTTTACCGACCATAGCATAGCAGGTGTTTATTAAAAAGAAAAGTGCTGAAAAGCTGCTTGAAAACTATTACTACCACTCAAAAATAAGAAGGAATCTGTGTGTTCCCCTGGTTCTGGCAATCTTAGCTGTCATATTTTTCCATCGTTCAGCCTGAATAGAGGTCATGCGCAATATTAGCAAAGCAGTCAAAGGTCCTCTTTCTGCCCTGCGTTGATTCAGGGGAAAAAAACCTCAAATTGAGTGCCAACAGCTTGTTCAGGAAAAAAAAAGATAAAAAGCAACAGAGGTGACAAAGCTGCGAGGAAGTATTCAGTTATTATTCAAAAGAGTGGTAGGGGAGAGTCGCCATCATTGTAAGTTTTTGTATTTCACTCATTTACTCACTTCATTTAGTGCTCTCAGCCTAGCACTATGAAATTTTACTTCAAACAGCGTTGACATGTCAGTATCAGTAACCATTTCAGTTATGTTCCTAACTTAATCAATTTGGATACAATTGAAACCAAAGTACATGCAGTCCGATGTTACATTGTAACAGAGGTGTGAAATAACTTCAACAGTAAATGAAAGCACCCTATAATGTGCATGCACAGGTTTTTTTCTGCACATGCTAATGTTCACCAACAAAACACATTGGTACCAGTGGTACCAGCCAGATCCTCATATTATGAAGCATGGGCTTTATTTATTAAAAATAGACCGTGGATAAACATAGACACATAAGCAACTTCATAACCTTCTGTGAAGTGATTCGTGGAAACGTCCAAATCAACGAGGAAAGCTTCTTTTGTTTGTACGCTTTTACAAAAAAAAATAGCCTATTATACAGACCAATCTGGTGTGCACTTATTATAAATACCTGTGTGACCAGGTGGCCATGTTTTTTTCACACTTGGAGCATCCAGAAGATGAGGCTTTGTCAACACAGCAAGCAAATTAGCTGAACACTTTTATCATTACACACTGCACTGACTTTCAAAGTCAAACATGTTGATGAGGTAAATTAATTTCTTTAATAAATATTAAACACCATTTAAAATGCCACCATTTAAAAGGTCTCCCCAAAAGGTCACTACATGTAGATGGTTTTCAATACCATGTAGTGCCCCCCTTTTTTGGTCACCTAGCATCCAATTCATACCAGGATACACTCTAAAAACCATACTAACTTTTCAAAGACAGATAGCTTTTTTAAAACGATGTATTATTTGATTTATTGTAAATAAAAATAAAGCCCTACTGCCGGAACAGATTTTACTAAGCTCAGTCAAAAACATTTTTTGGGAAATATTCCCCACAAAGGTTACTTTACCTGATTTTGCCTGATTCCTTTGGTGGTTGGTAGAGGACTGAACTGCACATTTACAAACTTGAAATAACTATGGTAGCTGCATGCTAAATGAAGACATTGACAGTGTTACAATTATCAAGCATTACATGTATGTTGACTCTCTCCTACAAACTATCTCATATCACCCTCTATTAATTAGAAGTGTGTGCAGTCTGCAATGAGTAACGTTTAGGTGTCAACACTGTCATTTGGGACTGAGCTGCTAAATGCGATGAGAAATACTTCATATTATGTGCTGCTAAGCATTCTCGATTAAAAATATTTATTCAGTGCTAAACAGGTCATAAAGCATCGTTTTTGGTTGCAGTTTCCGCAAGTATCCAGCTGTGTAAATGGGCTGTATATAGAGCTTCTGTCATCACCCAGGGAAAAAGATTTCAGCATCTGCTAAATGCCAAAAATTAAAAAATGCATCTTTACAGCTACTATTGCACAACAAGCCTGTAGGACGCACTATAATGGCTACTATCTGAAAGACAGTGCTTACTTGTCATCCCATGTAACATCAAGGAGACCTGTCTACTTTCAAATGCTGGATTATATCGTTAATACTTCCCGGAGACATGTACTGTACTCCAGAATATCACAACAGATGGCATATTCTCACAAAAACATAGCCACACAGCAGGGAGGCCCGCACGTGACAACAGCTGATACACATTTTGGAAGACCAAAAGTTTAGAGTGACATGATTCTGCAAACATCTATTTAAATTTTTACTCTTTTTTGTATTCTGAAAGTCAATCCTCAAGCCAATCTCCTTTTCTCTCTCTCTTCACAGCTGAATTAGTTTTGTCTTGTGCAGTGACCAAAATTGTCCTCCTTTTGGATCAAACATAAGCCGAAGCACACAGTATGAGTCTATGACTGAATTCAACAATCTAACATGGATTAAATTTGGCCCAGAAAAACTAACATTTTAAGCTTGGTACGTACTTTATTTATCACAATGAAGGACTAATCCCATACTCTCATATGGATGGGTAAATTATGTCCTTGTGGTTTTGACCAGAATTGATCATCAGAATATGGTGAATTATTGCTTGAACCATACGGAATGAAAATACTCACTCATATTCAGTTTAGGAATTTCTTGCCAACAAACCAATGGGCCAGTGTCCTTCAAGGATTTTAGTTATGCCTGGGGCTAGGGAAACATGTGACTAATTTACTTTCATAAAACAAAACAATGCATGTGTTAGCCCAGATGAGGCTTAGAAATTTAGAAAAAAAAGAAAATTGCTATTAATTTCTAATCAATCAAAAAAGTGAAATCACAAAGCACTTTTCACACAAGACATGTGGAGCTTTGGGACCAATCCTTCCAGCCATGGCAACATTCTCAGAATATCAGAACTGGGTCAGTTTACCTCTGAAAAGGATGATCTTTTCTCAGCTCATTCCCAAGATAGGCAGTGCACCTGAACATACTGTAAGCTCTCAGAAAAGATAAATCAAGGATGGTGAAGTGCTGCATCGATAAGACATGCAATCAGTTATTCTGTGTTTGCACCTCACCTAATTCTGAAACCTTATTTCCTAAATAGATTCAATCATAATTATTTAGTTATCAGTGCATTCTGCCATCACCATTGAACAAGCCATGGGCGTACTCCTCAGAATGGAGCGTAGCAGGACACGCACACCTTAATCCTTCTTTAAGGAAAAAAAAAGGAACTCATTAAATCGAGTGAGAAGATAGTTGCCACAGTGACCTTGCGAATGAACTCCCCGGGGCTGCTGCAAATAATTAAACAACAAGGAGAGGGTATTTATTCTCCCATCTCTCACCGATGTCTAATCACACCCTGACCACATGCAGATAGGTCTCTGGAGCTGGGCCTACCGATCTATAGTGCTGCGACGGAACCACTGACGCCTCCACACTCCGGCAGTGTCAGGGATCAATACCCGATTCCTCAGAGTGGCCGACGTAGGGACCGACATCGCCTATTTATCTGCTTTTGTGGCGTTTTTGGATTTTTCCCACTCTTTTGGCTGTCCTCCATTTTCCCCTCCGGGCAGTGGAGTAGATGATTCCTCCACCCCCAAACTGAAGTGCAGGGCCCTGAGCATCACAAGTCAAGGCAGGGACCACTCTGACTACACACCCGCTGGACATAAATCATGCCGCGCATTGGAAGAAGCTCTCTGGCTCCGTAGGAAATTAGCTGAGAGAAGCTGGTCCTGGTGCCTGGTGCATGTGGACGTGGTTGTGAAATCCTAGTCTGAGGGGTGGGTGCTGTGAGATGGTGCACTTTTTTTGAGAAGAAATTGTACACAAATACATGTGAGTGACTCAGCCAATGATAAATAAGGACAGCATAATCAAGGCCTATCAGTTCATTCAAACCAGACATTTACTGCACTTTACAACCATTCGCTTCTTTCATCTCTTTCATGTAACCCTGGTGAACTACCACTTTCAAAAAGGTGTACTTAGGAAGTCTTTTCAGATAGCACTTCGTTTAGAAGACGAAGTAAATGAATTTGTTTAATGATTGAAATGTTTTTAAATATCATAAGGGAACATGTGTCTTCTGTTTAACGCTGTCATAATTCTATTCTACTGCTAATAGTGTCAATCTGTGACTGATAAAGGTCAGTTGCACGTCCACAGGTTATTGCAATTTGCATGCGCTCAAATAGGTGACAGGTGGAAGCGAGACCTTTCTGAAAGAAGTCTTGATTTATCTTCTGTGAAATGCATGCAGTGTACCCTTTTTATTTTTAAATGAACACCTTTCTGTAATAGTCCATATCTCAGATGATTTGACTATACTGGGAGAACGGTTGTCCAGGCAAGAGTGATTGGTTTGTCCAGGGGGATGTGACCTTGAAGAGTCCCCATCACCCTTACTGCAGGCAACTTAAATTTAAGGATTTAAACACGAGATCCTTATGAAGAAGCCCTACCTGGTGGTACCCTGTTGCTTGCAAAACTTTGAAAGGGAGGGTTATATGAAGATAAAGGCCTATTCGCTATGGATTTGTTAATGATTAAAATGTTTTTAAATGTCATAACTAAATGTCATTACTTGTCGCATGAATCTCAAGTAAGAAAAGAGGTAACAGTCAGAAGCATGCAAAGGTCGCTCAACAGACTGCTTGGAAGTGCATTCACAGCATTCACCCATTCCTCTGCCCAACTCTAGATACAAAACTATACCAGCAGATGTTCAAAAATAAATATCCACCTGTGCATCCACGTAAACTACATTGGCCAGGTTTCCACTGACCCCTGGCAATGCCATCCCATATATGTTTTTCAATGAAAACCAAAACAATGTTTTGACCTGCAAGTCAAAACTGGTTGACAGCAACAAATGTGATTTCCAAGGTAGCTACCATTTGGAGAGTTCAGTAAGCTGTTGCGTACAGGTGCTGTATAAAATGTAGAGATGAGTAACAGAAAAGGTGTCACAATTCGTTATTACCCTACACGTCACTGCTTACACAAGGAAGAAACTGGAGTTCCTTTATTACATTACCAAACAGAGACTGCAGGCTGATAACTGCAGTCAGTCATCTTTCATAGCACAGAAAGGTTTAATGTTGCCTCTGTCTGTTTCTCTCTCCATATACAGTACATCTCCAAAAGTATGTGGACACCCTTCAAATTAGTGGTTTTGGCTATTTCAGCCACACCCATTGCTAACAGGTACATACAGCCATGTAATCTCTATTGACAAACACTGACAGTAAAATGGGTCATACAGAAGAGCCCAGTAACCTTCAATGTGGTACTGCCATAGGATGCCACCTCTCCAACAAGTCAATTTGTTAAATTTCTGTCCTGCTACAGCTGCCCCAGTCAACTGTTATGATGAACTGTAAGTGCTGCTTGAGTGAAGCAGAAACGTATAGGAGAAACAACAGCGAACAGCAGGCCACACAAGCTCACAGAACGAGACTGGCAAGAGCTGAAAAATGAGCAGTGGAGGCCTTTATGGCAGCAAGGGGGGGGTCTAACTCCATATTAATGCCCATGATTTTGGAATGAGATGTTCAGGTTTTCCCATGTTATTCAAAATGTAGTGTATATATATATATATATACGTGTGTGTGTGTATGTGTGTGTGTGTGTGTGTTTGTGTGTGTACATACACACAAATGTTTATCATGAGGACACAGAGCTCTTTCTATAATATAAAAGTCCCTTTAATATTTGTTCATGCGTCATAGCGTCTCTGGTTGGATTTTAATTTGTTTGATTACAGCAGTGATTAGGGATGCAAATTATTTATTAATTCCTCAAAATGTTTGCATGACTATCTCATTATACAGTATGGATTCTGTGGATTCGCTCTATTAGCTGAATCACTTGTTCATACTAATATGGTGATATGTGCAAAATGCCGGGGGGGATATAAGTAGTATAGAAGAATACTTGACTGTGGGAGACCATGACATTATGAATATGACATACTTTATTATCAAAAATATAGCTCAGTTCTCCATGTTAATTCATTCTTGTGAAATGGTACGATAAGTGACAGCAACACTTAAAATATTGGCCCATTTTAATAAAATCTTCCTTAAATGAGTATCTACAGAATATCACAAAAGCTGCATGTAAGACAGCTGCAAGGATAATCCGTGAAAATGACACTTTACACACTGTTAAACCGGAATACAAATTTGCACACAACTGTAAAAGAGCCATGAAATCGTGCTTTTCTCAAAGGTTAAAAAAGAATCCCCTTTCATGGTCATTTACTATGACATACATTTCTGTCTGGTGCACAGCTTGATCTATGCTCCTCGTGGTCTCTGCAGGGCTGCTGCAAGGTAGAAGGTGCTGTGTTCACAAGATATAAATGTAGTATTCGCTGCGTCTCTCCCAAAACCATGGACGACACAAGGCAAGTCATGGCGGAGCAGGTGTTAATTGAAGGGTGCCCCATTAAATTAAATTGAAACACAGTAAAAGTGATCTACTAATGTGCCGTTCAGCCTAATTGAGCACTGTCCCCTCAATTAAGCAGCCAGTCTTCATTCTTTCTTTCTAATTGCGAGCTTTCTCTGAGCGTCTGCAATTAATTTCCTGGCAAAGTTACAAGGCTGCATAATAAACCTCAGCCAGGAATGCAGGCTGCTTGCTGAAAACTTCCTCCTTTTCTGCCAATGCACACTTACTTTTAATACAGGTAATTCCACGTAAAATAGCAAAGCTTATATAGTTATAGCTAATTTAAACTATATTTAATCATTTGAAGAGAAAAATGTAAATGGATGCTGTTGTAAAGTCTTCCAGATAAACACTACTTTCAAGTGTTTATTTTCCTGCTGTAAAGCACAAACAACAAAATTCTAAGTGTGATCTCTAGTACCTACGGTAACTGAGATGCATTATGAAGTCATGTAAATATAAGCATTTTACATTTAATCTAGTATTTCAAAGCAGTTCACATGATACAGATGATTCTGTGTCTTATTATTTGGGGACTCCTGGATGGCTCTTTTGGTCACACTATGACCTCCGATCAAATTTGGACTGTGCCAGTGCCAACTGTGTCAGGTAACTCCATGGGACAACACGCAAATGGCGGTTTCAGACATTTGGCCATTACAAATTGGGGTGGGACCTGGGTATACTAGCCTTGCATTGGGTGCCAAATATATATAAAAATGAATAAATAAATAAATAAATAAATTTTGTGGACAAAGTAACTGCATTTGGAGAGGTCCCTCTTTCAAAGTTGCCCCTTTCAAAGTCACTTTAAAGACCACCTCCATTTAAAACAATAATGCCCCCTTTCTTATTTGTCACTGTGCGCTACGGTAATGAATTAAATGGTATGTCCGCTCACTGAATTAGATTGACACCATGTCCTCCGATGTATCGCTAATGAAACGTTATTGACCTTGGCTTTTTATCATTCATTAAAAATGCAACGCTCCTGTCTGACTCAGTTCACCCAATTAAAATAAGCCCAAACGGGGAGTGATGAATAAGACCTCTTCTATCGCAATCAATAGCGGGGGCTCTAATCGTTCTCCGTGTTCAAGGTGATGCGCTCCGGGTCCTGCTGCTGATAAGAGTACAAAAATCTGTCATCTCTGCCCTGCTCAGGTATACACACGCTCTCTCGCGCAGGCGCACGCACACACACAAACACAATCTCCGGCACGCCCCCCGTCTCCGTAATCTGCTTACCTGCAGAAGGGGTCCAAGCGGCAGGTGTTCCTCAGCTCCAGGCAGTTGGGCTTGACCTTCTCCTCGTAGGCGCACGAGGGGACGATGGTCTGCCGCCTCCGCTCCGCGCAGGCTTTGTCCCGGCAGGAGCAGAAGAGCAGCCGGTAGCTGTAGTCGGTCTGGACGCGGTCGAAGAACTGCCGCAGGGCCTTGTGGCAGCGCTTGCGGTTGCACGGCTCGGTGGGCATCAGCAGGTTGGAGCCCCGGTTGCAGGTGGCGATGTAGGTGGAGCGCAGCTTCTTGCAGGTGTCGTTCAGGTTGCACGCCTTGGCCGCGTCCAGGCAGGGGTTGCAGAGCTTCCCCGAGTCCGAGCAGTGGTTCGCCCTCACGGTGGCTGAGTCCATTCCTGCCGAAGGGGAAGATCGAGATGTGAGAGAGTCTATAACTGCCCCAGTTAGAGGCACATCAAAGTCCTACACAGACCGAGACAATGAGATTTAAAAATTATAACACAGAAAAGTCTTGGCACACTGCCATTTGTTTTCACCGCTCTCCCTTCTGGGTCGGGAGTTTGGCTTTTTTAGAAAAAAATATTGTGCATGTGCAATCTGTTTGCAATAGATTTGTGAATTTCAGATATTTGGCCGCCAGCTCTTGAATTGCATCCGTTGCCAACAGTCATGTAGCTAAATTAAATATGTATCTGATCAAAGCTTCTTATTGAATCTTTAGTTCAGTCTGGCTTTGGGTAAAGAATGGAGTGTATTGAGGACAGGTGAGAGTGCAAAACAGTAGTGGGTGATCTTCAACTGGCCTCTCACCCCACTAACTGAAAGAGACTGCATACAAAAAACAGTAGATACATACAACAGAGCACGGAGTAGAAAACATGAAATAGAAGTAGACAGATGTCCTCTGTGCAATCAAGAGCTCATAAAAAGCTACTGAAGTGCTATAATTTTCTTCAATTTCTTTTCCCCTTCCAAATAAAGTAATATCTTATTACAGAAGGTAGAGAAAATGAGCTGTGATTAACTAGAGAACAAATCTAAGAACTCTTTCTTCTCTCCTTAAATGCTCTGCGTTTGTAAATACAAAGACAAATGTAAGGCATGTTGTGCAGTTAAACGTGTTACATAGGCATTTTCATGCTCTAAGATGGCTGACTGCAATGAGGAAGCATCATTATATTTCCACAGAGGAAAAGCTATTTTTTTGAATTTTGCGAAGGTTAAGAGCAATCTGTAGACCGTGTGTCTTTTCTGACCTTGGTGGGTGAGTCTATATTCATGTGCAGGAAATCTATAGAGAATGCAACTAATAAAACCATGAGAGGATTGATTTAACTTCGAAGACAGATGGTTTTACAGGGATGTGGAGAAGAAAGCCCCACTGCAGAGTTTCATATAGGTATGGAATTACTGATGCATAGGTTGCCGAGGTGCACCGTTACAGAAGTGTTAACTTCTGTGACACAAATTGTGTGTTCCCAAGACCATATTTCACTACTGATCAATCAAAAAGGGATATATGGGCTTCAACTATTATATTCTACATTGGAAACACATTTTATTTCCATGCTAGGAGAGTGAAACGCCATTGCTGTTATTGTGAGGCCTCTGGAGACATCATTAAAGTTCCCTTAAGCTAGCAATATAGTTATTTGATTTGCTGCTATGGTAACAATCACAATAAGAGATCAATATCCTGTTTGAGTTTAAAGTTTGAGAAATTATGCAGAGAAACCAAGTTGTATACAAGGTTTTTTAAGAATGCAAGTGGACACTTTAAACACAGTGTGACCCCCGTCTCCTAAGTTCACTAATACAATTATGTTAACATAATGAGCTCACAAAAATCTTTTGACAATTTATATTTGTTTGCTTGTCTTTATGAAGCTAAAACTGTAATTCTTCATGTTATCATAAAGTATATACTGACATTGGAAAGATTTTTTCATGCATCCCCAGACAAGATATTTAAAAAAGTACACCAATCCCACCTTCTTCACAGCTCTCATTGATCAATAGTCTGATACCCAAAGTGTTAATATTGTGTGACCTAATTCAACACATAAAACCTTTCCCATGGGGAGGTGTTATGTCCATTGTCTTGCACTTGTCTTTTTTTTCCCTTCTGGATTTCAGTATTCTATATTTTATTCTTTGGTAAAATTAAAAAAAAATTCACCACGTATTGCAAACAGTACTTTTTTTGTTTTTGGTTAACAGTGTCATTAAAATGAACCAAAAACAATTCAAGGAATTGGATGGAACTGTCTGCTTGTGAAGTTAAGAAATGTCAGTTAAGGTAATATGCAGTCTCATTCTTAGTTTCATTCTTAGTGAATCCCATACAGGTGTACAAACCAGCAGAAGACTTCTTCTGTCATCATTGCGTTGCTGTACTGTCTGAGAAACCATCTGGCATTGCAGACAATTATGTAATCAATGATCTTGTAAACATGTATTATAATCTAATAAGAGGATTTTAGACATTTTATGCTCATTCAACTCCATTCCGTATTTTACGAGTGTAATTAAACTATGTTTATATAGTTGATTAAGCTTGTGGAAATTGTACTTTTTATGAGTTTCATGTTCATTAGCAGCTGTCGGGTACTAATTGGTGCTTTGTACTTGGAAAAATGGAATAAAGTCTAATATCATTTTAACGACAACTACGCTGTTTAAAACTTCAAGCCTTTGTAGCTAATGTACATCAGGAATCTGACAAAGAGCTGAATGCTGAAAACATACATTTAAGGTACAATGATTAGCAACATGATTACTCGAAAGGTTGAATAATTAAGTCTTCTGCAAAAAAGTTCTCTTTCTTTCAGAAAACTCAAATGTTAATTAATGAAAAAGAAGTCTCTGACATAAGTTGTAGTTTTATATAATTAACTTGAAGATGCAAAGTTTGCATCAACCCTTCTAGTTTGTAATGACTTTGACAAAACCATGCAATGAATTTAGTCAATGAAAATGTCTTGCAGTCTCACAGTATGTCAGCTCAGCATGCATTCAAACTCTGTAATTATGAAATATGCTTCTGAAACTTGGTGTGGTAATATTCAAATGAAATTGTGTCCAGTGAATACATCTGCACTGCACTGCAATGAGTCACTCAGTCGTTTGCCTTAATTGGTAATGCATTAGGGAAAGTGCCATGGCAGTATCTATGGCAATGCAACATCCAACCTGAATACTTAAGTCATACTTCCAAGACTACATATACTGTAAATGTGGCAGGCATGCGATTTGGATCCAATTCAAAGGAACAGCTTTGCTGATAACCGGACAATACATTTAGAGAAGAATTACCGTAGTACACCACACAATGGGTTGGAGGGTTGGAGTTGCTTTCTTGGCCATGTCGGTTTATAGCCCGTTTCACAGCTTATGTTTCTGCCATTGAGTAAGTGGATCTGCCTTTATGTAATGCAGCATAAGCAAAAGCAACTACCTGGAGTTATTGATTTACTTCCACAGAAATGTATTTTACTACCCTTAGTGCATGAAGCATATTGCCTTTCAATGTACACTCCCCGGTTAGTGGAAGTACAGTACCTGGTAATACCTCATCTGCGGCATGGCCATAACTTAAGACATGTCTGTTGAATTGTCCTGTGCATTAAATGCTACAATAATGACAAGGTCTTCATCATTCATGCAGAATATAACCAACTCACCGACTGGTTAAAAAAAATGCTTACACTGGAAATATGATTGGCCACTGCGGTAGTTATATTAAACAGTGGCATCAACGCATATCGAAGTCATAGTTTTGAGAATATCCACGCCGAGTAAAGTGTTGCATAATGTTCAGGAATTACATCCTACTATTCCAAAATAAAGCAGGTTTCTGTTTGTGGGCTGCTATCTTCTCAGCCTCGTGTTCACCACGAGAGCAGCAGAGGTCGTAAATGAGGTGTGAAATTGGTTGTTAAGTATGTACATAAAACACCACCCGCCGTCTGGAGGTCAAAGGGACTTGTAATAGTGTGGGTGTGATTTGAATACATAAACAACAACTTAAGGGAAATATATGTCAAGGGGACAGTATAAATAACACCAGTAAGCCCTGGTATGCCAGGAGATGATTAATAAAGTTCAAGAATGAAGAAAATTATATTTTCATTTGTCCAAAAATAGCATAACTGGACCATTTTATGTGAAACTGAATGGGTCTTTGTGTGAATATAATTATATTTCAGGGAGAGTGGATTGCGACAATAATAGTATCATATGTCGTCCAGCCTTTTGTGAAAAACTAGGAATATTCAAAGTATTAACCTTTCTCGCTAGCAGATACTTATTTTAAATGCAATGCAAAAACGCGACACCAAAAGCAATAACAGTTTAGAATACTTCATCCCTGTCATTGGAATTTATTAATCTCTCTGTGACAGGTCTCATCCATCAGCACTGTACATCTAAAAAAAAACTGACCTGACTTAAAAAAATATATATAACATATAATAAACAATTTTAAACAATTTGTTCATCTCACTCATTTTAGTTCAGTGCTCTGTATTGTTTAAGGTGAAAAAGTAAACATACTCATCAAATTTAAGTCATAATTTCTTACAGTAAGTTAGCCTTCTTTTTTTATATTTTTAATTAGGTGGCTTTGACTTGAACTGTTTAAGCTGCCCAAATTTGCTTTCTTCAATTTACAAAATTAACTTGCTGTAGGTTAATTCAATATGAAAATGATGATAGCACTGTATACTAAATTCACCCATGTGGCATGCTGGTTGGGTATTGCTAGATGTATTATTTATGGGTTTTCAATGAAAGGGATTAATGAGTAGGTTTGTTCATGTGATGGAGAGGTGCTCAACTTATACAACCTGATGTGGGTTAGTGCTGCCAATCAAAAAAACCTTATTTAAACTTACAAGAAAACATTCTGTGTTGGGTCAAACACTTACTGGCTGGGAAGGACTTGGTTATATATTCACAAAATGGAAGACATTAATATCAGTGAATGTAGAATATCAATGTAAAATTTAAATTTGCTGAACAAAAATTAAACTCATTTATTTTGAATTTTGCCATCAATGAAGAAGGTATCATTAATGTAATATTTGAATAGTCTTTACTTGAACCAAATTATTTAACTCAATTTTCTAAAAGGCTATCAGTATCCTCATTTTTTAGTGCAGTAAATGTACATGGTGTTTACATTGTGTGCAGAAGAATCACAAACATTTCAAAGTAAATTCACTAGCAACTTTGTCCCGAAGATAAGCTTGTCAGATTACTAGCCATCTAACAAGGTGTCAAGAGTGTTCGCTAGCAGGAAAGAACATTATCCTGACCATAGAAAATGATGCATAAGCAGATCTTCTGTGCCAAATATCAGCTACAAGATGGATGCACACGCTGAAGTCTGTGACCATTAAAAGTGTTTAGATATTGATGCACTAGATAAGTGCACAGGCTAATGTTCTTTTCCTTTTTTAATCAAACTTGGAGTGTGATTAGATGAAGCTGCTGCCCACATGGATTAGTCCCTTGTGTGCCTTATCACTGCATATTGTAGCAATGAATCTTTTTCCAATGAAATGAAGCTGCAGTGTAAGTGTCTACGAATACCGACAGCAAAATCTCAACGGCCTGCTAATTGCTCAGAAGCTTTGTACACAATAATGTTTAAAATGTGCTGAAAGTAACGCCTTTCTGCTTCTTAGCATGCCACTGTCCACAAATACCATTGCATCTGATCCATGACCCATGACCCATGACTGACTGACTGACTGACTGACTGAGTGATAAAGTTACACCGCACATGTCTGTGACGTCGGCCTGTTTGGTCCAGCCATATACTAGGTTTTAACCTGGTCTTGTTTCTTTTTTCTTTTAAATGTCAAACTGACATACAGCCGACCCTCATTTCGGTACGTGAGCTGGCCCTCCCCCCTCCCTCTCGTAGCCAGTGTATGTAGAGAAGGACAGTGGGGAGGACAGTACTTGAACGCGAACATAATTAGAAGGACAGTTGTACGACCGTATTTGTGCCAGGTAACAAAATATTTTACGTTTTTACAAAATCGGTAAAATTTAGCCGTTGTTATGCATTGTTTCTTCAAAAGAATATGTCCTCATCCCTAAACAAGACTGCAAAGTTATCACAGACTTCATTTCCATCTGGAGACATGGCCAAAGTAAAAATAAATTCATTAAAAAAAATTGCCCTGATGCAAAATATAAATAAATAAATAAATAAATAAAGTTCCCAAATACAAAATGTGAACTCTGTCTGCGCAGCAAAATTTAATAACCTCTTAATAGTTACAGTACAATTCAAATTTAAACAGTAGACTACAAACAACGCCCCACGTACACGAAGTCGACCGCCACAAATAAATTCTCAACCTGTGGGAAACACTGCCATGTTATGCTGCCCTGCATAGAAGTGTCAATCACTCTTATTAGTACTGCTTACTTTTAACCAGTGTTAATTGGGGTGAAGTGAAATATTAAGTGTGGGTTGGAAATAAAATGTGTTCGGTCCATTAGGCCATTACGCTTTGCAAACCCAGTGCATGTACAGAAGAGGAAGAGAGGAGAGGCAGATTGTTATTGGTTGTGTTATACTACGATAATAGTTGAGTATCTCTAATATTTGCCATCTCTAATTGGAGCCTCACATATGCAAAATCATGACTGATTAGAAGTAGTAGCTTTGGTACAATTGTTTTTTTTGTTTATTTTTAGCAAAACACATTCTGGTAAGTTCGACAGGTAGGGGCTGAACGCAGTTTTAGTAGAATATTTTATATTGCAAAGCCACTTTTAATCACTTTTTAACACATCTGATCCCAGTTGATCCCATAGATGAGTATGAAGCTTCTGGAATATTTCTCTTTACTCACAGAGAAGTGGAACCACAAGGTTTGTAGAGGATCATCACACAGTGGCCATTGTTTAAGTCTAAATACAATGCAATGCAGTGGACAGTCCACAAAATTAGACTCAGGGTAGGCCCAGGAGAACTAAAGAGTAAACACTCCCAACACTTTACTGTTGACTTTTTTTTTTTTTGCTGGAGAACTGAGGGTCTGTGCTGAGGGAGAAATGCGCTTGAAGAACTAAGTGGTTTTTGGATTTGAGTTTAGGATTCCCTTTGCACCTGTACTCCAGTGAGAGGGCTATTTATGCAGAGAAATAAAGTAAAGAAAAAAGATGGCCGTTTTGTGAATGGGGCATTCCTAAAGACTGCTGTTGAACCCCGCAGAGATACATAGACACACACAGAGAATGAAGGACATCAAACAGGTAGGAGGCACGACTATGTAGACAGCTTTGGGGCTTTGTGTAAGCATTGACACCACCCCCCTCCCCCCAAGAAAAACAGGGACAGTTCTGAGCATGGGCAGTAGTCCCGAATCCCCTGAGCTCAAAGTGATGAAGAACAGATCCATAATCACTCCAGGGGGCTCATGCCGCCAATTACAGGCACCAGGGGTTCAAAATGAAAAGAAAATAAGCAAGCAAGCAAGCAAGTAAAAAAAAAACTATTCTCTGAGGGCTGTGCTATTGTTGGTCAAAGCAGAAAAAAAATACCTTGGAACTCACTAAGCCCTTCTGATGAGCTGGCAATTTATGTGCAAGGAAACATAAGACGGATTCTCATGATGTTTGGAATGAAATGAAAAGGGGTAGGTTATGTCTGTTGCTGTTACTCTAAAACCTCTTCTCCTTTTCGCCCTGTGACACAATGCATTATGAACTAGAGGAGCGCATACCTCCATCAACCTTAAACATACAGTAAATCCACTCAGCAGGTGACCTAGTTAAACGTGTGCTTCAAATTGAAGTACCTCACTTTTTTCCCTCTGCTGCCAAAACACTGTCTGTTCATAAGTACTGCATGCACAGGTACTGGTAGCCAAGTTCTAAGGTTCACATTTATTTCAGTTAAAAGTGCCTTTCACAACAAGGTTTCAACACACTTTACAACGTAACGGGTAAAAACAGACATGAATAAGCAATTATGAAAAGGACTAAGAACATAATGTAGAACAAACAAGCAAATAAAAATCATAATCAAATACAAAGTACTGAGAGTATTTAAAAGAGAACAGTTCACTCTATTCCCCAGATTTATTAAGACCACCATGGTTATTTAAGTGTAGGGCGGGCTGCATAGTTGTGTTATGAGTACAGACTAAATTGGGACTGTTTCTGATTCCCAGACATCAGTAGGTAGACTATTCCACATGTGGGGGCTGTAATTGAGAAGGATCCGCCACCCACTCTCTTTTTAGTGATGGTGGAATAGTCAAAAGCCACACATTGCTTTACTGTAAAACATGTACAGTAAGCCTTCCCAGAGAGCACACTGAGAACAGCTACATAGGGCTGACGTCAGCACTATGTCACTTTCAGTCAGTTGGGGATAGTCGTTACATCAAAGTGAGGTAGTTTGACCATTGAGAAGAAGTCATGGATAAATTGCTTACCGCTGCTCTGCTATAGAATCAGATTTGTGTCAAAAGTTTCGAACAAAAATCATTTGCACAGTAACAAAAATTACTTGCAATATGTTTTTGTTCCAAAATCAGAAGCGCCATAATAATAATAATAATAATAATCACGTAGCACATTATTTGTATTTATGGAAGCAATGTCTCAAACAGCTTTATCATAGACATGTAAAAGGAAAGGGCAGAAAAATGCCAGTTGTTTTACATGTTTTGAAGTGTCTGGAATGACCTACGAAAATAGGGAGGAAAAAAATCATATCAGCTGTTTAAAAATCTAATTTCCATATCCAAGAGATAAAGCTGAAAGCAGTGAGCTGCCACAGTGCATTGTAATCAAATACAATGTAGAAGTAATTTTGAAGTCACGCTATTGTTATACATTCTTATTCAAATAGGAATCTTGAATAGGACTTTTAGGAGGACACTGACTTAATAGTTCTTCGGGGACTAACTAATGCTTGGAAGAGTAAATTCTAGCAAGCAGTCATTTTGAATTTGCCCCTATATAGCACGTCCAAGGAAATTATACATCCGAGCTGACCGATGATGCTAATTTAGTATGCATCGCAAATACATTTCCAGATTGGCAAGTTACAGGCATATAGGAGAACACTTAGAAAGGATTAGGGAGCAAGCAGTGTTCATGTTTTTGGCTGTACGCCAGGGTCATAGATGATTAAAGCGTGCATGCATGGACAATTAGTTGTCTTAGCCAATCCAAAATCACTCCATCATGAACAAAACCGCTCCTGCAAGTAAATGTGGACAATATTTATCTAAAAATAAGATAAACAACATACTTACAGGTACATTTTACTGCTTAAAACCAGAACTGGAAATTTCACTGGGAGATCTAATGAGACTTGTAATGAAGGGAGACTGCCTGCCGAGAGCTATGTGTCAATTATTTTTTGATGTTCTCAATTAATATTGCTGTGATAGCGATTCCAAATTCAAATTCATAATGGGAGCCTACTGCATACAGCATGCTGGAAAACACATGCAGCATCTAATGTGCAAAAATTCATTACGATGACAATGGTTTTCTGGTTACTTATTCAATCTAATTTGGAAATCTCATAGCGTCTCATTGGTGGCTTTCCTGGGTTAATATAAAGATTTTTTTATTGCAATTCTTTATTTTTTACAATTGCAGAAATATTTTACACAGTAATAAGACATCCCCTTAAAACTTTCATGTGCTTCTTTTGTTGCATAGCCCAAGGACACGGATTCAGGCACTAAGAATCCACACACATTGTGGATTTAGGTGCTTCTGGCTAAGGCTGAATCAGGATTAGGACCCTCTCTGTAGCCACATTTTCACTTTATACCCATTTACCTTTCATGTATCACGCCAAAGTCATGAGGCAGCTTTGGCTTAGCGTGTTATGCGCAATCAGCGAGTGTGCCAAGTTATGATTGAATCTGGCCTGTGATGAGACCGCTTGTTAAACAGACTGTATCTCAAGGCACATCTCCAGCATTTCCTCGACATTTTCCTTCTTCATTACCTAGTGTCTGCTTTCTTATGGAAAAACAAAGAAAGACATCCTGTTAAATACCTATATTCAATATTTAATAAATATCCAATTAGTGCATTGTTATGTCTGGATAGAGATTCACCGTATCTGCTTTATCATTTTTACATCTTGTGTGAGTACTTTCATTACAGGTCTGCATGTATACATGAAAGCATTTCCACCAGGATTTTGCAAGGATTTATGTGATTATTGCAGCCCAAAATGACTGAATTTACAGTGGCATTTAAAAAAATGTGTGATACCTTGACACACCTCCATATCTCTCATCTGTTCTTTTAATGTTGGGTTTTTATACTGCACTTAAATACCCAAAGACTGATTATTTCAGCATGCACTTAATCTTTTAGCAATTGCCTTTGATTTTTATGCTGCAGCCTTTTGTCTTCTTGAGCTGTTTGAGTGAGAATCCACAGCCATTCTTTGTGTTTCGCAGTGGCAAATTGGTAGTTGAGTGAAGACTTGCATTCATATTCATAGAGTACTGCTCAGAGTACAATATAATGTACCCCCACCATAATGCAAAATATTGGGGCACTGTTTTGCAAGACCCTTACATGTAATTTTGGTTGGCAAGTGAGAACAGTTTGCGTTCTTCATGCCAGCGTGGTCAGTGTGATAGTGAACGTTTTTCCTGAAAGGAAGTGCGTTTGTCCATGTACGATTTCACTGGACAGCGGTCAACAATAATGACTATGAATTGGACCATTTCATGCAAGAATTGTGATTAGGTTTATTTGAAAACATTCTTCTGATTTGATCATTATATGCAGAAATATAGTGGCTTTATAAAATTGCAAGATACTGCAATTATTGCAGGGATTGGTAGAGTGCATATAGCTCCATCTTCCAGCAATCACGTCACACGGCCTCATGTATCAGCTGCGGCAGTGTTCTAATTACATCTAACCCCCTGTACTCTTTTCAGTTAATACATACTGAGAAAAGAAATGCAACCAAAAATGGCTTGTTTCATACCTACGAGAATAGCTTCTTAGTGGAATGTTGCACTGTGAACAAGGCATTCATGTACTGCTACTTTGCAGCACCACATGGAAGTTGTAACCTATGATAGATACTATATTTAAAATTGTGTATCTGTGATGCAAAATAGGTTTTTATAATAAGTGTTGTGTTTGATCACACATAATAATACTTGACCTTGTCTTTGAGGATTTGAAACAGCTTGTATAGGCATCCGATTCACAGTTTCATATGCAATTTCTATTCTCATTCAAAAGGACATTCAGATAAACAAAGGTATTCAGAGGAATGAAAAACAAAGTATACAGTTAATTCAGAACTTTGTCTTACACACAGTAAAACAAAGCTAGAAATCCACTCATTCATGGAATCATTATGGCAACCAAGCAAAAAACAAGCACGAAACTGTCCAGACCCACGGCGCAACTGTACTAACTATATAGCTAGGTAGCTATGGCATGACCTCGGGGGTTTTAATGTTGTGGCTGATCGGTGTATGTGCATGCTACCTTTTGCAGTCTTAGGCAAAACAGAAAACACTTGTGGAAAAGATCAAGGTTTCTCATGGGAATTTATTTTTGTGTCTGAATGGCTGTGTTACTTGTACAGGCGTGCTTTGTTTTATCTTTGGATGGAAGAAAACTGATGCAAATTTCACTCTTTCTTGGCAGTACAGTGCTATGGCAAGAGCTGGACCAGTGGAAACTACTTCCATTTGTCAGAAAGATTTTGCAATCCCCAAAACTGGCAAATGCCTTCATAGCATTAGGAAGCCCTTTCAGTGATACACTGCCATAACAGTATGTACAGAAGGACAGACTTTTAGAGAGCCAATGAGAAGAGGGCAGAGAAAGCAGAAGAAGTAATGAAGCCAGAGGCAGAGATTAAGAGTGCCACCTGGGATATACCAAATCCCACAAGAGGAGAATAAAATAAAATAAATAAATAAATAAATAGTGCGCTCAGTAGCTAACACGAGCAGGATGGACCTCGATGCAGCAACAGGGATTCCGCTACACTCTGTGCTCACAGTCCTTATTAAATTGGTATGCAGTGTGTTTGCATATCATTTTTATCGAGCACAGAATATCAGCATATTTATTTATTCATCTATTTGGAATACATTGGTCACAGTGGCTTGGTTTATTTTACTATTCCTGACTTCCACAATGACGAAAATCTAAATTTGAATGTTTATGCGGCATAACTCAATTTCTTTCTTGTAATGAGACAGAGAGACTGCCGACTAGTGTAAGTCAGGTCTTCCCAACAGATAGTTTTGATCAAGCCTATAAATTCAGCTTGCTGTACATCAGAGATACCTCATTTCATTCTGAATGCATGAATAAATTATGACCGTATCATCAAAATATCTTATGAATATTGCGGCGCCCAAAATTGCTGACTGCATAAAGGGAGGGTGTTATTAAAAAAGAAGGAAACAGCAATTTGAGAAGCTGCTTGAGGGAACCGAGTCTCATTAAGAGTCCCAGGAGGACACAGAATGGCCATACAGTTCCAGGTTAAATAACCACAAGTGTAACACTGACTAAAGCACAGTAAACAAGGAACTCATAAACTCATGCACAAACACTATACATATTATTTTTATGTTCTTTTATATACTGCATACTATGGGCTATGGAGGTTAGTTCATTAATTAAAACATATGGCCCATACTGAACATGGCCAGTTCCTTTTTTCCAACCTGGTAGAGAGTGTTCTGGAAAATTAATTGGAATGTACATGCCAACAGATCTGATAGGTAGGGGATTTGAAAGGGGGGGGGGGGAGAGGGGGGAGAGGGGCTCGAGCTCTAACTGATAAAGCAACACAAAGACCTCTGTTCTGACACTTACATTGACCCCTTTTCACAACTACAGTAGACTCACCCAAGCTTATTAACACTGCCTGAGCCCAATGGGATTCCACCTGTGACATCAGGATTTGCCCCATCAATTGTTTGAAAAAAAGGTGCTTTCTTTAAGGGGGTGGGGGAGTAGGGTGGGGGGTGGGGGGGTGTGTGCGATGTGACTGAAAGAAAGTAAATGGAAGGGAATTAATCTGCTGGGCTTGGAGATTGTTTTTCATTTATTTGTTAGCGCTCAGGAGCCATCCTTGTATTTCTAAAGCTCTTCAGAAATACAATTGTTTTGTCATACTACAGTGCTTTTAGAGATTTATGTGCCCCCCCTCAGTTTTATCCTTATCTCCCACAAGCAAACATACAGTTGTTAAATTTACAGAGATTCTGCAACTTTTCATTTCCCTGCTCTCCTCAGACAAAGTGTGCTCAACTCTTGTCATCCAACACAGGAGATGGAACATTCTGGAAATGCTATGGTATCAGGATAAAGGGCAGACATTCATAAATTTTGCTCTCCACGAAACTGAAGGACCAGGATATTTTAGAAAGCAGCTGCAGAATTACTTCACCTGTTTGCCTGTAGGCATTTTCTCACAAACACTATCAATTATTCTGACTCTTGAAACAGAGTGCTAATAAAGCTTTGGCACTCCAATCAGGTATTCAACCTGTGAAACACTACGAGCTCTGGGACACAGCAGGAAAATTATTATTATTTTTTTTTAATTCAGCTGTGTTTAAAGTAAAATTACATGGCGCAAAAGCATTCACAGAGTCTGCGCCACGTCATTGATCTTTTTACACTCTGTCTTTAGTCTCTTTTTAATCGATTATAAACTATTTCTCAGGTTCTCAGGGACCGCCACGTGCCACAGAGCTTCATTTCTTTGTCATGTTCCATTTCCATTTAACAGTCAATGTATTATCCACTTACTTTTCATTTCTCTCTGAATAAGCAGTCTGAGCAGACTGCACATAAACTACAAGTACACTGAGGCCCAGATTCAATCTAAACACTGTGCAGCTCTGCCATTAATGTCATCTAATGTATGGACATGTTTTTTTTCTTGTTCTTACCCATACTTTGGCGATTGGTAGGGAGTAAAATGAATGGCGAACTATTAGGAATGTAGGAACAACGTAAATCTGTTATTCAGTTAAAGGAAAGCACAATGGCGTTCCGATTGAACACACCCCTCATACAGTACGAAGGATTCACAGGGAAGAATACATTTCGAGCAGTGAGAAAAGATCAAAAGAGCATAGATCATGTCATAACCAGCAAGATACAAATGACAGAGGAGAAAAGGAAGTCCATTGATTACTTATGCTGGACCATCTGGATATTAATCTAGCCACCCTGTTAATGTGTCTGGCAAACTAGAACGGCAGATAGTGTAAATGATTCCATTAAATAAGAAAATATTGTTTGGAGCTTCCCAAGTACTCGTCATCACTACTTATTGTTAAAAGGATATAAGGTATAGGCAAAAATATGGTATAAGAATATAAGGTGAGATTTTCCTGCTGCTATCATTAATAATGTCTTACAGTATGCATTGTAAAACCTTACATACATAAATATTGGCAGTTTGAATGTAACTACATTAATAATCAGGACTAAAATCAAGAACTGTCTAGTAGCACCAGAGAAAGAAATGCATGCCATTTGCTTCACTACTAGATACATGGTGATATTTGTCTAAATTACAATAGTAGTTTTGCTGTTTATGACAAGCTCAGGGTATCTGTGATGTAACATGTCTGAAACAGAACTGACTATTCCTATGCATTTAAACACTAACCATGTTAAAATAGTTAGACAGCCTAAAAAAGCATAGTTTAAAACTTTGCAGAAAAGTAATGTCTAAAAAATATTCTTTTTACAACATAGTGTTCATAATTTCACTTTGCTTAATGCAAACTCTTTTATGTAACAAACATCATTTTGGAGGAAACATTTAAACTGATAATGCATTATTTCTCATTTACAACAGCCATTAAGGTTTAATTTTCTCCCAAGCTATAATTATTGTCTGAAACAGGGTTTAAAAATGCCATGCTTATTCAAATATGAGGAAAAGACTTTAAATGAGTACATTTTGTACCTCACATTCAATTATGTAACACAAATTGAGGTCACACCCAAAGAATTAGCTCGTTAATTACTTCTTCATGGCATTAATGAGTCTCTACGAAGCCAAAACGAGGCTTCCATGACTTTAAGTATTATGAATACAACAGGCCTATTTCAGCTGTGCACTGTTTGACTGGGTGTGACCTTCTAATAAAACAGAATCACCGCTGTGGTATAATAGAAAGTGATTTGCTGCTGAAACAGGCCAGTGAATTATAAGTTTTAAAAAGATATTCATACCAAAATCAGTTGAGATGGGCATTTATCCCAATCGCTTTTATTTTTTAACTCCTCAGGGAAACCTCAATACAATTATATGACATTGGACTGAATTCAACCATTTGTTCTTGTTTTTCACCTTCTTGATAACAGATTATGCAGCAATGAAAAATAATGAAAAACATATATTTGCCATTCAATTTTGAAATCTTATAACAAATCTTTGACAGCTATGTACCGTGTTTTGTTAATGTGTATGCTTTGCTTTCAATGTAATTGAGGGCACGAACTTGCTGCAGACAAGAGAGCAGGAAGAAATGACAAAGGTTCATTTGCAGTCATAGTAGGGTTGCTCAGTTCTGATCTCAGAGGTTTTACTGCTTTGTCAAAGCCACTAACACCTTCCTGGGAGAGGGGTACCAAAGTGGTTCAGCCTAAATACTAAATACCATTGAAGGCCAGGGGCAAACAGCCCTGCCCTGTAAATTGCCCTGTTTTCAAAGTTCACAATCTGACCAGCAATGCTGCTTATATCGTGTCCCGCGTTAAACAAGGTCATCATATTTTTAGGTTAATTCAGGGGCGTGTGAGGCTGGTGAAATCTCCGGTGAAGGCAACTGGCGTCACGGACGAACTGGCACAAATTCAACGCGAGGGTGACATTGGCATAAATGGCGACGTGCCTCCTCTGTAGCGCCCAATATGCTGCCGGGGCGGTTCCTGCCCTTCGACCAGCATGGCGGTCAGGCAGATTTTCCGAGGAGTAAACCCAGGGAATTGCTGCACGATTGCCCTCGTTTGCGCCGCGGCCCACCCCCCCCCCCCCTCCCCCCCCCCCCCCGCGACCGGCGACGAAGCGCCCTCAGCGTGGCGAGCGCGCGTCACAGACCGGCGGCTCACCGTCTCCTCGTCTCGTCAAGCAGGTGCGTCTAATTGCATCTGACGTTCCGAGCTGTGAGCAGACATGCTAATAATGAGAGGCTGGACGGCTCCCTGGGTTCAGTTCGGCACCCCGCGCCCCATCCTGCTCTCAGCCCTCTTAATCCCGCTTTAACTGAGACAACACAAATACCCTCCGTCGATAAATAAATAAGCGGAGAAATGCTTAAGTAATGGGGCTTGTAATTATGGAAAGGTCATGCGTTCTAGGTCACATGCTAACCTGCTCAGCCATTTTTCACATATTTCCTGGAGACAGGTCTGTAACCGTAGAACACCATGTGGAATCTGATTAAGCATCCCCATCAATATTGCATGAGATTCTATGTTACAGGAAGGCAGCGGGCTTTCATGTTTTCTGGCAGAGCTCGCAATAAGAACAAAAGTGTTATTCTCTTTCGGGTTAAGGTCTACAGAATGTTAAGGAAGATGGTAGTGGTCAGCTTCCTGGAATGACTATCCATCTCAGAATGTGTTGTAAACAAAACACTCTCTCTGCAAAGCCAAGCAAATTATCATAAGATCCATTATCCTACCCTCTAAGATCATTTACAGTCATCAGATTTCACTCGCTTGTAGAGTGTGTCAGATCCTTTCCGTTAGTGTTACAGTCTGTAGGTGCAGCCAGAAAAAGGGCCATTGAAATGCAGGGGTCTGCCAGGGAAAATGCACTGGACTGAACATACCCTTTTGAATCATACTAACTAAATTATAATTAGGAGGCAATTTGGAGGCCTTCCCACGATCCTCTCTCTATGGGATTTCCAGCTTCCTTCGCAGTTTTTACATCCTCACATTACATCCTCAGATCCATGGATGCTGAAGGCATATGATGCTCTCAGCTCTTCTTGATGATGTCATTGTGGGCACTTTCTTACACATCAAAATCAAGTGCGCCTGTTTTTTTTCTTTTTCTCCAGATATGAATACGGGAGATAGGCCGAAATGGGAGCGAATCAGGGGCATTCGATTTAAAGCCCTGTCTTCAGGAAGTGTATTTACAAAAAAAAAAAGAAATATTCTATAGCAAGCACACTTTTGGAAGGATGTAATGGACCCTTCTCACAATAGGTAGCAGTGTTAGATTTGTGATCCTCCATTAAATCCACAGAAGAAAACTAAATTGGTGATTCAGAAAAAGATGGCATTTAAGGCTTTCAGGCTCAAACTGGGTAGTTTTTCACAGTACTTACCCTGTTACGTGCACTACATTTTGTCGGTATTGGATGGAGAGCTCCATCTTTGATCCTGTGACCTCTGAGGGTACTGTTTAGTGGGAGCTTGCCCGCATGTAATGTTTTAAGTTTGGAAATAAACCAGGCATATTTTCGCTGTCTTTAACAATTTCTCTGAAACCCATGTCTATTTCTGTAGAGTTGTCTTTTCAGATATCATTGAACCATTATTTGTCCTCTCAGCACAGTGAAATGAAAAAAGAAAGAAAAATTACATTGAGGAAAAAAAACAAATATCCAGAGGATTGTCCCAATATTGGAATCTTGCATAGAAATCATAACTTTCTGGCCTATTGAAATGACCCATGAAATGAATATTGTGTCGTGTAATAAAAGTCTCATCTGCTTGCAGGCAAACACATATTTTACTGTCTGGAATTGTACAGGCCAGCCGAACTATTTCCGTTTCATGGAGTGCGTGTCAGGATTTACGCCTCACTGGAAAAGACAGTGCAAATCATTTGCAATTGACGACAAACAAAGTCAGAAGTGAAATTATTCCCTTCCGCTTCATCCTTGTCTTCCTTATATAAGGCTACAGATTACCAATTGAGAGTCTTAAATAATAAGAAAGGGGAGACGGTGCGTAAGAAAATTGGAAAGAAAATAGCTTTCCGTGTTGCCAGATAGCTTCCAGTCAAATTGTAGAAGCAGTGCCCACATTTTCTTTTTCAGATATGCATTATATATGCCCTTATTCCACCTGGAAGGCTGTGTTTATTTGCATTGCCATTGATATTTCATGCTCAGAAAATATCATGTGCCCCCTCTGTGATACCGTTTCTCTGTCAGAGAAAACATTCTATTCCAGGACCAAAGCAGCTAAAGGAAGACAGAGCAGTCGACTTCTTTCATCTGTGAGCTTAATGCTTCATTCCGCAACCTGCGAACATACTGTACAACCTCTTGTGTGAGAACAGGAAAGAAAACCTCTTGCAAAACAGACTTTCGTTTTTTGCTCGTCTAGCCATGCCAAGGCACAGAACCTCAGAGCAAAGAATAGCGCAACATCCAGCTCCGCCAGCCCTGAATAACAGCACCCACAATTCCCTGCTGTCTGGGCTCTGGCAGAGCTTTCCCCCAAGGGTAGAAAAATTTGTTCTGCCAATATAATTTCACACAGCATCTGCAGTGTCCCGTTCCCACCCCCACCCGCCCTCCCCTCGCGCCCCCCAGGTCCAAGCCATGTCTGCCGGTGCCCTGTTGTCCCTTTCAGCTGGAGCCTCTGATCTGAGAAGTATGCGCTCCGGTGTTCTTCACCTTTACCCCAACCTCCAGCTTCCCCACTTCACTCCTGTCCTATCTGCTGACGGTGCTGAGCAGTCCCCGGTGCTGCGCGCCTGCTGCAGTGTTAGCGTCCCGCTACCTCAACAGCTGCACGCCATCGAGCGTCTCCTCTCTCTCCGTGGCCAAATTGATTTGTCCTGTTCAGCAGGCCGGCCTTGCAGAGCGCTCGCAGATAGGGGAATGTGAATTTTTAAATTCATTCTAGCCTTTTTTTTTTTTTGCAGCAAATTTTAAATCTCGTCTGACACACTGCAGACTCATGCAGCAAAACAAACAGGAAGGATCATCGTCTGCTATTTCTGCTTCTCTCATGGATTGCATTCACCTAGCAGACTCACAGACTAGCGAGGCTGTTTGACTCGGGGCAGGACGGATTATGCAAAATTGTGATGAAAGCACCCAGTCACTGTTCTGTCCCCAAGATATGGAATAAAGCACCGTGCATCAATTGAGAACAAAGATGGCATCTCTTCTATATACAGCTCTGGGCAAAGCAACATCAAAGTATATCATCCTCTGGCAATCATGTCAGCACTGAATGTGTATAAGTGATTGAAATTTCAAGTGACTGTACTCTGTTAATGGCTCTCCAGTCAATAGTCTTCGAAGCTCACCTATTTTACGATCCCTTCTCTCTCACTGCATTAACCACAGGGGGGCTTAATTGATGCTTTGGTGACATTAATGCCCCAGTGCCGTGTATATTAAACAGATCCACATCAATTAGCAATGTGTTTTCTGTAATAACCAGGAAATTAAATGTCAAAAGTTATAATACAGTTTGACCCCCCCTGAGAAAAAAGGTTCATTAACCACCAAAATAGAAAATATAACTCGAGAAAAAAAATCAATAAATAAGGATTATTAAGGAAGGAAAGTAATTTTACAAAGAACTCACTGTGACACTTTCTCTATACTGTAGTGATCCAAGTGTTGTATTTGACCATCAGGCCATCAATACTGTACTATATTGCAAAACATTTTTGTTAATTTAAAATATGTGCAAAAATATTTTCCTTGCAGTAAAATGGAAAACACTGAGTGAAGTGTCCTCATAAATATTTTGTATAACTTGAATTAGCTTTATTTATGGAAAAGGGCAAAGAATAATTTTATATACAATGCAATGGCTCTGCTCTACTGAATTTGGTAATGATGTTTGGTAATGTGTTGCTTTTTCTAATTTTGTTTGTTGAGAATCCACAATAACTAATTAAACTAATCCACAATAATTATATTAAGATATAAAAAGTTAAAGGTTATAGGTTTGTTTTTATTAACATAACTATGTATCCAATTAAACTGTGAATACCTTTGTGGACAAACTAAAGCTTAATAATGCTTGGCTTTCTATTGTTCGTATATGTGCGTTTGTGAGTGTGTGTGTGTGTGTGTGTGTGTGTGTCTGCGCCCATCATTAAAGTGGGTTTTCATAACATACGGTAAAGAAAGCACATTTTTATCAGCTCTTACCTGAGATAATTGAAGCCAGACGAACAACATCAGACAGGCGAACAGTCACAGGCTCGTATGGGGATGTTTCATAGAATTCCACACCTGTAAACAATGAAAAGACAGGGGTTAAAAATGCACAAGTGTGCGCACCCACTTTGCATCACCCTTGATCCTTGTCTATCCTCGCCGTGTTTGGTATTATATGAATACACAGCTGGTTTTGTAAACATGTAATTGCATGTATTTTACCACGCAGCGTCTAAAAGTGCCACGGTCAGATCATTTGCTTCAGAGAGAACATTTCGTTCTCGCTGTGATTTGGGAGAAGCAAACCCTGAATCTGAAGTGTTTGAGGAAAATCACAAATTAGAACTCAACTGACTGCATCATACCCCTGTGTCTCCCTCTCTCAGGCTTCCTAATCCAGCATTTAAAATTCACAGCCATTCTGTTTGATTCAGACAAAACCCTCTGGTGCATAATTGCTTTGCATTTTGAGCCTAAAAAACAAAAACATAGCCGGTTCAGGAGCGAGTCCAAGTCCCACCACTGTTACTTGGAGATTGTTGCTGGCCTGAACACTCCAGGGAGCCACAGCTAGGGGAATTGTAGCATGATGGCCATTTATCAGCGGAGATCAAAATTTTGCAGCACAGTGGTTTTTAAAAAGAAAATGTCTTTGCATTCTCTATGGTAGGACATGAATGGGAACTGGGGAAATGGCATAGTTTATGTAGCTTATGGCTGTGGTGGATCAGCTCTGAGAGAATTAGCTACACAGAGCATCAGGGATGTTGAAGTTTGCTAAATTAGAAATTCACACAGCATGGTATAAAAAAGTACTGGTATATGGTATTATCTGTATTCATATTTTCAGCATTAAACCAGAGAGGGCACTCATAATGCATAATCATAATCATAATTTTCAATTCTTGATTACTGTTACTGATTTACATAATTTTAGCAAAATGTTCAAGTAAATTAATATCAAAATTTCTGTTGTCCTGGTTAAAACTCAAGTGCATTATTACACCTAAACATCCCATACATGCCATGCCATTATTGTAATCTGTCTACCTGAAATAACTAAACTTTCAAACATCAGTTAATTGCATGCAGTGTACATGTGCCGATTGTGGATATAGTTTTATTGTTATACAAAGAACGTATGAAAGGAAATCTCCAAATCATGGAAATTAACTACATTTCACATTCTTGATTTCAGTAATTTGAAAAAAAAAATCTATGCTTATCTGCATAAGGAATTGAAAAAAGGTTTAGCTAGATTTGATTTTATCATCAGTAAAGAGTTAAGGGATCAGCAAGGTAAACACTGTATCTTTCTTCAAAGTCTTTTTCATTAGCATTGTCAAACACATCCAGAACCTTACATACTATATCTCATATCTAGGTATTATTATGCATCAAAGATATGCAGATATGATAATACAATATCACAATCTATGCCTGAGCTGCAGAAGAATCATCACTATCAGTTTTTCTAAAAAAAACTGTGACTTAATCCAGTTAGGAAGGCTTCTTGCATCCTACAGATTGTTTACTTCTAAATCTGGTCAAAAAAAAAAGAATAAAAAGTACTCTGTTCTTGAAATCAAAGATGCAACTGTTCCCTGTAGTTTCTTCTCACAGCTTCTTAGCCCACTAGTCTTAGTTTGCAGATTGGTCAGCGCTGCAATCAGTGTTTCTTCCTAACACAAAGAATAGCATGGCGTTCTGTGCGGTCTGGTTGAATCAACACCCATAAAGCTTTGTCACTTAATTCCAGAGAAATGTGGGCGACCATGAGATCTGATGGTGGATGACATCCGTGTGGCTACCCTCACGGACTCTCCGTGAATTATGTCTCAGGACATTCTGGCGGAGATGTATTTTGAGTGGGCCAGTCACCCAGCATATGCAGTACACTTAATCACTCCTCACTGGCTTCATTCCCTGCAACGCCCACTCTCGCCTCATTAAAGAGGACTTGGCCCGCTGCCTGCGTGCCTTCATCAGCTTGTGTTAGCAAAATTTTCTGATAGGTCAGACACATGTTGATGAGCCAATTCACCAAAAGGGCGTCCTTCAGCGACTACACTCCCGAATAAGCTGTGCAGCACAGTGGTTTTTAAAAGAAAATGTCTTTGCATTCTCTGTGGTAGGACATGAATGGAAACTGGGAAATGGCATAATTTATGTAGTTAATGTCTGTGGTGGATCAGCTCTGGGAGAAGCATCAGGGACGTTGAAGTTTGCTAAATTAGAAATTCATACAGCAGGCTATAAAAAAGTACTGGTATATGGTAATATCTGTATGGTTATGGTTATCAGACCTCTGCTCAGTGAGAGTTTGTACTGTATCTGTGGGATACGCACAGGGTTTGTATCTTAATGTTTTGGACTGGGATCATTCAGAACTACATTCCTATTATTAACATGGCCAAAAACATATGTAAAAAATGAGAAAATGTATTAGTAATATATAAAATTCAATGATAGTAAAAGGTTGTATAGAACTGTGCTGTGTAAAGCAACAGCAACAGCAACACAAAAATTGTCAACAATTACTGTACAGTGGCTAGCAATGCTACAAACCCAGTAGTTAGCAATAAAAAAAACCCAGCTTTGACAAGAAGGGTGCAATCTGGTGAAGTTCATCATGGAAGAACTGACTCTGTTGATGTCAGTGACTACCCTTGACACACTGTCACATAGGCATGTATCCAATCAACGTTTTCCTTAACATTTCCAACACAAATATTCGTTTTTTTTTCTTGTTTTTTTTTCACTAAAACAGTTTAGTAAGCTACGTTTGGTGCTATAAGACCCCAGATGGTTAGCTGGAGGTCAGTGGTCTCTGGAGATCTCAAGTGACTCTTGACCTACCATCTGGGAAAAGCACTTTTAGCACCAGCCATCACCACATGAACGGATGGAGTAGACATCAGATTGGTCAGATTCTCAGAGGGAGGTTTGCAGAAGCGTGATGTTTTTGACACATGCCTCCGCTTTTTGTTGTCCAATTCCCTTGATCCCACAGTTTGCTTCCTGAGCTACATTCCCTGGTGGGCTACAACAGCTACAGTGTTGTCTAGGCTATGAAATGGAGATTAACTGTAGATCCCTTTGAGTCAGTTCATTTCCAGGTCAACAGCTATGATATGTACAACCCTGTTCACAAGTGGACCTTCTTGACTTTATGGTTTGAATTCCTACCTGCCCCTGTATTCCAATTCTTCATAGAGATGTTGAGATTTGTGGAACACATGCGGGTGGTATCCACAAAATATGGACGGTTGGCTAATATGGTATTGTATAACCACTCTTTCTCTGGGTTCCTCTTGTACTACTGGCAGCTCTGTGGCTCAGTCCTTAATAAATTTCTTATAAGCCCTTTTAAAATTTTAATTTGTTCACAGCATTTACATTACAGTTACTTCCACACACCAAAATGCATGTGCAATCTGAGTAAACCAGGTTAATGGATGTTTGAGATGCTTGGAAAATTAGCATGCAGACTTCGAACCAATTAAATGCATGTCAAACTGTGGATAATCAAGGCTGAGGTCTGGTGCTGCTGAAATCATACACAGTTAATAATTTGCGTAAAATCAAAACTGCGATTGACAAGCACACAGTTGCCGAAGGATAGCAGCACCTAACGTGGTCTTCTGGCAAGGGACCTCCAGCACTTTTTAATGACTGTTGCCACGGTACTACTGCTTTCACTGACTCGACAATAACTACGTCTTATTCAATCACGATTCTTATTTTCTGGTCTCTCCCCGGCTTTATCGTGGCACCAACAATCTTCATGACAGGCAGCAGCAGTGATGGACCAGTGCTGAAAGGGACTGTTTTCCTGAGCCACAGGGAGTCTGGCTTTGAGATAGAAGCCTCTGTTTGTTCCACATTCTCGACAGCCTATGTCCGCCTCCACATACCAATGGCATGGAAACTTTCAGAGAGAAAACTACAGTCCGCCACTGTGCCGAAACACAGCAATTACAGCTTCCTGTCAGACTCGGAGTCCGAGGGCCGTTCAAAGGCTTCAGGGACCCAAAAGGCTAAGCTCATCTAAACTGCAGATATGACATTCTGCCAGGGCATACAATCCGCGATGAATCTGGAAACTGCCCGTCAGATATCGAGCCCTCGGAATTGTTCGTTTTGCCATAAAAGTAAAGAGTGATCGTTTTTCATGACACTGTAGTTTGAAGATGATGAAGGATGACATTTTATCTCTGCTTTGAGATCAAAAAAGAAAAAAGAAAAAGAAATGTGCAGGTTATTTTCTTTGTGTTGCCACGGGCTTACGGTTGGCCGTAAGTATCTTACTGACGCTGGCAGGTCAGGCTGTTGGTGTTTATGAGAAAATGTCCTTTAATTTAAAATAAACCAATAGCTTGCATTGTAGATGCAATAAAAAGATGATAAAGATGGAAAAATCAATGCACAACATAGACAATTGTGTGAATTACTTCTCTACAATGAATAGATAAAGAATGAATTATCTGTTGCCCCATTTTACCTTTTTAGTTCATGGACAGCCATTTCATTGCTTGACAAAAATAGCAGATCTAAAATAATTAGAGAATGCATGAAACTAGACTGAAACCTTGTCAAACTAGCTGGAGTTATTTAAGAAATCCTTACTTCTTATTCATGATTTATTTATTTGTAGAAACAAACCAAGGAAGACTGTCCTAAGACTGAATTTTATTTTTTTTGTTATTTGTTTGTTTTTGTTTTGAGGGGGAGAAGTCTGCCATTTATGCAAAGTCTAAAAAAACTTTAGACAAGAATGTGCATTTGACTGTCTTTGTTCTTTTATTTTAGTAACTTAAAAAAATGTGAAAAAAAAGTACAGGATGACACAAGTAGAATAACTAACATACACGCGAGGAAAACTGCTGACATTGACTGATGATGGGAACAATAGTGTAGTTTTTTCCAGTAGCTGTTTACATGGTTGAATGCGGTGCTGTTGCTGCTGATAAAATAGCAGACGCTGCACATTGCATATCCCACCACGTTTTAGATGCGTTCGCTCTGCAGCCGGAAAGATATTAATACGTCTTTGTTTTTTTTGTTTTTCATATGCGGACAGTACGTCAAATTAAACAAATGCAAAAATACATACTGGGGATTCCAGCAGAGGCCTGAATTGGATCACCTTTCACTACGGAACATCAGGCGCAGATGCGCAGCGACGGGTATCGCCGTGGAGTAATGGCCTGGGTAACTGGCTCACACCCAGGTGTGCTTGTAAGCTTAAAACCCAGATGGTGTGCTGCTGGTGTATCCCTGAAGCAGGTAATTCAATCTGAATTGCGTGAAGAAAATATCCATCTGAATAACAGACTATTTAATATTGTTTGCTATTTTAGTCACCCTGGAAAAGCCTTTCTGGTGAATACACAATAATAATAATAATAATAATAATAATAATAACAATAACAATAGCATGGCTTCATACAACTCACATTGCTTTGAAAACAGCAGTGACACGATATAGGTAGACTTGCTGAGAAAAGGTGTCCAAGGTCTGAGTGTGCCTGCTGTGTTTGTTATCGCCAGACTATCCCCAGCATGCAGATGGTGCTCATCTTGTCCTCCAGCAGGCTGGGGTTGCGGGTACGAGCCACCTCCCAGCCCCCAGCAGGAGGAAGGGAGCCAGTGAAGGCCGCTCTCCCCCCTCTGTGAGCGCACTGCGGGAGCCCAGGCAACAACAGCCAGGCCCTGGCCTGTGGCTCTGCCTCTTCGCAGACTCGTGGACGTGCGCTCGAAACTCAGCGTGGATGCGCTGGCGAAAACAGGGACGAGCAACAGCTGCGAAGCCGGTGTCCAGGAATCACTTTGATGGATATTAATCCTTGATTACCTCTAAAACCGAATAGCCGTGGCCCCCCCCCTTTTGTTTCCTGCGGACGCCATCTCGTGACGGGAGTCAGGGACCCACGGGCGAGGGCTTCCCATTTGAAATCTGCTCTGGCAGTGGGTCATTAGCAGTTCATTTCGGCTTTGTTGACAGCTGTTTAGACAAAGGCTCCACTGAGTTTCCACTGCATCCACATCCACTTACTGCTCTGGCATGTAAATTGTGTTGTTACTGAAGATTTAATCACTTTATAGACAAGACAAGCCGCTTCCAACAGAGCTGGAGGAAGCCGGCATCCAGAGGAACGGATGCTTTCCAGCGCTATTCTCTCGGACTTCTTTGATTCAGCAGGTCCGAAGTAATGGGAGAAATATATATGCAAAGCAAGTATGAAACCGCAAGGTCCGGGTGATTAATTTATTGCAAATATAATCATTTAATCAAATAGAGTTAAAAGCAGCTATCGGATACCCCTTTTTTCCCAAGGTACTTCAAATAATTTACATCGAAATTTGCTGATGAAGTTTTACAGCAAATATTGGCTCTTACTGATGGATATCAAGTTTAAATCACGTTTTTGACAGTTTGGCAGTGCTTTTCAGCTTACTCATCTCAGGAAATATGCATTATGCTGTTTTGCATTTCCTTCAGCAATTAAGTTAATGCAATGCAAAACCTTTTAAAGTTCAATTCCTGATTATTAATGTTGTGGCCTGCGTGCAATGTGGGTGTGATTACTATGTTGGCTTGCTCACTGGACTTTAAAAAGTACATTCAGGAGAGGAGTTTATAATATTCTTTGATTAATTTTTGGAAGCCTGTCAAAACAATCAGACCAGCTTTCACAAAAACAACTCCTCATCTTGAGCACCTCTTGACAATGTACTGGAGGGTTGGAGACCAGGTGTAAACACATTCTCCACACTGCCGAAGAAGCTTCACACACATCTTGCTAATCTCTGCAATGCCCCCTAGGGTCCAAAATCAGCTAAGCACATTACAGGAGCTCCACCTGGGACAGAACAGTGACACCACTAACATCGCCCACACCGTGCAGTTACGTCTATTTTGTCGAACATTTTATGACCGCTAAATGTGCTATAGTATACTTAGTGTGTTTCCAGTCATTAAAAATGCAATTCTTTTTTTTACTCCTTCTATTGAAAAAGGCATTATTCAATGCAGGGGGGAAATAACTGTAGGTATTACAAATAACTGGAATGCAAATGTTCAATTAGGGCCCATACTGTAGTGGGGGCCGCTTTAGGGAATGGCGGATGGACTCTGATTCCTTCTCAGGCCATTAATGTGTTTGCCGCAGGTAAGTTTGTCACAAGGCACTGCTGTTCTCTCCACCCCCAGTGATAGACATCAGTTTAATTTGCTTGTTGCTTTGTTTGCGACAATATAATTACGGGAAACAGACCGACTGCCTGATGCAGTGCCTCAGCGGGAAAAGTTAATCATAGCTTTCCTCACCGTAGAGCCTCTGTGTAATTTATTAGATCTGCGAATGCTAATCAACTTTGCCGGTGCCAAGATTTTTTCGAGAGCAGCCAGTATTTCTGTCCACATTCGTCAAAAACCCCCACGACAGACGCACAATAGACTACACGTTCCTGCCTGTCCCGGCCCCAGACATACTCAAAGAGTTCAATAGCACGCAATCTGCCAAAAGTTTGCCGTGACGCGCGCCATGGAAGCCTGCGTCTGTTGGCTCAATTTGCCGGTTCATTGAGCGGGTTAAAACCAATACTTTGAGTCACAAAAAAAGTATGACTTCCATGAAAGCGCGAGCACTGTGGCGCACATCAATAATGCATCGCACCATTGTCGAGAAGCAGCGGGCAGATTCTGCGGACTAGATTAAAAATCAGTGGGATCGAGCAATGAAACCTATTGGAGAAAAAATTAGGATATATTTTGGAAAAGGATGATACAGAAGGAAAGGTTTGGAGCCAGATGAATACACATTATCACCTTCAATGGAAACAATGAACAAAAGCACGCAGTACACTCTGAAATAATTTTTCTTGCCAGGTGTAATGTAGTCATTCTGTAGCCAGCATCTTCGGCTGAACCATGGTTTAATTCATCATGCTACTGTAAATCAGTATATCAGTTCAATTCTGGAGCTGGAAGATCCTGTGCTTTATGTTGAACCTTCATGTTAATCACTTTATTACCGCTCACTTTAACACTGATTTGATCGCATGATTTGTTTTCCATACTAACTGGAAAAGGATATGAGCATCTTTCCACCAAACTCAGTGCTTTTTCATTAAAACAAATAAGAAACGTTTTCTTATGAATAAACATCCACAAACCATGTGCATAAACCTTTTACATTTATAGCTATAGGAAGGAGTACGGATAGTTTTTTGTCATTTGTGTTTTAAACATTTTGCTAAAGATTCATACATACATCCTATATCGTTCAGTACGCTCATTCACTAATATAAGACAAGGCCCAAGAATAGCCTCTTTGCATTTATACTCCCACATCCCCACTAGTACTGCTACATCACCTATTTGTACCTTTTCCTTTATTTCTCTTCAACATGTACCTGCTGCTCTGTCTTCAGCTTTAGTTTTGGCTGCGCTCCATGTGAATCCTTTTCAAACTAAAGGGCATGATGAAACGTCTCAAATGAAAAACCAGTCTAATGCACCTCACTTGCTAAAATTTAGCCTATACATTTGAAAAATGAAAGTAGGATGTAGGCTAAGTAGGATGATCAGTTCCTATTTCAATGGCCTTTTTAAAAATAGAATGCTGACTGATGTACTCGTGTAAAAATGTTCATACAAATAAACCCAATCAAGAGAATTTCGTTTCCAAAAAACAACAGAACATGACTCCCTTGCCCTTTTCAGCTTCTGCCTGTTTGCATAGATTAGAATCATAAAATTCCTGTGTTCCTTCCAGATTCTTAAACAGGAACAGGTAACAGGAGTTGCTGGCGTTATTTTATAGTGCAAATAGTTCAATAATATTGTTCTAGGACATGCCCTTTAATGAATTTTCAGAAAGTGTATTAACTTGGGATGCGCTGGGTTCAATATTGGGGAGACACTATCATCACTATACACTAACCAGATGGTGAGTTCCTACAGTACATTCCTTCCATCCTCCCTTCTTAACTACAGCAGGCTCCCATTAGCAAACAGAGTTTACAATAATTTTTAGCATCTACTAAAAAAATGTGCTGGTCTTGGTCCCAAATTTTCAGAAGACTTTGGAATGGAATGTTTGAGCATTAATGAAAGACAGAACCTTCCATGTTAGGAACACAACACGAATCCAGATAACAATTTCTGCTTCTCAGAACAGTTTTAAGACTGTTTGTGGTTTGTTCCCATCATAATGTTATCTGGCAAACGCATAGTAATCTAAATGGAATCATCCCAAACATTCTGGCAAACATTTTTAATGTATTTTTTTATCTGGGAGTCTGTGGGGTCTACAGACTGTGGTGTTATACTCATATTCGTACTGTTCTTTGTCCCTCTCTTCTCCTTGCATTATTTTACAGACGAAATACATAACAGCACAGCATGCCATCAGCCAGTGAAAAAGAATGAAATCAAAAAGAAAACACTTCATTTTATGAATATACTTATGAATGGTTCAATGAGTATCCCTCTGTAGGCAGCCGCACCAAGTGCTGGGCAAAATATTTGGTAAATTGCAAACTCTCCCAAGTGAAGTGAACATTTTAAGCACCCTGCATTGTCATGGCAACAACCCAACCCAGTGTCCCCCTGCCCCCCAACAGAGCAACTTTTGGGAATGACTTTTAAAATGTTATATAACGCATCCTCTAAACTGCCCCTGTGTGCAATCACCCCTGGCTTATAAAGAGCTGGCTAATACTGACTCCAGCTTTAAGGTGTGCTCTGTCACAAATGGAGAAGGGTGGGGGTGGTGCTGATGATTTGGGGATGGGCACAATTCAGTCAACGCATGTTCCTAAATGTGAATGACAATTAAATGCAAGTGAAGTTCTTTTCATTACCACCACCATTTTGCAAGATCAGTGATCACCATGCACTGTTTGCCAAGAAAAAGAAAAAAAAACACTTGCAAGCAATCTGTAAGAACAACCGTCAGTTGAGTTGTGTGGTCTATATTTGAATGCCAGGTCAGCCAAAAATGCAGCAAAAATGTTATTCAACAGAACATTCTGCACCTTCCAGATGTGGAGTCAACTTTGATCCTGGTACAAGCACACGCTCTGTGTTAGCTTTGAAAAAAAGCAGCACCTTATTCTTGTCACTGTTTTCAAGGAGACACCCAGTGCACAAACTGGTAGAATAACATTCAGGCAAACAGCACACAAAAGTGCAGTCTAAGGGCTGGGAGAGACAAACAACAGCAGAGATTGAGCCCTCCAAGGGGAAACAAAAAGACTGTAGGTGGAGAAGTCACACGCCACTGTTTCTAGAGAAGAATCTGAGGGAAGACGTTACGAATCCAGAACGCCTCATTAATACAAACACCAGAACGCACAGCAGCTAAACACAGCCTGCTTAATGCATACCAATTCAATGCTACATTTCTTTTTTTTTAATTCTTTTTTTATATATTTCAAATCAGATTGAGATGTGTTTTGTTTGCCAAATGTGTGTCACTCACTTCAGAATCTGTAATGTCTTTATGATACCTCGGTGCCACACAGTCACATACACAAGTGAAGTAACACTTCAGAATAATAATAGTTTAATAATGTCACTATATTTAAAAACATATGCATTGGATTTTATATTCAACGTAAACACGAAAGGGTTTCCAGAATTCCATGCCAGCTTACAATCAGTGTTGTTGCTGCAGTATGTCATACAGATTCCTCTCTCAACTGTGCATATTGGAACCTCATGTGGAATTTTCTCAATCTGACATTGTGTTAATAAAACGTGTTAAGTAAAATAAAAACCAGAGAAGGCATTTACATAAAAAAGCATTTAAAGGAGACTCTTATTTTCAGTCATTTTTAGTCAGTACTTAGTCTTCTCCGTCCTGATTTAATTTGTGCTATCTAGGGTAATATTTCACTCGTATATCCTCTTCACAATATAAACGCCATTTTTCTGCGCGTTTCTGTTCAGAACACGAGCAGTTCGCTGCCTCATCCCTGCCTTAACTGCCACTAACAGTGAAATAATTTCTGACCGAGTCCAGCACTGCAGCTGCGTTTTCAATGTAAAATTAATAAGTATTGATATGAGTACATATTGTGTAATTACGCCATATGGATTTGCCAATCGTTTCTTTGCCCTGGCCTGTTTTTAAAGAGATATAAATTTAATTAAAATCACAATTACTTGTCTTTTTTTCCCATTCAGGGCTAATTGGAATGCAGGAAAGATTGGTGAGAAGAGTGAGCTATATCGTTAATCAGTCTTTCTACGCTCAACGCATTCGAGTTAATTTAATTTTACTGGGCTGCTACTCAATTCCCTCCTGCAGGAATGAGACCAATTCGTTACCCAGGCTGTTTCAGGGCACTGAATATAATCAGACTGGGGAGTCACTGGTTACATGTAAGCACAGCCTGTAATCTGATTGAATTTCTCGCTAGCACGTAAGGGTAGGCATTCCTTTGCATGCAGATAACAGCATGCAAAAACACATTACATTTTTCATTCTACGGACAATCACAGCTACACACATTTTTTCATAACTATATTTTTTTTAATGCCACCTTCAAAAACACTCATAAATATAAGCAGTACACAACCAGCTCTCATTGCAAGTTTTAAGAAATTTAACTTGCTGGTGAAAATGTATGCTTCTGAAATCACCATTTCAAAAATAAATGAGTAAATCCTGTGCAATACATGTCATTTAGAATACATTTTTAAGAAGAAACAAACATAATGTACAGGGAATAAGATTGTTGTACAATTCACACTGGTAAGAAATAATACAATAAATCAGATGAATTACATAGCTGAACATATAATTTCACAAATACTCTTAGGCTATGTAACTGACTTCCCATTCCCATCTGCTAAATTCCAGTAAAGACATTTAGCTTTAAGAGATTTAACCAGACCAACATAATTCTCGTAGTACAGATAGTTAAGGTTTTTCTCATGGATTTTTAAATTAACATTACTTGGGATTACAGAAGGAACTGGTAATGACCACAAATAAATGTACTCTAATGGGAGTGCTGTAGTGTTTTTTTTTTTATTGACCCTGATGCGTTATGGAATCCAGACCATGCCTGAGGCTGATGCAATCAGCAGCCCCACAGTGTAGCACACAACTGCCCATGAGGGGGCACCAGCACCGGCGCCCCCTCTGGCCAGTTGGGTGCCTGCAGTCTGCCTGCACAAGCCACACACAATGTGTTCTCCTCCAACTCTTTGTCTCTGGCATTTATTTTTGGCAGTCTCCCGAATTTGTAGAAGAGGTTGCAGTCATCATAAGCACAAACAAAGCAGGCATTCTACATTAGGAGAAAATAGGGCTAACATAAAAACTGTGAACGTGTCATTTTACATGCAGATGAATTTCACATTGCCCTGTAAATGATAATAGCAAGAGGAAATATTAGTATTGGTTCAATTAGGAACCCGCACAATACCTGCCCTTTGAACGCTCCAGATAAAAGCCACACTAAATAAAACTAATGCTCAGTATCAAGAGAGAAATATAGTCTTGGCCTTGGTTGGATCAACAGTTCAAACTAATCTACTGTAAACCCAGAACTGACAATAGCCATTGTAATAGTTTATATTGCCTTACTGAAATTAAGTGATTTGGGAAGCCGCTGAAGGATAATATGTGGCAAAATGAAATTCAAACTACGATATTTAACAAGGAAAGGACCATGGGAGTATCTTTAATCACAGTTATTTCTTTTACATCTAGGAGCCAGCACAGCCTAATGTCTTCATTACCACGTGCTCATACACATATAAAAAAATTACATGTAAAGAAGTATGCAATGAATCCCACATCCCACAGCCCTACAGACAATTCAATAAGAAGTAGATTCTGTGTTACCGATAAGGATGGTATAGAACCTAAACTGTGTGACTGTTAAAAGTGAAAAGTCATCTTCTCCCTCAGGTAGTATCCTTGAGAGAAATCCTATTGCCCACAAACCATCATTACACTTTCCCCATTCCAGTCCTGCTATTTGACAGGTCTCCAGCTATTACACATTAATTTAATAAATCTCCTCCTGTTCGTTTTTTGTGCAAGATGATTTGCCTGAGGGTAAAAAGCTAATCCCCATAATTAAGATGCCATTTGACTTCATTTCCACTGACTTGCCTTCTGCTTGTCCTCAGCAGCGATGACTGCGCTCCATCCTTAAACTGCAGGTTCAAAACCATACGCCTTTGGCGGTGGGAGCAAAGCTGGCATCATGGTTATTGACCACCTCCGAGCACATGGAACACTCTTGAGTTCGTGGATGGGAACAAGTTCCTCCGATGGTGGCTCAATTCATTTTAGGAAAAAACGCTGAATGGATTTCCACCACCTAAGAAAAGAGCCCCTGCCTGCAGGCAAAGTCAATTTTTACAGCTGTCTCTCATTTGATTTGTTTTAAGGCGCAACAGACTAATTGCAGGAATCTCGATCATTGATTTCCCCTGGATGAAATGAGCAGAGGAGTATCTTTGGTAATGGAATGGCCCACTGAGTGCAATTGTAATAGGAAAGCAAATGCAAGAGAGTGTTCTAGTCCTTGGGGACCAGCACACGCTAGTGAATCATTTCTTTCCCGGGTACGGTCAGACGCCGGAGGAAAGCACATGCACTTAGGAATTCTCTCATTTTTGTTAAGAGTTTACCTCAATGCCATTGCTCAATTGGGTCATCATTCTGACAATAATCCAGCTTCCTTCTGAAATCTATATAAACATGTACAACTGAAGTCGGAAGGGGGGAAAGAAATGCTAGTCACACTGAAAGTATCAGCAAGCAAAGAAATCTGTTGGCCCTTAACTGTAATTGTTGGTATGGAAATAAATTTGATAGTAGATAGATTAGAATGAAAGCATGAATGAATAAGGAGCAGTATTTCAATCTTCTCACACATTCAGTAGCAGCTGCAAGATAGCAGAAGGTTATGATATTGAGGACAGAAATACCCACAGATATTGTATTTCCTCCTCTGTTTTGCATATCTGTCAAATCAGGTCAATTCAAGTCAAATCACTTCCGAATGGCTCTCCTTACAGTAAGATAGCAAGATGTGTGAAATGCAAAGCAGTCCCTTGCATATCGCAAAATAATCGCTTGACCTCATTAAACCCTCTTTTTGTATTAATATATTCTCCAGGAGAATCAGGTCTGATTTAATGCACCTAAGGAAACTTTTCAACAGTATTGTGTACTGCATACTAAACCCAGCTTCTCCAGGACTGATATCTTGATTTAATTAAGTGATTCCATTAACGTTGCATCATTTTTTATGAGATTACCACAAGAGTATTGGCAATAATGTAAAAGCATTATGTTTATTAGACTTGAGAATTTTGAGCCCTAGAGAATATGCTGAAATTTGCTTAATTTATATTCACATTTTACAATTACAAGAGGGCAATGATAATACACTCTCCAGGGAATCAAATGCCAAAAGCTGTTATTGCCAAATGCCAAAAGTTATTAATGCATATTTGCTATTGTAAAAGGTGTTACATAAAAAATTACAGTCATGCAGTGTCATCCATAATTATTCCCTTGTTACAACTGAATAAAATAAATTTAATAAATATTATACTTAACTTTGTTATATTTAACCAAAAATCTTCTCAAATTAAGTTTAGTTCCAAAACAAAAGTAGCATCTGCTTCACTCATTTTTTGTACCCCAGTGAAACTGGAAGTCTTACTCTGAGAAAATATTTTAATATAAAAGAATATAATTTCCCCCGTTTTCGGAAGATACAATAAAACAAATTACCTGTATTGTTTTATACAGCCTACAGCCGGCTCATCTATAAACTGTGGCATTGTAATACGGTGGCTGTGTGTGTCTGAATAAAGGAGAAAGAGCAAGAAAAAGTAGGGCAGAACTTTCTGGCACTGTACCTGAGAATTCAAGAGGAGAAACCATGACAGATTCTCTGGGAAGCATATGCGGGAAGGATCTTCTGAAAATTTACTTAGCTCTTCAGGGGGAAATAATACTTTGAACATTTTACAGGCCTGAAGGAGAAAACACTCATAAAGAGCTTACCTACTCTGTTTTCCTGTCCCCACAAGGCCAATAAATAATTAAACAACATGTATTTTTGACAGTGTTCTTGTTTCTATAATTGTTACCTAAGAGCTAGCCCATATCACAGGCCAAAGTCAAAGGCACCCCTCTCTATGACAAAATATAAAAGAATAGGACCATCAGAGGATGTAATGTCAAGTGTCACAATATGCCAAAAGGATGCTACAAGTGCACCTTCCTTAGTGCTGTAAAAGGAAATCCAACACCGTGAAATGTTTCCTGGAAAGACACAGATTGATCTTCCACTCCTTTTGTCATCCTTATTTTAGAATTTCAAATTATTTGAAATCCAACTTGTATTAAGAATGATACCGACAGAGAATTACGAAAGAGGTTTTCACGTCAAATGTGCCCATAGAGGTTTGAAATGCAGGGTGGATTCGAACAAACCTCTGAATGCAAAGTAAAGGGGAACTGAATGATGCACTGGGAACATCGCGGCACATGCTAAACAGGTGACTTTGCCTGTCACTCACTCCCAGTGGCCCAAGTGGACTCATCTTTTAGGGCCTACTTAGCTCTCTCACTCACAGAACTTACTCAAGCACACAGGTAAGCATGGTAACACATGGCGGTTTCTGTATGGTGAAGCCCATTTCAGAAAGTCCTTACTGTGGTGGATGTTGAGAGATTCTGATTCTTGCAGCAGCCATATTTACATTGCAACAGCCATCCTTTGCCATTGCCTCAAATTGCATTAAAGGCAACAAATGTTCTTTTTTAAGCGATTTAACTGAAGACGCAATGCCAACCCTGTCCTCACAATGGTCTCAAAGTTTGTTGAGCTCTTCGGCGCGGGCACTCTGGAACTCATGCGGAAATCGTGACCCGTTCTTACTGGCATGATTTAGAGCTTGACACAGGCACGGGAATGAGTGTCTCATGGAGGAGTTACGCACACAATGGTGAGCTCTCATTGCCTTTTGGTCTGCGGGCCCTCTTTATGAGTGTGGATGGTTGGGGTAATGGTCTCTGACTGCTGCCATTGCTCACAGTGCTAATGGCTGCATCACGGGAGGCTCTGTGTAAGGCATTAGCACCTCTTCTGGGCGGGCTCAGGCTCCCTCGATGCACTCCCCCCCCCCCAGCCCCTCCCCCTCCCCTCCACCTTCCCCCCACCTATCTGCCAGTGACCTTCAGAGGACAAGAATTCCTAGAAACAACAAAAGCTTTCACCATGTGTCATGCCTTTCATTCTTCCTTTTATTTTCTTCTGCGAGTTCTTTAATTAGCTGTGGAATCTACAAAATAAGGAATACATCTCGGATATGCAAATGAATTCAAATCCCAATGCTCTATTCTATTCAGTTTACCTTTCACAATATTAAGCAAATGAATAGAGCCCGGAGCCTTTTATTCCAACTGTTCTTGTACCCCGCTACTGTTAGCTAATTGAAGAGTGTGTCTGCTTCTTTAATCAGTCACTCGTGGGGAACCAAGGTCAACCTGGGGCACAAGGTCATGGAGACACTAGCCCTTGCAACTCCCAGCCGGCATTTGTCAAGCGCTTCCCCGCGCCGGTGTCGGGACGGGGACCGTGATTTATTTTCGCCCCGCGTGCAAACACATACAGATCAGTCATGCGCGTGAGTGCCAATGACACGGAGCTTCGCAGAGAATCCCAAAAGACAGCCGCGTTCCATCTGGGGCCTCCTTCCCCGGCCTCGCGACACTCTATTTAGCATTGTCCACACGCCGTCGCAGGCAGTTAGCCGGGGGGAGCGCCGTGTTAAAATGTCCCCGCTACCTGCTGGGAAAACCTTTCAGAGCCGACGCTGTGCCTAAGACAGTCCGAGCTTCCAGTCGCGCGCCGAACGGCTTCTTAAGTGGATGCTGACAATCAGAGTAGGCACAGGGATCACCTTTCTTGCGTGTGGCTTATGAGAAACTGAAAGAGCTAGTTGGTCTGCTAATTTAAATGGTTCCCCTTTCGGCAAACCCTTGTTGTGGGCACAATGGATTTGCCGTAAATGACGCCGGCACAGACAAGGCTTTGGTGTCTTGTAAATAACATAGTAGGTCCTCCGTCAGAGCAAATAGGCTTATTTTTCATTCTTTAGACTGCAGCAGTTCAGGTGGCTGGAACAGAGATCTTTGTTTTCTTTACATTCTGAACTGTTGACACTAAGGAGGAAAGAATGCCCTCTCACTCCCCCCCTCCCCTCCCCCGCCAAATTGTGAAGCGCCATTTCAGATTTCAGCACCACAAGGAAGCAGACAGCTCCCAGCCCAGGATCAGCATTGCACTGGTGTCAGGATCAGTATAGTGTTGGTGTTTGAAAACACGACCTTGAGTCATTATTTCCCTCTCAGTGAAACTGCCCATACTGCCTATTCCATTTCAGCTCATACTCAATTGCAACAGGAAGGGAGGAAAACAACTGTGTGATACTATGTTCTGATTTTGCTTAACTTTAGCTGCTGTCCACACAAATTAAATCAATTTCTTGCTTGTCTGATCAGGTATCAGGAAATTATTCAAACAAAAACGTCACCTAGGTACGAGTTTTACAGACTTCTCTGCATTTGATTCACGTAATTATTGCAGTGAACCCTGCCCACGTTTTTCTGGCACAACAAATAGCCTTAGCAGAAAGAAGAAAGAATTGTGAGTAAAACGCTTTAATGAGGTTGCTGCTGTTTGACGTCCAAAGTAGGGCAGGGAAACTGGGTCCTCTGGCCAGAGGAAATGGTGCCAAATTGGGAGCATCAGAGTCACACGTACGCAGTGTAGTTTCTTTTTCCTTACGCGTAGCAGCTGGGCGATGGGACTAATATCTGGACGAGGCTGAAAACGCCATTAATCTGCACACGCTCTGCCCGCTATGAAAAGGCCCTTCTTCCATTTTGACTGTTGCGGCGGGCTCTTAAGTATGCCACCACACACCTCTGTGCCTCATTGAAATGCCAAGTTAAAGTGGAGCATTCGCTCTAAAAGCTCTCTCTGATTAGCTGTATCAATAGCACCTTTTGTTGTGGTTCCCAACAACTGCCGGGGCCCACGCTTATAAATCAACCCGCATTGTGATGCCGTCTGAAACTCATAATGTATGCCTAACACCACTAAAGGCAAATGATTACCGCTCTTTCAGAGCCATTAGTGCTAGGTGACGGACAGACCTGATAGAACGAGACAGCCCAAGCATTCTTACGCATCAGAATCTGCAGTGCCACCGTGGAGAGGGCCAATGACGGTGCAACTTTCAATGGGGCAGTAGCACTTTTCTGTGTAATTAAATAAAAATAGAAGAATGACTGATCATGAGGACAGGCCATTCAAACCACGCATGTCTGTGAGTTAAATCCTCCATCTTCACTCTTACGTGTATATGCACACACGTATGCACGCACATACGTATGTCTTTATATGCAATACATGTGCTATCTATTGCAGTCTGAGGCTGCTGACTCCACAAATGCTCCAAAGAGACAGCCGGTCACATGGGAAAGCGTTAGCCCGCGGCGGCCCCTACCTTCGGTCAGGCCCATGTGAATGCTCCAGTAGTTCTGCAGGCACTGTAGCTCCTTCTTCATGCCCCGCTTGCAGCGGCAGTCGTACAGGGGGCTCTCCTGCAGCACCTCCAGCGCCGCCTGGCACTCCTTGTTGGCCAGCATGGTGTTGCTGTCCTTTCCCGCCAGACACTGGCGCATGATGCGGTAGCGGGAGCTGCACTGAGAGTTCTGGTTGCACATGTCGCTGGCCCTCACGCAGTCCACCGGGGTCCTCCAGCCGTGGGTCCCCGCCCCGGACACCGCGGAGACGCTGGCCAAGGAGCAAACCACTTCATCTACGGGAGAGGGAGGCCCTGGCCCGTTAGTTACGGAAGATCGCGGACGCATCACCTTTCAGTTATGACACTCACATAGCTGCATGCGAGCAGAAACCCACAAAGGTGCCAATGCTCTTTTCAGGCCTGACTGAAATGGCTTCTGCCAAACCTGTATAACACAATGCATAATTGGTAATAAATTTGAAAATATTTTTTTGTATATTTCGCCCTACTCATGACCAAGCAACAACAGTTTTATTCGTGTAAGGCGAACGCTGTCTAATTTTCACATATTTGTCAATAATGGGTCATTTTTAATGAAGGTCCACGTGTTTAGGGCACAAAAACAGTGCTGGCATGCTTGGGACTGGGTGAGACCTGTTTCCATGCAATATGTTTCTACAATAATAAATACACAAAGTCATACCTATATCTTACCATAGCCATATCTTCAGTCAACATTCTAGGTCATATATACACACGCACACACACACACACACACATATAATATATATATATATATATATATATACCTCATTTACACTTTTAGGATTTATAATCATTTTAACATCATTCATCAATTTGTATATGCAAGCTAACTGGAAATAAGTATGATATTTTTTTATTATAAGCAGTTGGTGAGCTACATCCTCTATACTATATGTAATGATGAACCATGAGAGATTCACAGCAGTAGTCAAGGCTGTGCATTTGTTAATTTGAAAGATAAGGGAAAGGGAAATTTTTCAATCGGTGTTCATCTTTGATGTCCTTTGGACATCTGTACAGCATACAAATGTTCTTTAGGCAATGCATCTATTGGGTACTGTTGAAATATTTCACTGTATCTGCAAGGTCAGAGATAGACGTTAAACATGACAAAACAATATGCACACAGACTACAGCAATTGCCGGTGATTTTATTATTGAACTAGGCAGCCCTGGGTGTTTAATTGAAGTTAGATGAGCATAGACATTTGCCCTGCAGCCCAATAAAGTTTGAAAAGAAAGGACCATTGTCGTAAATATAGTGCATTTTGAATTATATGTGGTGTCCTATAGCTGTGCCTCATAACCCAACACAGGTTAGTGAAATACAATGCAAATACAATGCAAAATGTTTCATTTCATTCATTTAAACACACGCACAGGTTAGATTTGAGAGAGAGAGAGAGAGAGAGAGAGCACGCAGTTGTGAATTGACTGCATACATTTAGTCTATATCAGAATGTTAGTTACACCTCAAAATAATTTACTTGTGCTGGCTTATGGAGAATATATCGATGTATGGCCAATACATCAATTGCATCGTATTTCCTGAAATCATCTTAGTACCGTCGATAAAATGCTGGACACGAGCGCCACCTTCAGGATGAACCTAAACTGACGAACATAATAAGCATAGCGATGTCCCGCACTCATAACTGGGCAGAATTACATGAGGAAAATGTTGGCGGAAATATCAATTTAGAAGATGCCTGACCGCATTCATCGCGTAGAAAACCACACTGCGTATTGTAGTAGTACTGATTAGAGCAGCACTCCACATGACATCAAAATCATGCACTCCACACTCTCATCAAGAATCGTGTGTTGACTGACTATGTCCTCATCGGATATTGTGCGATTACATGTATAAACCTCCACAATGTACTAATGCACTATCCCCAAACAAGCCTTAACCTTCCCTGACATAATCCCATAACTAGAAGGTCCAAAAATTGTGCCCCCCCATCTCTCTCTCTCTCTCTCTCTCTCTCTCTCTCTCTCTCTCTCTCTCTCTTTCTCTCTGTGCGCGCGCGTGTGTGTGTGTGTGCGTGTGTGTGCGTGTGGCTGAAAAAGTTGAAGAACTGAACCGCGACAATAAGTCAATAGGTTGTGAAAGTTATGCTCTGGTGCCCGGTACGCCAACATACCACACATTGAAATACTCAGGAGATGCAGTCTATGCTATGAAATTACGGACCAACACATTGTCTGTGTTGGTCCGTAATTTCTGTGACCTTGATGCTACATAATCCGTTTCACGTCCACCAAATGAATAACAGCTCCATTACATATAATTTAATTGTTGCACTGAACTTCTAGCCTATACGCAATATTGAATGCGATAGACGAGTTAAGAAATTACGTTTTACAACAGGTTAGCATACAAACGTGCATTTCTACTGATAGGGCTAATTATTTTTAACTACAAAACTGAGTTCACACACTCACGTACGCATACACGAACGCACACACACACAAATATAGGCCTACGCATACTAAACCTGCAGCTTACTTTCTGACGGGATGTGAATGACTTGTAAATTCTGTTAATTCAGTTCATGATTATATTATCCATACACTCGATACACTTTTCAGTAACAACGTAGCCCACACTAAAATTTATTTGGTGGATAATCTACATTCAATTTATAGCAAGGCACTGAACCTGTAATGTTTCGAAAATTAGGCTACTTTCAAAGATGTCGATTGATTACGGCGTCCCTAGAGTGCACAATCTTGGAAATTCCTATCAATGCATGTTTCGTAATAAAGTTCATTACTTATAATTCGTGTAGAATTACTTTTAGAGTGTAAATGAGGGGGGTTGATCAACGAATGCAACTTCACTCACCTAAGAAAAACAGAACACTGAAAATATGCATGAACATCATGATAAATCCAAAGGGAACTCCGACTCAGGGAGCTGGTAACAGCGAAGCCCCTATCCAATTTTCTTGCTCCTGATAAATTTATGATAATTTCCTTCACTGCTCGTTAGCACTCCGGTGTGGTTCCAACGGTGCGTAAATCTGAATATCCGAGCATGTCTTCAGTATTTTTCGATATCTGTGCAGTCCCTGTGCAAACAACTACAACCTCTAAATAATCCAATTCGGGGGGGAAACTTCAAATGAAGCAATTCAATCCAGAGATTCCCACAGAACTCTTATTCGGGGTTTATTATGTAAACAGTAATATCCCTTCGAATGCAGGTATTAACGCGGCGTTCCAAACGACAAAAAGACAAATAAACGCTGCGTTCAAATACTACGCTTGTCAAGCCTGTTCTGCTCTGTAGGTCCAGATTTCTCTTGCTTGTCATCCACCGATTTCCTCTAAAAGGAGGATCCCCTCAACCAAGATCCTGATAGTCACCAACTTTGCACGGCGGGAAAAACGCACAAGATGCACACAACACAGAAATCGAAAAAGGAGTTATTTTTCTTCGTTATTTCCGTTCTTCTGTATCTAGCCAGAAAAGAATGATTGGTCTGCCCTCGCAATGTTTTGGAGACACATTTTAAATGCCAGGGCAGCAAATTAGTGAATTTAATCATTAACAACCTAACCGAGACAGTGTGGACGCGTCCTTGTCATCAGCAAAACTAGGATAATTCCATAGCAAACGCTGACAAATTAGATGAACTTAGAGCCATTATTTTTCGCATACCCACTGGTAACCCAATACAAACGAGAGGAACAAGCTTATTCTTTCATGTGTTTGTCTCCAGTGCGAAGAGTTGTTTTAAAAGGTTCAAGGAAACAATCAGTTGTGCGAACTTGAGGGAGGAAACAGCCGTTTCGAAACGTCTTCCACCAAATGTTGCGTCTCTTCCAGATTCCTCTTGCAAATTAATTCGTACGCCTTTTCCTTTGGTTGAGCCTTGTGCTCCTGCCCCCTCAAATGAGCTCCGCACGTCAGACCGCGCACAATCAGAAGTGCTGAGCTTTACTTTAGCAGCCGGTAACGAGATGAACTTTACGGACCTCTTTTCTTGAATGCTAGAGCACAGACACCTCTCCTGAAACAAATTATCGACAGAACTGCAACGCAAACGTGCGTAATAACCGCCTGATGCCCCGCGAGATCAGAAACGGTCTTTCAGCTATGCCTAAAACAAAACCTTTCTCGAAGGCGAGGGCTCCACTGAAAAAGAGGAGGTGCGTACTGTACACAAGGTAATTTTTACGTTAGCCACAGAATCGTGACAGTTATGGCGTGTTGTTTTTCGGACTTAAAGTCATTCGTGCATAAAGAGGGATGGAATATATCATATGCTTGACACAATGCTTTGCTATAGTCCAACTATACTATAGTTTATAATAGCTTCATTTTTCAAGCACAATGAATTATGACACAAAACAGGTTCTATTCCATTTTGTGTGGTGTCCCTGTAGTAGGCTACGAGAGCAACCTTGGATTTCAGACTAGTTTGGGAACATTTTGACACACATGATTGGCTTCGATGACACGGTTTTCCAAGTAACGCACAGATACATACATAAATAACTATTGTCTTTAATGCGTTTGTTTAAACATTATAATTATAGCGAATACACAGCGAATTAACGCTGGCTTTCCAATACCAGGCTACCGCAACAATAGAAACACTACTGGTGAACCCCTAAAGTGCAAAAAATGTTGAAATCAGATATGACTTTAAGAGAATTAAAAATTCGGCATCCTAATAAATTAGGTTCGATTGTGTCTCCCGGACTTGTGCTAGCACTATTCTCACACCACTGTCAGCTACAGTGGATTGTGGCTTTCAACGCTGATGTGGAAAATGCCTTGCCACAAGCTACAGTATCTGCACCGTGTACATCAACGCACATTCTTGTGATTTGTCATCGCCAGAACGGAATTGGATGAAGATGGCCGGAGGTACACAGGGCTCACTGAGCTTGCTTAGACTTTTTGGTATAAACGACGAGGTCTGTCATGCTTGCACTTGCCACGCTTGCTCGCATTTAGCTGGGACCAGGCTGCCCTGGCGGTATCACGCTGAAAGCAGGACTTGGCCACGTGCCTAAGACTCAGCCCCCCACCTCCCTTTTCATTGCCATGCTCCTGCAAATTAAATTCATATTGACATTTAGTTTGTTAAATTAGAAATAATAACTCGAAATGTCGCCCATTTTCATCACTGTATATTTATCAAATAAGTACCGGTGAAATGTTTTAACATGCCCATTATTATGTCCTTGCGCAATTCTACAGGCTTATTTGGCAATTTCCTTAGTATGTTGTTTTTCAGGGTTTCAGTGCTGAAAGATGAATTGGTTCATAAAAATGGGGAAGTCAGAATAATAACCTTTATAAAAATACGCCCTGGTCATTATATTTGACACTGCATACGGAGCCAGGACTAAGCATCTGGGCTGTTCTAATAGAGTACAGTGAGATATCACTGCAGTGCATTGATAAATTCTGCTTTTACAAATGTGTCCTAGGTCATGGTTGAAAATCAACTCTATTTTGCATATATTGAAATTGTTGCACATGTTTAAAACCGCCTCAAAGGCGGACCAAGGTCAAATACTTGAATCCGTAAAATCAGCAAAATATTTTCAGCAATATTCAGACCAAGGGGTTTCCTTCGTTTTTTGCATGTTTTGGTTATTAATATTGAAAATTCACTGGGCTCTGTAAGATTGTCAACTGATTGTTTAGATTGTTGAAATAAGTATGTGACCTAAGTCTTGCTCAAGGTTGATCCAGCTGTGGAACTTGTCATATGTGCAATTTGCAGGTAATTTTCCAACAATATGCTTCATTATTTGTAAATAATATAATTTACCTTTTTAACCTAATGTATGAAGAAGGTACAGTACCTAGATGTGTTGTATATTTGTCAGAATTGTAATACACATGTAAAGACACATATTCCCACATATTTCCCCATATTTCATTTGTCTTGCATAGTTTGTGTAAGGTGTAGGCTAAATCTGTGAATTCTATTAATTACATTGCAATATAAGCATTAGCAGTTAATTCCCACTTTGCTTTTCGTTATATATTTGCTTTTAAATAATGGTAATATTTATTAATTTATTGTATTTATTTCAAGATGCATGCCTAATTTGGAGAACTTAGAAGCATCTGCCCTTGATAATAACTTGAATGTATACATAATTGATCTGTATGCATTTTCCATTTCAAGTTACAAATGACAGGGCACAGGATTAGGTGTCAATGATCTCAGAGCATAAAGAATAAAAAACGGCTTTCAAATGCATCCTATTTTGCAAATTTATGCACGGCTTGCACATTATTGAAATGGCCCGGTTTTACATCATTGCCTTGATGCATGCTGGCCTCATATAAATCTCTGAAACGGAATCTTTCTTGAGTGACAGGCAACGCTGACAAACTGCTTGCCAATTGTGAAGTGATGAGGGAATGTAACGTCAGGCCTTTTGTCCAATAGGAAACGTACGCGGGTGTGCGGTCAGAGAAGCAGGCTCTTTCTGCCTGGTAGTCAAGACTGATGTCACCCCAGAGTATCATTTCCATTTGATATGAATTATGAGAGGATACAGCTAAGCTGTGTAAAAGCATTAACCTCTGCATTACCAGTCAGCTACCATTCTTCAATCTCCATTTGATTATTTTTTAATGTTAATGTCAATTACATTACTTCTATTCATCTCGTCTTTTGTCAAGCCAGCATAATGTCCCTAGTCAAAATTTATTCTTGCCTGCATCGTTGTCTGTGCTTGTTGAGCTACTCTAAGACCATAAACAATCTGTGTTTAGTCTACGAATGCCAAAATTAGGGTCTAACACACCCTGGTCTTAAATGAGTCTGATGATAAGAATTTTGAGTCCAAGGTGCCGTTGCAAATCTTAGGTCTCACTGCCGAAAGCTGTACATAAATAGATCTGGAATGTAAATTAATAAGGTTTTTTGTTTTATGTATTTTGAGATACTTCATCTAATCTGATATAGTAAAAAGGTGTGTCTGATATTCCCTCAGATAAATTGTAATCATTCTTGCCATGTTATGAATGAGCCCCAGGGCTGTTTATGGAATGAGAGACAATGGTCTGCAGCTTGATAAGCTGACATTCAGCATAACTTGTTTGTCTTTGGTGGCGTAGCTAGAAATCAGTTCTTGATATAAAGTCAAGTGTTGAAGGATAATAGCCCATTAGCCGGTGATAACAATTTTAACTGTTTATTTCTTCTCCTATTTTCTTTTGATTCTCAATGTGAAAGCTGAACCTGGTCACGCTCATTGCTGCAACCTCCTCCGTCAATTATGGAGAACACAGATAAGCATACACTTTCCTCTGAAACACATGTCAATCTGCAGTTTTCTTTTTAGGTTGTTCAGGTGGACTGTAGGTGCCTGACTGACCACAGGGGGTTACTGGTGCACAATCAGTAGGGACACTAGATTTTCAATGGCGGTTTTCTGTCATGTAATTCAGTCATCCATCTGCAAGAGGTTGAGCCTTCTTGTCAGTCAATTATCACATTTTCCCTCCCCAGCAATCTACATCCATTGCCCCTAATTAAGCACAAATGATGACTGACAGACGTTTTTTCCGCCCTGTCTTGTGTTGCTTACAGCACATGGAAACCGCAGACACACGGCAGACTATTTTAATTTTGGGTGTTAACTTCTTTCTTCCTTATTAGTGGGATGAAGGTCTACATATAAACAGTTGAAAATGTTAAATAAGAATAATCATCATTAACAATAAAATAGTTTGCAGTGGCATAGGCTATAAAAAATGGAAGGCTATGACAGTTGAACTGAAATGAAATAAATAATGGATTATTTGCTTTGTGAAAACTTGTCTATGTGAAGAGGCGAATCTTTCTGGATCAGCGGAGTTGGTTGAAACAGAAAAGTATCAGTTTGCCCTCTGCACAAGTCGAACGTTTTTCACTTCCGCTTCAGGACTCCTCGAGTATCTGTGGAGTGCCTTGTTCGTCTGCCAATTAGTTTTGGTCTTTTGAAGTGCATGTCAGTGTCTCAGCAATGTCTGTGCATGTTTCGATGCAATGGGTGTCTGTTAATATGTTTGTCTGTTGTGCCGTGTTTTATACTTATTCTTCAGTTACTTGACCTTATTGTATGTTTCATGCATTCTGATCTCTTTACTCTGAATTCAGCAGATCATTGCAACCAGACTTTTGCCATGTTCTGCGAACAGCTTGAGTGGTGCCTCTAGACTCTAGTCACGCAGCGACTCCCACAGCTGTGCCAGCACAGCAGTATTTGGTGTGATGTCCATTTCAAGGTCCAGAAAATCTGGAGTAGAAAGTGAAATACAGAGAATGATACAGTACAGCATATTACAAACTGCCCCGTCTTGTTTTGCATGGTTTTATGGTCAAGTCTGAACTTTGCTTTATCGCGCACCTTAGAATCACCTTGTAGAGCAACTTTCTGCTTGAACAATGCAGTGAAAATCATTTTGAATACTCTGGAAAATGTGTTTATATCTGGTCTGCTAAAAAGTTATGCTAAGAAAGTTGATAATCTTTCAATCTTTCCAATGTTGGTGTGGCTTATGACAGACCAAGCAGTTTGACATAAATTGATGAAACCTGGTAGCTATATTGGCATTCCCATCAAGAGCACAAGAGCACATTACTTAACATGATTATTCTTTCCAAATTATAGCCTTTTGCTTGAACCCTGTGTATTGCTGCTTGCAGGTATATTTTTATACTGTGACTGATGTTTCTTGTCTATAAATGCCTGTCTATCGTTTGTGCCCGTGTAGATTTGTTACAAACTGTACAAAATAAATTGATTCAAGTCAGTGTGCAGTGTACTAGGAGGATACTGTTGCACCTGGTCCTTCAGAGAGTTGTATGTGTTTGATATTCCATGTCACATTCCTTCCTCTCACCTGGTGCATTAGGTCAATTAAGCCTAATTTATCACACGTTGTATAATTAGTCAGGAAATTACAACAACCCAGTGGCTACAGTGCCTCATTGGGATTTAGGTGGTAATGCAAGTTAAACTCCTTCTATAAATATATAGAACTATATGTTCTTTATTAACTAGAGTGCCAGAAACTGTACTGCATGCCTTATCACTGCGTTTTTTTTTTGTTTTTCAACCATAACACAGGAACTGGGTGATGAATCAAATCTATATCTTTGTTACCCTAAAAAACAGTGATTGACCTGGGGTCAAAATTCTCAACAAACTGTCGTCATATTGTCATATTTTTAACAACAATACATGAAATCCATTCATGAGACGCGCTTGGCTTCTGACCACTTCTCAATTAGTCCGTGACACAAAAATGCCAGACTGTCATGAAGAGCCTTTTTTGCTCAAGGCACAAAAACACAGCCTTGGAAATGCGATTACTATGCCGAGAAGGTTTTCAAAGCATGGCTCTGACTCGCCTGAGACATGTGGACACATAGTAATCACAGGGACATTGTAGAAGAGACACCTTTGTGAATTACTGGCCCAACAGATGCACTTTTGATTAATCACAATCAGGCGAACATTGATATGAGCTCTAATTAGACTTTTTGTGATATGTAAATTGAGGTAGGAAATGTCAAAGTCCTTTGAGCAGAATTATTTTTTTTTTTTAGTTAGATCCTTGTTTATACGCTTTATTGATTGTGGTCAGATAATGAAAGGTGAAACGCACATCTGGTTCCAATAATATGTGAGCGCCAGGGCTGTTTAACCCAGAGCAGTTGGCATTTGGTTGATGGCCCCTTAGAGTTGGCAGAGAGTAAGCTCCAGGAAGGTCACACTTTCTCTGTGATTTTTCTGGTTTTATACTTTAACTTCAACATTCCTTTTTTAAATGTGATACTTATTGAACCCAGAGGAAAATAACAGCTGCAAAAAATATGGTCTCGGTGCTCTGTTTTGCTGAAAATATGTTTGTGATGAAGGGGCAGGATCAGTCATATTGAGTATGATTGACACAAACCAGAAGCATGCAAACAATACCAAAATAATGACTAGAGGAAGGTCACAAGAAAAATTATTTATTATTTTTATTATTATTTGCATGAATTAATTCATATTTTAAATAAATAACAAGAAAAAAAGGAATTAATTAAAACACTCATAACTATCTAGTTTGGAATGTTGGTGCATGGGGAAAAATTCACTCTCCTCCATTGTTTTAAAGCATACTACATGTGTAGTAAATATCCACTCACTAAAATCTGGGAATCTCTGTGTTTACAGACCTTACAGAAAAGTAAAATTCCAAAATGTATCCATCTGCGAACAGCTAAAAATGTTACAGCTATATCAAAATATTGTTTATGTCAGATTAAATATACATTTATTTAAATGCAACATTTTATTGCTTTTGTCGTGTTAAACCGTTTTGTTTAAATTGGAATGGTTGGCTCTTGGGTAGTGGTATATCTGAAATATTCAGGAGAATTTACAGCTATGGAAATATAGTTTAATATATTGTGTCCACATCATATAATGCCATAAGAAGTGTCATTTCAAAACAGAATGTGACTGGCTATGGGAAAATTTCATGCTAGTAGGAATTTATTTCATATCATGTTGAGTATTCTTATTGGCTGAAAGGTATGCATGCATAGAGAGGTGTGAAAATCCAAAATGGGTTATTGGACACAATCCAAGTGAAGCTTTCTGCTGCTCCAACCACAGTAATCAGCTCATATTCAAGATGATTTTAACACAGAAGATTAAATGCCCAGCTGCCACCCTAAATATTAATCAGGTCACTTGAATTCGGCATCCCTGCCAAACAGAGTCATTCAGTGTTTATTTGGTGTGGCCCTGCTGTAATGCTGAGAGTAATAGTGGCATAAAAATGCATGTAGAATGAAGTACTATGCTGTATTAGAGATCTCACGGTTTTTACGTTATGTCTTCAGTGTAGCATTACATTGGCTACGATTCAATCAATATGTATCCTTAAGGTTGAAAAAACAAATAGAATTATTTTTTTTCTACAATCACAGCTCAAGTTCAATAGTCACTAAAACTGCATTCTGTATATCAAGAATTCAAACCTCTGTTTTATTGATTGTGTCAAATAGGACTATAGAAAGGTGCAAAATCTGTATTGTTGCATAATTTGGGTTTGAGTTATGTGCATGTCTGTATTTTGTTTATTTATAATTCTATCTGGTTGCCTCAATTGGTCAAATCAAAAGTACATCAAAACTGGATATCAAGTAGAAGAGAAGGCTGACTTTAACCCCAAGATTTGGACAGTTATGAAAAAATTTTATTTAGACAAAAATGAGATGAGAAAAGATTTCAGCAGAAAACATCTCCTTGTCCTTCAAAATTTTCTTTCTATCTCCTCTTCCAAATTCTTATCTGTCACCATGTGCTGACCCGCTTGCAATCACAGTTTTTTTTTTAGAAAACAGCAGTAGTCCCGTAGGCAGCATTCATTTGCGGCATGTCCGCAAGAGAGGAGGGTTATCTGTACCCGTCCAGGCCCCAGACCAATGATAATCATCACGCAATTTTATAATCCCAGAAACCATCACATGCGCACGGGGGGAATTCAATTAAACCAGCAAACCACATGACAAGTGGAGGAGTTCATATATTATACCATGTTGGCCAGCTGAAATTGCTAACATTTATCATGTTCCAAGGCAGTGCTGGAACAAAAAAGAGGTATCCTGCTTTTGCATGCAGCGATGACTCCGCACAAGTTTGCTGGAAGAGCCTGTGATTATTATCGATGGCATAAATAATCTTGGGACTAGTAATAATGTGGGTGATCCACTGACTGCTGCAGATATTGAGGATCACAAAACAAGCATCTGCAAGGGAACCAAACCGTTAGCATGGACTGAGGTTTTCGGTTTTAAAATGCTGAGAGGAACTGTTGTATATAAGGTGATGTTGGTTGACATTCATACAGGGAAATTATAAACGATAAACATGCAGTTGAAAATATTTTGTAGGTCCATTATTATTTATATTGTTGGATTAATGTTTTTCTTTTTTTTCATAAATAATTTCTTAGACAGGACTGTCATGACAAGACATGTCACTCTTGAAGTCCATTTGACTCAACTGCACCAATACAAAACAAAACGCACTGTTCCCTGTCCTTATTATTAATGCTTAACCAAAGCAAAGCAACTGCATTTACCCCAGCTTTATTTGCAACGCTGGCTTCCATTCAGAAGACATTACGTTCTTGTATGAAAACATGATTTTTTGGATTGATTTCCCATTTGTCAGTGCATGTGGAAAATACGTTTGGAATAAACAAGGTGTTCATATTGGAAATGCACTTCGGAAAGTACTCCCCATTTGTACTTTACATTATGCCGTGGATTCTTTTTATCTGAAATTCATGACAGACTTGAACAGTACCTTTTATATCATTAAAATTTCATTCCAGATTGCAGCTCTTGTGAGAATAAAGCACACACTAGAAAATGAAGTGACTTCTCGGAAATTAGGAAAAAGCTTAAGGGGACATCTGGGAAGTCCATTGTGTGTGTGTGTGTGTGTGTGTGTGTTGTATATGTATGACAATTGGTGGATTGGAAAAAAGAGATATGACTGAAAGAGAATAATATCTTTCATTTGGAAAGATACTGAAGCATGAAAGCATAGAACATAAGGGAATGGTGGGGAGTAGCCATTCACAGAACCATGTTTTAATGTGTGAGAAAATATATTTGACACTTAAATGTGAAAAAAATGTAACATTTGTGCTTGGAAAGAAAAAGGAAATGAATGGCTAGCGCTTTAAATTAAATGCAGGACGCTTCGTGTAATTCCTTTCATAATATCAGAGACTTTTTTTTAACACATTCCACATTTTTAATACAATATGTCTGCACATTTCACAAAGTTGATCATCCAGTGGAAGGCATACTTCCTTCATAATCAGCCGTTCAATGCCCTTTTTGTTAATATGTTATCGAGATAATATATAGAATGCCTCCTCGACACATTTGGAAGTCCATTTGGTCCAATCTTGATGGCCCCATAAGGAACAGTGAGTCAGTGATGCTTCGATATGAGTCGGTGGCATAAGCGCAGGTCTACGCCTTCTGTTACCCAGATTATCTGTGCGCCCTGCTTTAAAAGCAGGTGCGTCGCTCGGAGATGAGCTGGATCTGTGTGCCAGATGTTGAATTGGCCCGGCTGAGATTGGAGTACTGCTTGGGCACCGATCACCTCGGTTTACCTCAAATCTGGGATAATGCCTTTCTGAAGCTTCTTTGCTGCTCGATGCCGGAGGCTCCTTTTAGACTCATCTCTAAGCGGCCGCATTTCTCCTCAAATAAAATAACCCTCCCCCCCACACATAGGCAGAGATGAGCAGTGCCACGCGCCTCCTGTCTGTTTGTCGTCATTTAAGAAGACAACGCCTCCCAAATCCTGAGTGACAAGGTCATTTGGGGAACGCAGCTTGCAAAGCATATTTCTACATGTCGAGATTCTATGGCTGCCATCTGTCACCCCGTGAAACGCTCATGAATTCTAAATATAGAGTTCTGACCTCATGAAAAAATATTTGTATAAAAAAACATTAAATGATATAAACATTTTGATATGTTATCCTCGCAGTCAGACAATGTCCTTAATGGACAAAAAGAATGGTTGGTGTCAGAGAGGTGTTTTTTTTTTTTTTTTTCTTCAATAATAAAGTTTCATTCATAGACCATTCAGTGCACATATCCTTATAGTCATAGATCAATTGATGCAATTGAGTAGAGTATGAACAATTCTTTTCCAGTTTGCTGTTCTAATGTTGCTTTAGTGCACCTCTTAGGAGCCAATGTGGTTCTGAGGTCTCTGTCCTTCAAAAATGACCACCTACATTCATTATTCACTAAGCTCCTTCCTGGCATCTCCGTTCGCATCCAATGGGATAAGTGTTTGATTTGAGGGTGCAGAAGCCTTGCCTCGTTCAGCTGTGGAGTGCAGAACAGCAGTGAAGTTTCCTTGAATAGCATTTTCTTTTTTTCTTGCAATAGTGGCCATCCAGCAGAGGAAACCGCCACTTTGGTGCAATCAACTCACAGACACAGTAGGCTGCAGAATCATTATATGCTGCTGGAGTGCTTCACTCGAGCGACGTGTCCGCCCGCCAGCCAGTGCGCGCATTCCCAGGCCTCGTTGAGATGAGCGGCGCTCTCTACTCGGGATGGGCCCCTGGGAGGCATGCGCTGGGTAGAGGCAGAGGAGGGGCTTTGGAAGTGGGCGGGATGATAAGTACAGCCAGCGGGTGAGATTGACAGCTGGTGTATTTTGTCTGAGAGGCCCGTGATCAGCTCTTTCTCCCTGCAGCTGCATGTGAGTGTGTGTGTGTGTGTGTGTGAGTGTGTGTGTGTGTGTGTGTGCGCCACTAGGGCACCGAACATGTGGTGTATCTTGTCTGTTAGGCCCATGATCAGCTCTTTCTTTCCCTCTGCAGCTGTGTGTGTGTGTGTGTACATGTGTGTATGTGCGTGAATTCAGTTTAGAATTGAATTCAACATTTAGTTAATACTCATTAGCCCTATCAGAGGAAATGGACGTCTGCATGCTAACCTGTTGTAAGACGGAATTCCGTTACTCGTCTGTCGCATTGAATGTTACGTATAGGCTAGACATTCAATGCAACAATTAAGTAATATGTAATGGAGCTGTTCTTCATTTGATAGACATGAAACGGAATATGTAGCATCAAGGTCACTGGTATTCTGGACCTACGCAGGCAATGCATTTCTTTCGATCCAAAGCATAGAACAGTAGGCTGCATCTCCTGAGTATTTCAGTGTGGTATGTTGGCGAACCGGGCAGCAGAGCACAACTTTCACAACCTATTGACTTATTTTCACGGTTCAGTCCTTCAACTTCTTCAGCCACACACATACGCACATGCACACACACTCACACACACACACACACACACACAGAGCGAGGGTGGGACTGTGAGAGAGAGAATAATTATTGGACCTTCTGGTTATGAGATTATGTCAGGGAAGGTTAAGGCTTGTTTGGGGATAGTGCATTAGTACATTGTGGAGGTCTATACATGTAACCGCGCAATATCTGATGAGGTCATGGTCAGGCAACGCACGATTCTTAATGAGCGTGTGGGGTGTATGATTTTCATGTCATGCAGAGTGTTGCTCTAATCAGTACTACTAGAGTATGCAGTACGGTTTTCTACACCATGAATGCGGTCAGACATCTTCTAGATGGATATTTCTGCCAATATTTTCCTCTCATGCACATGCACCTCGCCATCTGAGTTTGTGAGTACGCATGTGTGTGTGTGTGTGTGTGTGTGTGTGTGCCACCAGGGCATCCCACACTGCCTCTGGCATGTTTCCCCTGTGAGCTTTAATCGTGATGAATGGAGGGGGTTCATATGGAAGCCCGGGCTGCTAGTTCAGAGACAGTGAATAAAGAGATCTGAAGGGTGACAAACTACTGAGAGGAAATAAGGCTGTCAGATAATCAGCAAAAGCAGTTTGATTCTGCCAAAGACTGGCAAATACTTTCTTGACATGACTTCATTTGTTCTAAAGACAACCACAGAGAAACCATTCTGATGTCCGAAAAAATGCTGTTTTTGCTTTTTTCATGCAGATGAAATCAGCCATAGCCACCCCCGCAATGCATTTTACTCTTATACCAATCTGAATTTTGTTGAACACATCATTGCCTGCAGTTCACCCTGGTCACAATTAAACTATTTATATGCATGAAGTGATCATATGTGACATTGGGATGTAAAAAAAAAAAAGCTGTGTGTACTGTTTTATGCTTCTTTGTGTGCACAATGGGCAAAAAGATTCGGCACTACCTCCCCTCTCTTCAACATCTGTCAGCGAGTGGCTTAAAAAGCTTCTGAGTGTTGCATTGTTCTCTGCCAGAGGGCAACAACTGCCACACTAAAGCTCTGGGTAGGAATCTGAAATCCAGCCCCAAGGCAAACTGCCTGCAAAGAGCCCCTGCCTTCTTGACAAGACCCTTGTGCTGCACCTTCCCCAGTGCGAGCCACCATGCACATAATTATTCCCCCTAGGCAGTCAGATGAGGGCCAAGGGTTCCCTTGCCAGGTATAACTGACAATTCAGCCCAGAATAGAGAAACTCAAGTTTAGATGTCGAGTGCCAGCAAGACTTCATCTTCCCTTCTCCAGCATTCCCCCGTCTCTTTGGACACATTGGGCCCTATTCACAAAACTTCTTAAATTATTCTTACTTTTGTTCAGTAAAATGTTCCTATGAGAAAACAATATGAGATTCTTGACACATGTCAGACCTTTGCTTTTGTGTGTATCCCAGGTGTATGAGATGATGAATGCTGGCTGTTAGTAAATTTTATGCACAATCCTGCTCATGTGATTTGCATAAGGAAACAGCCATAAACAAATACAGATAAGAAAAAAATGATGAATGCCAAAATGTTCTTGGAAACGTTCTTACATGCAGTTTACGATCAAATGTGATCATGCACTTGTTTTGTGAATGAGGCCCATTGTCTCCTGTTGAATTGAAAATAGACTATAATCCTGTTGTGTTTTGAGAATAATGAGTTTTCACTCAAAATGTATTCATGTTATGATATTTGTATATTTTATGCTTTTGAACAAGCTTTTTTCTTCAAACATCACTTGCTATCTTCAAAGACTGTAGTGTCTTCTGACTACCACACTGGCTCAGCTGCTAAATAATCCAATTGACGTGATTATGATGATTATGAAGTCTAATCACTTGATATTTCAGGTGTCGAACACTTACTAATTGAAAAGGGATTCAGAAATCTGCAAAACACTCTAGACACCTTCCCTCTTTCTCTAAATATAACCCAATTATAACACATCTACTCAGCCTTGGTCGGCGGGGATGCAGCATGTCAGTACAGCTGGGTAAGCACCGGTTTCAACCAATCATTGTTCTCCATTATTCAAACTCTGCACAGCTCACTACTGCCGAGAGTTAGTAGTTTAAAGAGAGCAGGGGAGCTCTCAGGGTGGCGGCCCTCGAGGACTTCAGAAGCCATGAATTTAAATGTTATTCAGCCATTAAAAAGATATTTAGCCGTAATGAATCAATGTGTCTGTTCTCACACTTTTTTGCTGTCCTGTCACTTCCTGTAGATAGAATTGTGTCGTAATTGGAACAAATATGCTATATTACTGAACTCCTGTAGCGTTCATGCACTTGGAACAAAATAGTACCGGATGCATCATATGTGTCAAACAACAATGTTTTATCACCAAATTAAACAATTCTCAGGAAACACAGAAACTGCTTATTTTGCCATTTACCAACATAATGTTATACTTCCAAGCTGTACAGTTGTGTACATAGAGCTGGATAAAAACTTCAACATGTTAAAAAGCGATTGTAAAAAGCAACCTGACAAAAAATGTACTTTGTATAACATTTCAAGATTTATGACGTTCCATGTAAAAGGGAACACAATATAAATTACTATTATGCTAAATGATTTTCTTCTTTTGTTATATTCACTGGTAAGTGATGGTTAAACATTTATTTTTAACTGCTCAAAGCATTTTCACTTTAACCGCATACATAGTTGCCTCTGAGGAGGACTGAATTGATAAGTCCGTGAAGTACCATCTGCATAATGTATTTTTTGCATTTATTCCTTCTAAATTGTACAGGATGGCTTGCACAAAAATATGCTATATTTCCTCTACCATATTGACCAGTAAGATCACAGTACATTTAGATAAAGAGTAGCAGATTCTCACAGGAAACCATTTGTTTGGGATGGAAGATCACATTGCATAAATACGTGGAGTTTTCTGTTTACCAGATTGCTCCAAAGTGTTCCAGGATTTTATAACCGAGAAGTCATTGAACTGTTCATGATTTTATAACTGATGGGTCATTGAACTGTTCACTTACAGTTCCTGAACCTCTTGCCTGTGTGACAGGACAAGCCGTTCCTACTGGACACCTATAATCCAAATGCAGCATTGGAATTACATTTCTTTGGCAGAAAAGTATATGTGTACGTGTAAATAAGTTTGTGTTCTAAGTTCTTTAAGTTAACGCACACATGTTTCTCAGCACTTACACGCACCTTTACCTCTTCCTATAGGATACGTGTCCTTCCCCAATACTACAGCCTGCAGTAATTTAGGATTAACATTCCAATGGGCCACACACATTCATCTGAGCCCACTGGTGAATCAGACTGTGTTTGATTCTGTCACAGATTAGTCCAAACATACATAATCAGAGATCTTTTGTTATTGTTTTTTGTCAGACAAGGCTCCTGTGAAAGCAATTAAAGTTTATTGGTTTGCGTTTAATTTATTCCAGCTCGTCTTTTGTTTGATTTTAAGTCTATATTTAGTCGCATTGAATGATGGGAGGGAAGGTCTCAACACACTGAAATGTCAGAAACAATTTTGGTTTAAAAGATTATATGGTAATATATGGTAATTTGTTGTGCCCTACAAACTTGACAGACAAGACCTGTAAGTATTCCGCGAACAGTCTGAACTGCATCATTGGTTCATGCTTTGAACCCGAGGTGATTTTGTTCATTTGTTGACTCCTGATACATTTGGGCCATTACTGCAGTCCATAAAAGTTGTAAAAAAATGGTCATGTCTTTAGCAAAAAAATGAGTAAGCATAAACCTAGGCAGTAATTTCAGGCTTTACTTTAATTTTGAAATGTGTTCAGTGTTAAAATATTTATTATGTATCGGGCTGTTGGCAGTAAAGCATTAAAACGAATTAATTTTGTGATGGAACCTGAGAAGATGTATGGAAGCGCTCATGGTTTTCACTTTTGCTGTAATCAAGAGGATTTTGTTTCCTGTTCTCCTCTTCACCTCCTTCTTATTTAGGTTAGATGAGGAGACTTAGATTTATCAAAGTGCCACACATTTGTTGAGAGCAGTATCCACCCCAGCAATGATTTGCCTAATGCTTATTTTTCCTCCTGTTCATCTGCTGGACACGTGCATAACAAAATCTCTCTCTTTTTCTCTCTGTCTTTCACTCTCTCACTCTCTCTCTCTCTCTCTCTCTCTCTCTCTCTCTCTATGTCTCTCTCTCTCTTTCCCTTTCACAAATTCAAAGTCATATTTGCTTTATTTGCATGGCAAGTATACTTAAATTGCAAAATCATTATCTTAAATAGAGCAACTTAAAAAGCAAATTGCTATAATGCTTTTGTAATGCTCATTTCTTTCTAAACTCTCAATACAGAACAACACTTAATAGTATGTCAGAGAAGCGGCATGGTCATGATTTTTAAACCTCTGATTTTAAACTGACTGGCTTTGTGTTTTCAGTAGAATCTTCTTCCTCCTATCAGTGTATTGTTATCCTTCCCCAGTTTCCATTAACATGTCATATTAGTTCAATGTGACTTCAGTGTGAATTTATTAATGAATAAATATATTGAAGGTTAAACACAGTGCTTAACTGTGTTCTGTGCATTTCTGAAACACACTGAAAACACAAAGGCGCTCTTTCAGTGGATCTTCAGTGCATCTGCAAAGTCTTAATACAAGTTCCAGAGACACAATCAATGATTAGAGTTTATTACAGGACTGGGAACAATAGACAGTGTAACCTAACTAGGCAACCGCTCCTGTAAGCAAGGCTGTTTCTTCAAAACCCAGACAGGTAAATAAATAAAAGACATTCATCTTCCACAATGAGGTGAAAAAGGCTTACTTGCTTTGAGGTCTGTGAGCTAGAGAACAAAATTTCATTTCTCTTAGCCATCCTCATAGCCGAATTACTTGTCACTTTAAATAGGTTGTTTGGTTGAAATGATGGGATGTTTTCCAGCAGAGCGCAATACGAAGGAAATGGAAAACTCCACAGATGGCATGGCCTATGTGCAGTGTCATATATTACAGGTGCAAGCAGGAGCTTACAGCCAGCCCCATTTCTCTCAATGCTCTGACATTTTCAAATGGACTGTCCTGGAAATAACAGGTACTGTTATTACAGATTATCAAGTGTGGGAGAACTGCTTGTTTGCTTCCAGGAGCTCTCATTTCCATCAGCTTCGAGGACCGCAGTATTTATTGTCAAACTAATAGCACGTGGCCGTAGGAGCCATGGGTTCTTCTGAGTCTCAATCATCTGAATGAAGCCTGTTACTATGAAATCACGCTAACTCCCTTTTTCACAATGGAATCATCTCCGTAGTTGATAAAATAAAACAGTATTACTGTGCCCTCCAGAGTCTTGCTAATCACTCCCAGCTTCTTAACATTCCTCCAGCTGTGTCAGGCCCTGTGTGCCCCCAGGCACTGTGCCGTAGAGCAGCACAGAGCAGCAGCATCACCTTTCTGAGACACTTCATTGCACAGGTTATTTATAGCTATAGACATCTGTCTCTGTGAGTCAACCACATAATATTGCCTTTCTGTGTTCGTTCGCACTCGTGGGGTATCTGTCTTTTCCCTGTTTAGACTGGGCTATTTGAGCGCGTGCCTTTTCCAAAAGTTTCATTATTTTTATTGTGCGTAAGGAGGATAATGCAACGACAGTGGTGCTTTTTCTTGGTTAGTGAGCGTTGCTGTTTGGCTGTACCTTTTGCGGAACAGAATTGTGCGTCTTCTGTACAGAAGAGTCGTGACTGGATGCCACTGATTTGAGAATATTTTGGCTGAAACTACCCTGACCCAGTTCAGCTGAATGGGCTCTGCTTCTCAGGCACCCGTTAATCAGTGAACATGCCTTGGTAATGGAGCCAATGACAGAACTTTCCTGCAATTATTGGAAAATTCCCTTGACAGGATGTGTAATTATTTTCCTATTAGGTAAAAAGGAAAACTAATAAGTGGTGTAATTATTTTCAGTTTTTATTTATTTATTTATTTTTTGTGCTGGGAAGCCATTATTTGGCCATATGACTGGAATGTACATTATCAGTCTCAAGAGGCATATTTTCTGTTAATAGTTTTCATTTTGTCTTTCACTGCAAACTATGCTTAGAGAACAATATTTAATGTACCGTTATTTGATTTCTCACATTAGAAAGAGTCTATTCTAAGGTGTGTTTCATAAAGGTTAAATTAGCACTGTTCTGTGTGTTGTTCTTTCTGTTTTCTTATTTTTTCATTTACAAATAATTTGCCTCTTTTTTATTATTTATAATTGGAAGGAAGTGTTTTTTTTTTCAATTCTTGATTATGAAAAAATGTCCAAAAAAAAAACAAAAAAGTAAATATATTAAAGAAATGATACACACTTAATGTTTCCTGTAATGCTACAAAGACAAATATCCACAAAACCGTTTAAGTATTATTTATTTCTATATTTGAAGTTTTACTCAACTCAACTCTAAATACCTACAGTAGTATAACTTGCACTGCCAGTCCAATTTACACGTTACACGTTTTTAAATATATTCATATTATGTATTTAATTATTTTACTGGGGGTATTCACATCAAGTGCCTTGCTTGAAACAATCTCTTACAAATTTAAAAAGGAAAAGAATTAAAACAGCAGAGTACATCTGACCACAAGGAATATAGACCACAAGGAATTTCTGAGATGAATTGTGGCAGGAGCACTTGGCCTTCCCCCATACCCTGTTACACACAATGCCTATAGAACCTGCTTTATCGTGTTGTGTGAAAGTTATTGAATGTTATGGAAATGCTATTAGCATTAGAAGATCACATTACCTTGTTTTTCGCTGTAGTTATTGTTCTTCCTTGATGTGGGAAAGCTGACATTATTCCTCTTTATGCAAAAACAAATCATATTGTTGGGATGTTCTATAAGCCCCAAAATGGGCAACGCTGCCATGTGTTATCAGCAATTCACAGATTTAGGCATGCCAGTGTTTTGCTACAGGGAGTCTTCTGATTGGTTCAAATGAGTGGAAGTTTCACCTCCACAACAATTAACAGTCACCAAATGCCATACGTTTGCACCTCTCCAATGTAAACAGACATGTTCTAAGTTGTCACTATTAAAACATGTCACTTTGTTCAAGCTGGCCTTAAGATAACATTGTTTGATACAGGCCAGGTTAGCCAAATGTCATGGTTTTTTATTATTAAAACTAATTTTGTTTTCTTTTTAAGAAGTGTCACATCTTCCTTTTTAGCTACTCTGAGCATATGGGAGTGAAATTGCACAAAGCCAGACAACTGGTGTGCCATCTTGCCACCACACTTCAGATGTTGATTGCGCTTTGAAACTAGAACAGACTGCTTGAGGCTGAGTAGTGGACCATTTAGAAAGGAATGTTTTGATGTGTCATTTATTGTGATTATGATTATTGTCCCGATGATGATGATGATGATAGCAGTGATGAAGGTGATGAAATTATAAAGCTGGATTTTTACTGCAGTCCTCTATTTGAAAGTCCAGCTCTCAAACCTGTGCCTTTACCACACATTTCCGCCATTCATAGTTTATGTGTGTTTGAGAGGCATCCACACAGGTTCTTTTGACAGGCTGTACTTTATGTGTACTCCACTCTTTCTGTCACTCATAAAAAGTCTGCTCAAGCTCACACTTCCAGATGAATGATCTGTGGGTGCCACCTGAGAGCTTGTGTGCCCCCTGTGTTTCTCCTCGGTTTTGACCCAGATACGGCAGGTCCTGAACTGTTCTTCCACACTTCACTCTCACGTTGGCACGTGGGCAGGTTCTCTTCACCCTGCGCAACACCATCTCGCTCCCCGTCAACTAGCTCCGCCCCCTCCACCCACACGGAAACACTTTCCGTTTGCCTGCTACTGAGGACAGGAAATCGTCTTCCTCCTTCGTTCCTCTGTCATCATCGAGGATGACAGGCTGCATTTGTGGGTGTCTTCAGGCAAATGCAAATGAGATCCCAATGTGTGGCAGCGGGTCCTGGAGGATGACAGAAAAAAGAAGAGAAAAAAAGAAAGTCACAGCTTAGGAGAGAAAGAATAGCACCTATCCATCAAAAAATAGATGTGCCCAATGAAATAGATCGTAGTTCCATTCCACACATTTATGAAAATAGACAATGCTAAAAACACTGGGTCTACACAATGTCCTCTGACAAACTTGATTATATACAGTGATGAGTTCAGTATCTGTAAACTAGCATGCATATTCCTAGCCCAACTATTTGAGGCTATCTTTGAGCTATTTGAGCTATATATCTCGGACTATCTCGGAGTGGCATAGTGCTGAGACTTGAACAGTAACTGGGCTTTTGACCTGAAGTTTGCAGGTTCAAATCCTGACAAAGTAACTGTTGATGCACACTTAAGCAAGGAAGCTAGCTAGAATTGCTTCATTACCCAGTCGTATGAATAGATAATATAAATGTAAATCATGTCTCCCTCTGCAAGGGTAAAGAAAAATGCAATCCTCTGACTTGTAAATACATGAAAATTTATTCTTCAAAATACATATCCATGTTTGTGAATAAATGGCCCACAGCAAGACATTCATAATTCATACATGTTATCTACCACTGATGATGTCAGAGATAACCTCACAATAACATGTCCCATTGTTTTATTGATATGTTCTAACTGATGACAAAATAATATGCCCATGACATTTTAACTGCTACATACATACTGCATATTTATAAACAAAGCTGTAATGTATTGAAAGTTAATCTTCTCCATTTTCTGTGTTTTCAGGCCTGCCAGTCAAGAAGAATTAAATGGCATGAAAAATACCTAAAGTGTGGCATAGAATCACAATCCATCCCAGTAATGGATTATGTTAAGACTCAGATGTGTTTAACTTTGATGAAGAATCGCGTTCCATCCATCAGAGCCTTTCAAATTGTCAGACTAATGCATTGCATGGTTGGCATTACGCATCATAAAGGAAGACCCGCAGACCTATTACACTTCCCAGCATGTTCCTTTGGCGTTTAATTCCCTTGATCCCCACTGCTAGGCTGCTGGTCTCTTTCTCAGCAATGGGATCGATCCAGAACCAGACGACCAAGTTCTATCCTCTTGCAATGCAGGGCCTTCACCTTGTGGTAATGATAAGTTCATGATTATCACATCAGTAATATTTCAATGACATCATATCAAAGTTTCTCTGTAGGAGAAATGTCTTCATCAGGACAGAGGGCTATAGACCAGGCATTAAAACACACTTTGAGAATCAATGGCTTTTGATTGATGACCTGCTGCACTTTCATTACAGTCATGTATTTTCAGTCATCAGACCAGTTTCTGCAGTCTCTTTCAGGAGTGTTGAGTTAATGCTTTTAAAAAAACATGTCTTTTATGTGCCAGTGTAAGCCATTGATTTCATGCAAAATTTCCACAACAATTCTTACTGCTAGCTTTTATTGTTTTCATTTCATTCTTTGTCTACATTACAGCATTTGGTAGCTGTTCTCCCTGAGAATAAAACACACAACCTTTATGTTCAGCTTATTTGTATTTGTATAATTTTCTTTTCATAATAGCTACCATATACACTCCCATGTAAATGAAGTTATTACTGGGGCATATTTACTTGTTTATGACAGGTCCTCATCTTTTGTGTTTCTCTCTGACAGTTTGATTTCTATGCTAATTCTAATTGATTAATTGATGGGGCTCTGTAATAGGCAGCCAAAGTAATTTATTTTCCTAATGTGACCTCTTCAGATACATTCGACTGTTTTTCAGATGCTCACCAAATCATTAGCTCAGTTAGACTCAGGAACTGAGTCAGTTACATAACACTGTTAAAAAGAGAATTTAACTTAAAAGTTAATGAACTGTGAATAGGCTTTCTTCAACATTCGGAAATGACTAATTGTCTTTGACCAACAAGACAAGATGCAATCAGTCTCTTTAACCACCAAGTAATTCTGGGGTCCACATTATTACAAGGAATCAAGTTCTGTGAAATCTGAGGGCACTAGCACTGTCATTAACGTCAGCATACAATGAATTGCAATTGTTATTTCTTTGCAAACATCGTTTTGAAAGTTCGGAAATCACCAATCACCTGTTTTTGTGGAGATAAAAACTACCAATTGCATTGCATTTATTCCTCAGTGGAATATACAACACAATGTCAAAGGACAAATGCTGATTGAATTCTGAAGTATCAATCTGGCTGCTTAACAGAGCAAGTTTACTTTATCTAATATACTAACAACGCTCTTAATTGCAGATGAGTTGGCTTTGAAAGCTACCCTCGCAAATAGCTTTTTAAAAATGTAGCTTGGAGACAGCGTCACTAAGGGATGGTATTGATGGGTCTTGGAAGTCACATGCAGACGAACGTGATGCAGATTGACCTCCTGCTAATTTATCATAGATAAAGGGCAGATCAATGCTTCTGATGGCTGTGTAAATAATGAGCTCCTGTGAAATTTCACTGTGATTTATGACAGCAAGGTAAGACTTCAGGGCTGGATCCACTGACCTGATGGGATTTGAGCCTGTGATAAGGGGTTTCCTGTGTGTGATGTAAAAAAAGGAGCTTTTAACTCGTTTTATGTTTCTATAGACAAGCAACAGATGGACAAGACCAGGTAATATGGCATTTTAGTTTGAGATTAACCTGAGAATTGGCTGTTCGAACACTTTCAAATATTTATCAAAATGAGAGGCTTGAAGAGGACATAGTCCCATAACTATCATAATTATTATTTTGACAATAAGGACACATTGATTCCACTGCCTTCCATAGATAATGCTGTAATTGCTTGCAAATGAACAATGTCACACAGGAGGTACATAGGTAACCCTATAAGTATATCTAACTGTCTGTCTGTCTGTTTGTCTATCTATCTATCTATCTATCTATCTATCTATCTATATATATATGTATATTCAATATGCATTTCATGCTGTGTAAACTTGTGTAGTCAGGGGAACCATTAACCTTGACAGAGTATTTCACTGCAGAAATAAGTATGGCTAGTATGTGTGCCAGGAGGACTGAAATGTAAACATTGAGCACAGTTTTAGCCAACGGGACTATGAAGACATACACCATTTTGTATTTGACAGACGCACAGACCCAGAGAGACATGCAAGCCAATTTTTTTTACAGTAAATGGGAATTACGTGCATTCAGTTATCTTGGCATGCCAGAGCAGATGACGGGAAACCATATCTAGTTTAGAATTTAAACCTCAACCAGGACTTATGTCTGAAGAAAGAAAATAATTCCACAATTTACCATATTTTCCTGAGACCTGGCAGGAAAAAAATGTATGTATTTTAATTTTTTTGACATAATACAAGTGTCAATGTGAAAATGTTCTCAAAAATATTATTTATTGTTCTTGAGATTAAAACCAGAGACTCATGTCCCCTACAGGAGACAAAATTGAATTGTCAGATGTTAGGAGGACATGTCAATGTCTCCTTGTTGTAGATGAAAAACCAGCACACAGAAGTCATCATAAGCTCCAAGAGCAGACATTACATTCCGTCACCAACTGGAGGACTCTCTGATTTGAAACTTAGTAATTAGTGCTATGAATAAATCATTTCTTTTGACTTTTCATCAACCCACAACACTACTTACAGAGTGCATAGATATTATGCTTGATAAATAGAGAGATACTTACAGTGCCCAGCTACTGAATATGTCAGTTATGTAACTGAAGTACCATTGTGCTTTTGTTTGCAGTGAACTCTAAAAATATCTAATATATTTTTGGTAAATGGTAAATCATACAAATTACTGAAATGCATATGCATCTGAAGCGACAATTAGAGAGAAAAAGAGAGCGAGCCAGTGAGTGAGGGGGAGACGGAAAGAAAAAGCACAAGCGTACAAGAGAAAATGAGACTGACAAAAAGAAAATGAAACAGAGCAACACAGACAGAAAGGGGCAAATGAGAGAGCGGAGGAAGGAGAGGGGTGAAGCAAGCCTGACAATTTCAGATGTGACTACTGCTGGTGTTTTCTCTGTATTCCATCACAGGGTAGTCCTGTCATGGCCTGCATGGCCATGGATCAGGTCATGGATCATTGGGGAGATACAGAGGCCAGGCTTTCTCCCACAAAGTTCCTGCCTCAACAGAACAAGAAAAAACATCTCTGGGTGAACTGAGTTCATGAGAACTCAACAACAGAAGCTGTAAAAATCTTTCAGGTGCATAGGCATAACTGTATAGACAAATCACTGGATAGACCAATTCTGTCTACCATGGTAGAACAACAATGAAAACATGGAATAGCCTACTTCTATATACAATATTGCACAACTTAAATATAAATGATTTATAACCAAAAGAAATTGTTGAATCCATATGTTTTTACATACTGACTGAATAAATGCAAATAAAGAAATTATGATTTATGAACTAGTTGTCAATAAAGAAAAATACAGCTATTGCAAAAATGTAAAATATGAGACTGACAGTTATCAGAGAAGAATAAATAAAAATATGATCAGATGATGATATGATATATAATAACTTACATAATCTGTGACAAATTTGTGAATGACATGTCACTAGGACAAAGGCAGCTATTAGATTGAAGCATTACTATTTGATTAGCCTGGTAAACCAATTTGCTAACTGCCATAAAATATTTTTTTGTGAAGAAGTGGGAGGATATTTTATGAAATGAAAGAAAAACTACTGTTCCATCTTACATTTAACTTCAGTCCCTGAAATAGCATCCAGCAAGAGAGTGCCTCAAATCTGTTTATGTTCCCTATAAATCCCTCCCTCTGGTGTTCTTTAAGCTGACTGCTCAGGTTGTGTCTGAACATTTTTTAATGTTGTGATCAGCTTGTGGGTTCCAAAAATATGCACCAAGCTATCACTAACAAGTGATGTGCATATGGCTCAACCAATGAATTACATTCAGGAGCAAGACCCATAAAACATCTTTCAAATCCTTCAGTCCTCCAAGCACGTTGCCCATGATCAAACAGGTCACTTTGCTGAAACTGGCTCCATATTGACTTTGAAGACTTAACATTTTATTCAACTTCACTCAGCAAATTTGCATAAGAGGTTTTTCATTGTGACAACAGATATAACAGTCAGCTCATTTGCAACCATTGAGTTCATGCAGTATGTGGTTAGCATTCTGATATGTATGTTGTGCATTTCCCAACTGGGTGCAGTGCATTGGTGATGACAGAGGGCAGGTTCCCATTTACATTACATATATTATAATCACTTAGCAGATGCTCTTATGCCGAGCAATGTACAGGAATGGAGAATCCCCCTTCACTTTCACTGTAATGGACTTTTAAATTGTGAAAGGCACTGTGTAGTACATGCAAAATGAGTCAGTCGGCAGGCAACGTCACTTGTTTAGTTTGTTGGTTTACCACGTATGGTCAGTACAGCCTCCGCTCACCATGAAACACAGTCTATGAGCACCTGGAATTCAGCTAGAGGAATACAGAACTATTCCACTAGGAAGTTAACTAGTTTGCATTCAGCTGATGAAAGTGAAAAACATTGTCTTAGATATCCTTCCAGAATATCCCACAAATTTTCAGTTGTGCCTGATCTTTTACTGGGAAGGCCATGAGCTATTGATGACAACAGTATCACTTCTCAAAGCATTGGCCACCTCTTCATGCACTGTGGATTTGAGCATTGTCACCCTCAAAGCCTTCCTCGCCACAGGAAAGAAATGGATTAACGGGGAACGAAACCCTAAGTTTTATTGTAAATTAGTCTGAATACTGATAATATGGTAACAATTTCAACATTTACTACACAATCTTCAAGATAACCATCTTCCATCCCCGAGAATTCTGTCAGAGTGATGTATTTTGTACTGCTGAGTCAGGCCCAACCTCTCTCAAGAGCTAATAATTCCTATAAAACAGTACATTTCTTACTGCACAGATTGGGCAGGGAATTCATTTATTTTGTCGCCAAGCACAACTGAAATCACAACATGGAAATCAAAAATAGCATTAAACATACATATGTTTAGAAGAATCAGGTAATATATACAAACAAACTGGTGGCATACCGTTTTGGTAAAGGCTGCTTTGGAGTTACTTGCAGTCTACTGAAGTATATATAGAGCAATCTGGAAGTATTTGGAGAGTGACACATATTTTGTTGTTTTGGCTATGTACTGCAGCACATTGTATTTGAAATATGACAACTTTATTTAGGATTATGTTCATTGGTCTAATTACTTTTGGTCCCCTGAAATGGGGAAGTAATAGGGAAGTATGCATAAAAGGCCTACAGAGTTCATACAATACCATCAAATTAAAGCTGATAGTCTGCTTGACTGTGTGTGCGCATGCGTGTGTGTGTGTGTGTGCGTGCGCGTGTGTACTTTTGCATTTGACTGCATGTGCGTGTGTGTGCACGCGCACGTGTGCATGTGTTTGGATTCTATCACACTAATTGTGTTAGAATCCAAACAGCTTCATCATATGAATAATCTTGTTTTTCTGTTTTATTACCCTTTAAACCATGTTATATTATGCTTTATACATGTTTTTGCTGCTCTTACACTATGGTTGTGTAAGCATCTTAAGTGGGATGTAAGTCAATTTCATTACCCTCAAACTATTAAATCTTGTTCCTGCAGTGTAACTTTTCAATAAAGGTCCATGGACTCCTTTTTTATGCAAAGTGCATCCAATAAAATATATTTTATGAATCTTCCTTTCTCTGAATGCAAACCCCCCCAGGCTACTTGATGTTTTGTAAAGAACGTTTGAGTTTTACAAAAAGAGATCATCGTGGTGAAGAACACTAAAACATTTTTCAATGAGTGTGAGCACTAAACATTCACACAGCGTTGAGCATTTGATTATATTATCATGCTGAATATTTCTGTGAACAGAATATCTTCATGTCACTTCATGAATAGTTAGAATTATCTGTTCTAAATGAATGTTTTTGAATTTTATTCTATTGAAAGGAAATCCATCCTTGGAGATGTGAATATTTACCAATTGAAGTAATCGAATAGCATACTTATTTGTGATCACGCAGAAATACCATTGGAATGGCCATATTTGTATTTCCTTTTTATAAAAGAAGAGGTGGTGCTGTTCATTTGTTACATACAGTATATACCTCATGTGGTGAGGAAGTGGGTTCAGAAGTGTCCTTATCTGTTACCAAATCCTATGGGTAAAGGTTGTTGTGATACTGTTTCATTTGATTTATGTCCCGTGAATGATTGTTCACTGCTGTCTCATTGGGTTGTTAGGCTCTTCTGATTTTCTAAGTGAAGCATGACTGATAACGGTTGGTTTAAGCTCTTAGACCTTTATCTCTGGCCCAAGAAATTGTGTGAAACTCTCAGCTGGAATGCACTTTCAAAGAGAAATATATAGGCCATGTATGCTACCAGTTTACCAATGCGATATATACAGCTTAAGATGGAGTCCAATTTTTTTGGCCGAAAATCAAAGCAGCAGTGCTAAATCTCAGGAAAAGACTATGTACTTTAAACCTTGTAAACTTTAAGTTGTCATTTCTGGAGATACTTGTAGCCAAGGCAGAATTAACCACAGATTATATCTATTGGATTTTTCTTTATTGTTGTCAAATGCAGTAAAGAAGTTTGTACAGTAAAATGAGCAGGTAATGAGCTGTTGTTGAGTGTATCCTTTGATGGTCCAGAGAGCCTCTACGGCTCTGGGTGTTTGTGAACTCAGGTTCTCTCTGCCCCCCAGTTACAGTAAGACTGAATGTGCTCATTTAGTCACTAGAGAGAGTATTCAGTCCAGTTAGAAACTAATTGCATCACATCTGTAGACCCTTCAGATACACCACTGGTGTTGGTACTTCGCAATTGCTTTTAATCAGGACTACAATTATCGCACTTTGTCAGCTGCTGGGTCTTCAACAGGCAATATTGTTGCGCAGGTGTATAAAGCCCTTGCAATTGAACTGCTCAGTCACCATTAGCTTGTTTTTTTATTTTTGAGCAATTGGATTGTGGAGCTGTAACACAGTATATGTTTGGGAACATTTTATGCAGAATATATTTCCATTGGTGACACATGTTCTTGGGTTCTTCTTTGGGGTAAGTCACCCAGATCACTGTTTCACTTTGTGAGTATGCATATGTGCGTGTGTGTGCGCGCGCGCATGTCTGCGTTCCTGCATATGCCTTGAGCCTGGGTCCTTCCGAGGTTTCTTCCCATCTGCCAGAGGGAGTTTTTCCTTGCCGCTGTTGCTTTAGGCTTGCTCCTGTGGGGGTCTAGGCCAGGGTTGTCTGTGAAGCATATTGTGACAATTCCTGTGAAATATGCTATATAAATAAAATTTGATTGATTGATTGATGCCTGTGTGTGATTTTTTTTAAAATTCATTGTGCTTTGTAGTTCAGGATGTCAAGGTCACATTTTCAACCAACCCCCCCTCCTGCCCAAGGCATACACAAAAATAGTGGACAAATGACGACTCTTAGGAACAGGTGACAGTAGGACAAAAGAGTAGTATTTAGTGCCATTTAAGTTGTGCCAGAAGTGACTTACGCCTTTTATCGCACTGAAGAACATCAAATTAATTTTGTCAGAAACTTCCCTCTCAGCTCCTTCATTTATCGTTCCATTTCTGCTCAAATCCCTGATAAAAAAATATCCATTTCTGCAGCGGACACATTATAGTTTAATCCAATCCCTAGTGCTCCTCAAGATAAATGATGTGTCTCTAGGTCCTTATCAGGATGATCTCATGGTGTAACCTGTGAATCCTCATTTCCCCTCTCCAGATGCCCTCAGTTTAAACAGGAAAAAAGAGAAAGGCAGAATTCTCCTTGTTCGTTTCCAACACCTCTGACGGCAAAAGACTTGTCATCAGCATCTGTTTGTTAGAGAACGTTTGTCACCGAAAGTTAGGACGTTTCGTTTTCCAGAGAAAATGGCCAGTCATCCTGAGTGTAATAGGACACATCATACAACATTAGATGTCTTCAGTGCCTGAGAGAGATGTGTGCTAAGTGCCCCATTACTTCATGCTTGCTTTAAAACGATGGGAAACTGTAATCCTTGGTGTTTTGTTTGATTGCTGCATAATGGATTTGGTTGTCCGAGAGCCTTTGTTTTTCCAAACGGATAAATCAAATTTAAACCCTTTTAGCCCCAAAGTTTTCTTGCCTTGACAACATAATTGCCCCATTAACAATGCAATTTGAGCCTTTTCTCTATTATTTAAAAGTAAACCAAGAATTCAAGGAAACACAGCACGCACCACCTCTGCTAGGTGGTCCTTGCCAACTATTTTCTCAAAGCATTAGAAAAAGACAATGTTTTTTTAAACATTTATTTTTGAAAAAATATGGTGTAGTGCAATCTCATGAATTCTTTTGCACACACTTTATTACACCTATTTCATATACAACATTGCAATCAGTATGCAATCAGTTTTACAACATTTATGCAAAACTGAACGCATACATCACATCATTATAGGCTTTTTGTGGCGAGTGATAATCTGAATGATTAATTATTACCGAATGACAGTATTGTGCTCTGGCTGAGTGGATGACAGAGACTACACACATGCCAGCCACTGTGCCATCGAATGAATGGGTCATGATATGGGTATCCTCATGACCAGACATTGGGGTGTTCTCAGCCACCGAGAGAAGTTTAACAGTGAACGATAGCTTTCTCAGCTGTCACTCATAAGGTGGGTTCTGAGAAACAGCCCAGAATGTGTCACAGTGCTGCCAAAGTGTTCTGGTTGTGTCCAGCATGCTGGGAGCCCCTATTTGTGTTATTCTTCAGTGAGAGCCTTTCTGTCTGTTTATTTTTGCCCATACATTTTACTTCTCATCAATGGAGCAGTGGATCAGCATTTCTTCAAAGTAATTCAGCTGGAAGCTGGATCTTATATCCAGCTCATTGGAAACAATTGTGATTTTACGTGTTTGATTGTTAGCTTTCATATCGTCGGGACAGTGTTATAACATGAACAGCCTCGGTTGGTAATTGTAGCGTTGCTCTGATGTCAGTTATCGGTTTAGTTGTTCAAACCAGTGAGAGGCTTCCTGACAGCATCGTTCACAAAAGTCTGTAGGCTGACTTGGGGCTATCTCAATCACATTTAACTCTGAAACATTCAATCTCAGAAGAGGTTACATACATGAGCAGCCCATTTAACTGTCAGCATGCTATTGATTTAGCAGGAATGGTAGCTGCCGGTTGTGTTACAGTGACAAGATTATCTCTCTTGTCCATAGCCCGTTATTTACTAAGTCACAATGAGTTATGACATTCAAATTCAGATTTTTTTTCTACTGTAAGCCACATACGAAATCATAAGTACTTATGCTTATGTAAGAAATATTACAACTTCACAATTTCCTCATAAAGAATTTACAAAGTCATAAAAGCCACGGAGCCATTAACCTAGTCCATTTTCAAAATGCGAAGTGCTAAGTAGAGAAACAACAGGGCACTGTTTTTAAAGAATTCACTATGACCAGGTGAATGTTAAACTGAATATTTTCTTGTCTAAATGTGACAAATTCATTCTTCTTATTTTAAAAATGTCTACCCTTAGCCATTTCAATCAAGCTTGTTTACACTGAAAAACCTTTGGACCATGCAGTGAGTGCCTGAAATCATGCAAGTGTTTCACGTTTCACATCCATTAGTCTTTTCTATGCCAGCTTGTGGCTCTTGGTTTGGTTTCCTTCATTTAGATTACTTAAGGCACTCCAAAGTCTGATCTTCAATGACAAGCCCAGGACCTCTATACCGTATGTGCACAAGCGTGTTTATGGGTGCATTTGTGCAAGTATGTACAGGTGTGCATGTGTGTGTATGAACACATTTGCATGTGTGTGTGTGTGTGTGTGTGTGTGTGTGCACATCACATGGAGACTCTTTTAAATAACTTTTTCCATTTGCAACTGCACATACCCAGCATCCTACAGAATTACAGAAAGGGCTGAACAAAGAATGGCTGAGAAGATAAAAAGGAGAGCTGGCATCTGTTTTATAGGGCACAGAACCGTGTGCTGTTGCATGTTCTGCAATGAGCAATGATACCTAAAGGAAGTGGAGAGCAGGGGCGTAGCCAGTGGGTGGCCAGGATTTATCCCAGACCCACCCAGTAAAGTCCAGTGTTATTTAAAAAATATATCATAAAACCTTCCAGTAAAACAGCCTGAGCACATTTTAGCAAATAAACATTTTTAATAATTGCCGTGTCAAAAATATTTATGTCGCTGCTCGCCAGCTATCGAAATAACACAGTCGCTATCTTCCAACAGGCTCCAAACTGGAGAGTAAGACGTCTTTTAACCTCTCAGTAAATCCAAGACAGCAGAATTTTTTTAATTTTATTATTTTTTGAAAGTCATGCTTCATCCAGGTAATAAAAAAGTAAGGTTCACTCATGAAGGAACATAAAGGTTTGGTACTGAGACAAAATCAGTTTTACCCAGTGCTCCTGCACTAGATCCCCGCCCCTTTTAACTCCACCCTTTCTTACCACTGGCTATTGTATTTGTACAAATCTCCTCAGGAACAGGAGCTATATTTTCCCTCAATGTCCACCATCCACCAGCGTTCTAAGCAGTAGAAATGCATAAACAAACACAGTATTGTTTTGTAGTTTGTAATAGTGGTACCAATGAAAGAGAATTGCTTCCAGGGGTGCTTACGGTATTTCAATTGACAGATCTAAGATATTCACTTGTGATTTCATGAACTGTGTGATGTATGTGAAAAGCACCCATACATACATGGTCTGAAAGGATATGCATCTGCCTTTTCCCAGTCTTTTCGGTACAGTGTTAATGGTGCCTTGCCCACTGCTATCTTTTCTTCTTGTTAACAGCACATAGCAAGATAGATATATAGATACACATCCTTTTAGACCAGCTGATTGCAGTTGATGTTACACTGTAGCCAGGAGAACTGGTTTCTTTCTGGTTGCATTGAGTTCTTCCTGTAGTTGTGGTGCAGTTTTATGATAGTTTCTCTTGCTAGACAACACAAGATATTTGTCTCATGACTCTTGATCTTTCTGGTCTTCTCCTGTTAACATTACCGTCCATCAGTTGGAACCTTCTGAATGTGTACTGAACACTGCACCTGGAAATCTCGAGCTTCTTTCCAATTTCTCACAGCAAATAACCTTCTTGCCACAATGTTTACTTGGCCCTGCACATGTGACCTAACTCCTTCTTCTTTGCCATATTTCTTGCAAGTACCAAATATATATATTTTAAAACAAATTAGCCTCTCTGACCCCCTGAACTCATAGTTATCTACATTATGGGCTAGAGCTCTTTAATTCAGTTACTAGAATTAGGAATTTAAAACATACTATTTTTCTGAAGATCTTGCAAAATTTTGATATGGTAGTTTTGTACTACATTTTTGATTTTTTTAAACATGTGAAACTCATTTTCAATTGGCTTTCTGGTGCCCAGATTTAAAAAAATAACATTTTAAAAAAGAAAAACTTTGACTCATAAGTTATTACACTTTATAATAAGTGTCTGCCATACAGATCTCAGTATTCCATACAGCCATACTGACATGCACAAAAAATTTGGCATGGTTCAATTTGTCTGTCATATAGCCACATTGCTCAACTTTGACATCAATAAGGTAAGATTGCCATTACTTTTTGATTGCCATTGTCATAAAAACCTTTTTTAGCTCCCAGCTGTTCAGCACTAAACTCCAGTATCAATCTTTGTGTCAGCTAGCTTTGATAAGCCATTTGTTGCCATGGTGCTACATCCACTGTCAAATGCACAATACACCAACTAAATTGACCTATGCAGTGAGAAACACACAGCTAGCCTTTATGTGTGATTATTATATACTGTATTTACTGTGAAGTTGAAAGAGAAAAAAGCTTTCTTTCATGACTTCAGCCCTTAATGTACCTTAAGGAAGTCATTCAAGTCTGATTGAGCAGTTGAAAGAGGCATGCAGAGCTGTGGATTGTCTTTAATTGCTTACAGCTTTTATTCGAATTAATACCTCTACTTCCAGGACGCAGCAGGAGTCCATGCATAATGGAGATCACCTCTATCTCCTGCAGTTCCCCAACTGTTGAATTTAATCATGCTCAATAATAAAGCACAGTGCAGATGTTAGGCAGGCCCAGATCTAATCATTTTGCCGCCCTAGGCGAGGTGAAGTAATGCTGCCCCGAAACTACGATAAAACAAAAAAATTATCTACACTAATAATCATTGCTATCATCAGCTACATTTGTGTAGCTACAAATACCATCGGTGGCTCCAGGAAGGAAATTGGGGTGCTGTCCACTGGAGGGCAGCACCGACCCTACTTTCAGGTATGACCGCAGCTGTGAGACATCGTAATCACTACAGCTGCAGTCCATTACCTAATTATTGGGCCTAATAAAAAGGGCCTGGTTGTCAGGCCTGGGAGACGTTGCTCTCTAGCACCAGTGCGGTTAGATCCAGTATGGGTGGTTGACCCCCCTGTTTCAATATAAGTCAATGGTAACAATACAGCCAAAATACGAAGTCAATAATTTTCTCCCACAAGAAAATGTAGTTGTAGTAGGTGTTTTTTCTCTGTCTAATATCTCCCTGTGTGCCGATTGGTTAAGTTGATGTGTTATTTGAACAAGACTGTAATATTTTGTGGAGTCATTGTATCTCACCCACTTAGCAGACGACTGGACTTCAAAATGCTTTTCACACCAATGGAGAGTCATTGGGTGACGTCACAGTGACTTTGTCCAGATTTGTTCTACAGTCTATGGTCTGGACTGATGTAATTTGAAACAATTGGATTTCCCATAAAAAATCATATCTCTTTATGAGAAAACAATTATACAATCTCTTTCTCCAAACTATGTGTTTGCTCCAAACTAAAAATATTATACTAGATAATAGAACTCCATAACTGTGGCGAGTTGAAGGTTGTAATCACTGGTTTGGGGTTTTAGCCTCCTGTTTTATTGCCCTGTAGTGCAACTGAGAGGCTGATAAGGATATGAACAAATGTTTTTGCTAGCACGGACCCTTTTTAACAACTCTGCATTGGAATTTGGGGGTTTTCTTAAAGGTCTAATTTATCATTTCAAAGAAATATGAATACCATTTAAAAAATAGAACGTTGATGTCCCACCACTATGGGGCAACTGTGGATTGGGATAAGAAAATTCAAGACTTTTGGGATTTCCAAAAAATTAAATTTAATAAGATGCACACACATAGTAGGCTAGTGCCAATTTACTGCCCCACACCTTTTGCCAGCCTAGGCTTTCACCTAGAGTTGCTTATTGGATGGTCCAGCAATGATGTCAGAGGATGTCATGGTTTTGTAAGTGAAGCACTTCTCACATGGTTAGTTAACCAGACTAGGAGATGTTCCAAAAGCTGAGGGTGGATGGGGAGCAAGCAATGTCATTTGAGAAGGTGATAAAAGTTCTGGAATGTGTCAAATTTGTCAATTTTGGTTCCAGTCCTCAGTGTCTCAATTCCCTGTGAACGGCTGTATGACTCATGCCCTCACATAATTCCCCTCCACCCCCACCCCTCCCCTCACTCCCCCCTGCTGCCAGTTGCTGTCTTTACATCAAAGGCTTTGTCATCACATGAACTTGCCATTAGTGTCTCAATATGACTCAATACGAAGTGAGTCTTCATTGCTCTTAGTCACAGGAGTCGAAGGGTCTTTAACCTGTGATTTATGTGTGTCATTAGTCATTCTAAATAGAATCTAAGTACAGTGGTTACTGCCCTCCAAGGTTGGGTCTTTTGTTTTTCTTCAGACCGCAAGCCAATTATGCAATTAACTGAACGTCCTGTGTGGTAAATGACTTTCCAGCTCTACTCCCTCAGTTTCTGGGCATGGCCTGGTCCTGGCTGCGTAGTGTGGAGCTGCCAAACGTTTCAGTTTTTAATCTACCCTTACATAATTGGCCAGCCCATCTGCCACACCCCTGACATCAGTTTAACAGATACTTATTGCATTACATTACATTACAATCACCAAGCAGACACTCTTATCCAGAGCAATGTAGAAAAGTGCAGAACATCAGTGTAACTCTCAGGAATACAAAAAGGCACAGAGGCCCATTAATCATTTTTACATCCCAGTGTTTTTTGTGTTTTGTTGTTGCCGTGTTTGTTTCTGTCTCCCCTATAGACGGAGATAATGACGTCACGGTGCTGTAGCGAAGAAACGGATCTGAAGATAGGCTGGAGAAGGCCTGAGAGAGGACGCACGCCATCGCTTGGCAACCAGACTAAAGGATGCCTGTTGCGAGGATGCCGGGACCATCGCAGAGCAACATTATTAGAAAGATGCTTGACTATATATTGATTATGTGATTGTTTTTATGTTAGTCTTGGTCTACACCTCAGAGTTGCCTACTGCCTACAGTCCAGATTGTCTGTTGTCTGCATTCAGCTCATCTTGACAATACCATCTTTGCTTACAAACTTTTTCTACAATGTGTTAAGTCGCTAATAGTAGCCTTCGTGTTACCTTTTAGTTATAGAAAGTTATTTTAGATAAGAGTGCAGATTGTAAGGATAGTTAGCGCTTACCCCAGTTTCTAACTCGAAAAATCTGTAAGGAATTGGAGGACGGACTTCTAGAAAAGAAGATCTTCAACTCTGGCGTGGGTCATATATACCTGCCGGTGAGATCCCAAAACCTGCGCTGAACCTGTATACATGCTTAGAACACCTTTAGGACACATAAATCGAATTTGCTGTATATTTGCTTTGCTGTATAATAAACACCTTCTTGCCTTTTATATATCACTTTGTGCTCAGCTGGGTCTTCGTTTGTGGTTATTGTTGAGTTAGCTTCATGTTACGTCCGATAGCCTATATTTACACAGCTATAACTATAACATTATTCAAAAGGAAATCCAAAGGAAGAGAAAAAGAAAGGTTATCTAAAGGTTGTCAGAGGAGCCATGGTGCAATCTAAAGAGGTGAGTTTTCAGTTTGTGTCAGAATATGGGCAGGGTTTCTGCGGTTCTGACTGCAGTGGGAAGCTCATTTAACCACCAGGGAGCCAAAACACTACCAAAGCACAACGCAGTCAGTAACACGAGTTTGACAGCATCAAAAGACATCATGAAAAGGAATTAGTTATTTACAGACTGTGATATTCCCAGAATTTACTTTTTTCTCATACTTTCAATGAAGTATTTTATTTTATTTTTTTCCCGTAAAAAGCTTTTACATTGATCTCTAGGAGGAATTCCTAATGAAATGTGAAGCGTGGAATAGGATATGTGCAACAGCACTGACAGGATGTGGGTCCCAGGACCGCAGGAAGTGTTTCTTCCCACTGCATTTCATTCTCCCTTCGCCATTTCTCTTCTTCTATCTGTTGTGATCACACTGCTTTCACTTACAGAGGGAGGCAGGTCTCTCCAAGGCATTTCAACATTTTTGGCAATAAAAATTGAATCTCCTATCTTTAAAAAGTGAATTCTTGGGCATATATTGCAATGATAAAAATGGCAAGTCAAGCTGTAGCCATGGTGAGCAGCCCTCTTCGGCTTTACGAGCAGCAAGCCAAATATGAATATGTACACATTAATGCAAACATGCTAACCTTGAGGGTAATTCCCACATTGACTTCAAGGTAGCGCTGAGCCATACATATTGCCATTGTTGCAGAGGGAAAACAAACTTAACATAAACTTACAGCAATATAAAACATTGCACGCATTATCAAAGTGAGACCTTGCTTTTCCTCATTCCCGAATTTAATTTTTTGAACTCTACAGTGCAGGACGGAAATATTAAATTTTCAGCTACAGAGGAATAGTGAAATTAGCTTTGTGTTCACATGGTATATAAAGTTGACATGGTACATTATGGGTTCCAGAGAGGCTGCGAATAGAGCAGCGTGTACTGAAGCCTCTGCATTGTTCTGAGGGCAGTCACTCTTTGATGATTCAATTGCTACTGGTTCTGTATTCTGAAAAGACCCTTCCACGTGGAGACAGGTCAATACAGACAGGTTACATCCTGGCTGTGGAAGGCTTTGCACCGGCACAGCAGTGAATCAATGCGCTCCACTGGAGTGGACACGTTGTTATGTTTAAGTACTCAATAAGCAGATTGTTTTCAATGAGGGTTGCTAACAGTGGAGAGAATGCATTCTGCACAGCTGGATTGATATGATGTAGTGGTCTGACTTTAATGCACCGCCGTTGGCCATTTTGTCGAGCCTCTGCCAAGTTTCTGATCACAGTGAAACAGAGATGCCTTCAAGCTCCTACCCGGATCATACTGAACAGATTCGCGGGCTGCTCTTCTTTATACGACTTTGAGTCTGTTATGCAAGCTTATGAGACTGAGGAAATAAGAATGATCTAAGCAAATGGGTATTAGAGCAAACGGGTTTGAAAGAAATTAAGACAAACCTCTGCAAAGGTTTCAGAAAATGTATATGAGAGCTTTAATGTAGTAGTTTCCCAACAGTGAAGGCTGCTAAACAAACAAATAAATAAATAAATAACGCATTGGAGAAATTAAAATGTGAAATTGTTTGCATTGCACGTATTCAACATGCTTTCATAATACATGCAAGTTTTAAAAGGTTTCCTTGCGGTTGTAATATCAAATGTTATTGTATTCTGTTTAAAGAGACAGCATGTTCATGATGTGGTGCATAAATATTATAAGTCACAGTTTCTGAAAACAATTTGTGGAGTTATGGATTTCAGCCAAAAGCTGGATAGTTGACAATAACCCAGCCAGTTGCCCTGCTAACTAATAGGCTTACTAACCCTGTATACCTCGTATTAAATAAAAATTCTCACGGAAGTCCTAATATACCATGGGAAGAATACGATTACTATTTATTTATTTATTTTATTTGGTGAAATACTGTGCTGCAAACGACAAAATCCAAATACAAAAGGATTATTATTTTTTTTTTTTTAAATACGCGTCATTAAAGTCCTCTGCACTTCGGCAACCCTGCTTCTTCTCGCAGTGTTTAGGGCCAGAAGCGTCTTCAGTTCAGTATAGCGCATTTGTAACGGTACTGTCTACCAAACGACCTGGCTTTTGAAAGTAGGCTAATGACGAGAAGACTGAACTGAATATGGTAAGACAGCAAAGCTTGTTTGAAACGTCTTCACACGGATTGTGAATATTACTAAATTACTATTACTAAAAACTAAGAAATCCTTGCAAAGTTTAGGCTCCTTCGAGGAAAGCCAGTTGCTAGCTTGTGTGTTTTCATGTTGTTAGTTAGCAAACTGGTAATTGTAGGTCACTGGCTGTACTCACTTTTTTGTTTTGTAATGGTGTATTTCGTGTTGCTATTTCATGTTGCTGTTTAGCCAACTGATTATGTAGGCTGCAGTGCACTCGCATTTGTGTTATGCAAGCTGAACAGATATTTTTAATTTCACACACAGCCAGCCAGCTAGCTGGCTAGCCAGAATCTGCATTACCGTGCGTAGTTCCTGGCCTGCTCAAATGTGTATTCACATTTGCAGAAATACAACGACAGAAAATGGCAGGTCTGTTCAAAGGACCTTCCTCAGTTGATGGCGCACGAACACCTGCTACAGCCGCACTTTTGCTGAGTCTTGGGCAGAAAGCTCTCAAGGTAAGACCAGGGTGAGACCCCACAGCCAGAATGATCATACAGGTAGGCTTCAGTCATAATTAGGGACAGACAGTGCAATGTGAACATTGGAAGCTGAAACATTCGTTTTTAAGTGATCACTGCTCTAATTGCTTCAATTTAATTCATTAGATTAACTATCCAACAATTAATTTTCCTTTTGCTGAACATTTTCAGAATGTGAATCAATGGATCAAAAGCGATGAAATAGCCCAGATGAAATTAAACTTTTTTTTTTCCACTGCAAGCTTTTGGGACTGCCTGTTTTATTTTTTGTGATAAATGGATTGTTTATTTATATACTTTTCAAAGGACCAGATTTCTGAAGTATTTTGCACATTTGTTCTAGTTTGCTGATGACAAAACTTAAACAGCAAAACGCTAGGCTAATAAGATCCTTATGTAGGCCTACTGCATAGGGTAAGTATCATATTTTGTGAGATATGTATCTTCCTTCTTACAGTGATTTGGTAACAAAAATAGATGTCAGTCCCCCCTCAAAAAATTCTGCCTGACACATATCTGACTTTACACTAGGATTTATTATTTTTTTTGTCAGCTAATTTATCTAGAAGGATTTCAGTTTGTCAGACAAATGCTTAGAATTCTGGCTATATCTGTTACCAATGTATGCATGATATATCGGCAGGGATTTTAGCAGTACGTAACAATATAATCTTGTATTTTGGAACTTTTTGAAAATGAAAGTTACCATAAAGATGGTTTATACTCTAATATGCATATGCTTTGCACAAAAGGAATGAATAGGGTAGAAAAAATAAATAAACAAGTTCACCTCAAGGACTTTGTATTTGGCCCTTAATGGTTACAAGCTTCCCATCCCCTCCTGTTGAAAAGCAACCTCATAGCATGATAGCATGGCAGGATGCTGCCACCGCCGTACCTGATCGGAGGAACTTTGTCTGGCAAACACCAGGCAAGACATAATGTTGGCCTTTCACAGACGTGGTAGTCCGTCTAGCCCAGGGGTGTCACATCTATGTCCTCCTGATAAGTAGAATCAGGTGTCTGAGTGCTAAAACAAAAAACCTGCACCCACATCAGCCCTTTGCTGATGAGATTGGAGGCCCCTTATCTAGCCACTCTCCCAGAGAGGCCAAATATAACAAGTGCTGCAGAAATAGCCAGCAGCTGAAGCTAAGCAAGTGGGTTTTGTACATGGAGGGGAGACCTCCTGGGAAAACTGAGGAGGTGCTGGGAGTGGTGTTGGTCAGCCAGCAGGGGGCAATCTGCCAGTGTTGTAGCTGGCCTCTTGTTCTCTTCTCTGTCCATTGCCCTTCTTGTCCTGTTGTTCAGTTTGGTAGGATGGCCTGATCTTGGTGTCCGTGCCATATTTTTTCCATTTTGGTACAATGGACTTAAATTGCTTCTAGGAAGGGTCAAAGCTTTCCCAATCTGTTTATAACATTCTCCTGCCTTTGGCCTCCTAATAACATCAAGTCCCATGGCAGTTCCTTGGTCTTCATGACCTTGTTAATGTATTTACTGTTAATTATGAATCCTCAGCACTGAATCTTAATTAGCTTCTTTTGTATTGTCTACTGTGTTGTAAACTCACTTGGCAGTAACTTATATTTTTAATGATACCACATTATACTAATCAGTGTTGGAGCCTGACATGAACACAGATATGTGCCTTTTTCATGGTCTGATCATGAAAAAGTTAAATTTAATTGGTCTTTGGCACATGCAGTATGTTATTAAATGGGCAATATGTTGCGCAGTGGCTTTACAGGAACCATGGGAGATATAAGGAATAAGCCAATCAGAGTTTGACAAAAGAACAATGGTAGCATCATCTTGGGGGTGGTGTTGGGGGGGTGAGGGGGGGTGAGGATGGGTTCTTGGGGTTAGTGTCATCTTTCCTCCTGAATTTGAACTCATTTTCATCTCAAGTAATAGCCATTCCGCAATGCCTCACCTGATTTCAATTTCTGTTGGCTGATCTCCTGCATAATAAAACCTGAACATATTTTACAGTACAGTTTTGCACATGTATGAAGATTACCTCTGTTGAGATTACTTAGCTGACAGATGTTGTGTTATACAGATTAAAATTACATTCGTAAGAGCCAGTTTAGTATTGTTTCCTCTTCTTTTCAGTCACTATTCAACAGTGGTTTCTTCCTACTTTTAACTTGGGAACTTTGGCAATTTATATTCCTGTTTTTAAAAAAAAAAATAAAAAAAAAAAAAAAAAACTGATTAGTGGGAAACGTACCAGAGGTGTGACAGTAAGAAAATCTCCTGGACTGTGGTCTGCCCTGGGGGGTGACAGTGAGCAACAGGGAGGCATACACCCAGGAGGGCAAGGGCAAGCTCCGTTTAAAGGGATACCAAGCAGGCGCCCCATCCGCAGCGCCAAGGTGAACCCGCCGGGGTGATTTAAGAGGGCAGCTCTCACGCAAAATGTTTCACGCGCCCGGGTCAGCGACAAGGCCGGGCCCCTGAGAGAGGGACTCATTCGGCATGGGCCGCCGAACAAACGCCCCGACGCCGGTGCCATTCGTCACCGAGCGCAACCTCCCCCTGGATGCGCCGCGGAGCGACGGTCTCGCCTCTCTAGCGCCCCCCCACCCCCCCCGGGGAGCGTTCGGCGGTTTGAAGCACGCCCCTGGTACGCGCCGCCCGCGGCGGCGATCGCGCGGGAACGTTTTGTAATCGCGAGCCGCGGTTTTATTTGTCTTTTCCGCTCCCTCGCCACGCGCGCGTACAGTACATCTCGGCTCCGTGCGCATTTGTAATTCAGCCGTCTCCGGTTTTGAGATTTGCGAGCGGCGGCACGGACGCGGGATGTTTTATTTATGACGCGCGTCTGCGTATCCGCGCGCTCGTGCTGACGGTGCCGGAGAGAGCACGCTCCGCAAACATCTCGCTCAGTCAGATGGAGTCAGAATTTTCCCCTGGTGTTTACTCTCGCAGATTCATTAAAACATCAAAAGTAATTCGGGCATTTAATTACCATTCAATCTTAATTAAATTGCTATTGTCCAAATGTTGACGTAATTCCTCCTAGTGCTGCCTTTGTACTTTTCTGTCTGGGGAACTAAAATAATTTCACTGGATTCTGTGTTTTATTTGTTTTAATTGAAAAGAGAAAATCCTTACAGCCTCCTGAAAGACTAAATTAAAATAGAACTGAAAAGATATTCTGGGCCATCATAGAGGCACATAATTGAAGTTAGCTGTTTTTTTTTCTTCTCTTTTTTTGGTGTTTTGTGTTGGCTGTTCTTCAGTTACTTTTGATAGCATGTGTTCTTCTGGGTAAAAAAAAAGAAAGTGAGCTATTCCATTTAAATAGCTGCATGACCCGTGTTTCAGTTTGGCAAGTTTTTGGCATCTTTCGAAAATTAAAAAAATAATAATTGCAGAAGCCGTTTCTTTACAGAGGTCCTTTTAAAAACCGTTTTATTATTTCCCGTGAAGAGTGGAAGGAGCCGCAGACAGGAAGCTATGCAGATGATGGAGGGAAGCGGTTCAGGGCCACTCTCGGCTTTCGCGCTTAGCCTTCCGCGCTCATTTGTATGTGCTGAAGGAGCGCGGGCTTCGTGGCACATGCATCACTTTAGCGACCGGGGCTGCCGCGGATATTATCGATATTTCAGTGGCTCCGCGCACCTCGCGCCGCGCCGCGGCGGCCACCCCGTCGCACGGGCAGATTGATCTCCCCGATCCGGCTGACGATATGCAAAGCTCTGCCTTGAGCGGGGCCGCCCTCATCTGTTACCCAAACCGCGCGCGGAACCTGGCGGTCTTCAAAAAGCACTTTAAATGGCAGTTACAAATTAAGCCGGCAATTACGAGAGCCTCCTTTTGCAGCGCGCGCCGCGCATACGGTTCATCATCGTAGACAGCGCCGAGAATCTGGCCAAGTTTGGATTGATGTTTTCCCACAACCGAGCGTATTACAGGCAGCCACCATTCACATGAAGACGGTGAGCCAAAGAACCTGGCGCCCAATATTTTGAAGAGTACGAATTTCTGGTTTTATTTGCCTTGTTGTCTTGAATAACACATACTACATAATAATACTACCTAGAATAATACTACATAGAGATCATTACAGAGAAATAGGTCAGTCACTGTAAACACTGTGTGATGGGTTCCAGATTTCTTTCTCTGAATACCACTCAGGATAAATCCACTGGAAAAGCCGTACGGCCTAGATTGAAATGGAAAAAAATATTTTATTTAGGAAAAAGGAAAATATGCGACCAAGTGCAAGGGAGAAAAAACCCAACAAAGACTTTCATCTGTCCTTAGACCATTAAAATCTGTCCAAAATATACAAATGATCTCTTGTAACTTTCTCCATTAAGTTACATTACATTACAGGCATTTAGCAGACACTCTTACGTCTCCAATCGAATACTGATTGGAATTAATTGGCCATTGGGTGATGATTGTATGTATGAGGAGGGGGGAACTGACAATCTGTGTATGCATACTATAGTATGCATAACCAATTAAGTATAACATGAAATCCATGCCTATGCCTAATTATGAATGTATGTATGCATGTACGTTGTGTGGGTGTGTGGCCATTGGCCACATGCAGAATCATAAGTGCAAACGTGGATATATTTAAGAATGCTGAATGATGTCCTTTATATAATTTGGAAAGATTTTCTCAATGTCAGCACTGAAACATTTGTGTTTGGGTTTTTTATGGTCCTGCAGTTGGGCACCTATTTTGTTTTACACTGTGTGCAAATAAAGTCATGTTTTATGCATTCTTGACTTTTCCAGTGTATTTACCCCCATTTTTTTCTTCGTCATGCTACTGTGTGAATTTTTGAAAACATTGATGCTGCAAGGTACATTTAGTATTGTTTTATAGTGGTCTTATTGTGAGCTATCTCCCAGTCTGGTTGACATTTTGATATTTATTCAGTTGATGATGTGTTGCAGTGATGCTGCTGATTTAATTCCATTACTGTTACCTGGACACAGGATGGTAGATTGCGGAGATGTTTTTTCTTTGTCAGGTTATACTTGCATTTTGCTATGTTTTTGGTCGAGATAACCCTGCCTCAGGACAACTTCTTGTTCAAAGCTGTTGATTATAACATCAAAATACCCTTGGAAAAAACATACCCTTTTAAAAAATGGAAACCATTTGCCTCGGGCAATGTGTACTTTTATCTTTTTAGTGTAGTGTGAATCCAAAACGGGTTTCTTCTAGTACATGTAAAATTCATGATAAGTTCAACTGAGCGTCGAAGATTCAGTTTTAATTATGTTTCAATTTAAAAAATCTTTCAAATTTGATTGCTGATGTAGTTCAGATTGAAGAGGTCAAGTGTGACAATCCAGTTATTTGGAAAATATTTAAAATGTAGAAAGATTTATCTTTAAATTAAGATGAAAGCATTCGTTCTAAATTTTACAAATGGCAGCTGTGACAGGGAGTCACGTGAGCTGTCACATTTTGACCACTGTATCCCACAAGATTTTTGTTCAACAGGGAGGCTCCTGGGTGATTGGGCAGTTAAAATGTCTGCTAGCCACAGAGCACACTGGGGTGGTACAGTATCTGCAGAAGCTTAGCTAGCCTATTGCAGTGTGCAATAGGAGAAACCGTTGGCCTCTTGTGTGCATTTTGTGGAATCGGTGTGCTGGTCCTTTCCCTCCCGGATTCTTGGAGTAATAGGGCGGTTGCAATATATATTCCCAGGGCCCAGTGGCACGCTTGCTGTGGATGTAAGCTCGGCCTTAATGTTGGCACAACCTTAAGCCAGACATAGCACCCTGCCAGCATTAATTCTTCCCGACAACACACCAATCACCCATCGGCTACCAGGTGTCACCAGTTAGATACACCTCTCTCCTCCACTGAGTTCCTTATCTAATTTCACACTGTGGGGCTTGTTGTGTGAGAAAATGGGCGCTGACTTGGACCTGGTTTCAGTCGATATCTGCCCTTAACTTTAAGTCAAAATGCAAGTGGTTTTTTGCATTTATTTATGTGCCAAAGTTAAGCAAAAATGTTGATTTAACTAAGACATCTCAGGCAAGTGAATTAGGGGGGTGGGAAGGAAATTCAGTTGCAGTTCTTTTCTATATTGTGCTGTAGGTTAATCAACCAGTATCTGTAAGCATGTTCCAGAAAATAAGTGTTTTGTTTTGGGTATTCTAAGTGTGTTTTTTTGAATGTTTTAAGTTCCTGTATGCATTTGAACAACACTATACACCGTACGAGCATGCTTCGTGTACATGGTTTATGAATGGGAAATTCCTAATTCAGGTGTGATTGGAGATGTTTGTGTGTATAACCTGAATACAAAATAGACGGTGTCTGGCCTTTTGATAATGAATAATTAGTGCATCAAAACAAACCTATGGCAGCAAAATAATGGACTGAGGGGCAACAATCTGGCAAGCGGCAATGCGTCATTGCTTGTTGTTGATACGCAGATTTGTTTATGCACTCACTTCTTGCTGCTTGGCTTTTTCACACAAACTTCTATAATTAAAATGTTGCAATTACAGGGGCCCTGTAAGGTTGGATTGCAGTGACACCAATATTGCTCTCAATTACAATTAGCAGTAGATGATCGCAGTTCCATTAAAAAGCAATGAGGAGATGCGATACAAGCACTGCAATCGCTGTCCTTGATTAAAATGTTGCAGGTGCCGCTGAACTGTGATTGATCATTCACACTGTCTCTAATTACGCAACTGTAATTGACCCTAATCCTGCCCTTGAGTTTCCAGATGAGGAAGCCGTTACACGTGTCCCTAACGATGTTCAAGCATCCGTCCCCCGAATATAGGACACGGAAAATGTCACATCGCAGCTCCAGGACATGATCTCACTTTGGCTTTTAGCCCTGGTGTTCTCTCTGTACCGAGAGCGATTTAATCCCCTCCATCTTTGAAAGTGATAGACATCTGATCTGTTTGGGTCAGACCATATGCTAAGGATATGTTTTTGGCTTGCGGCACATTGAAGCTATGTCAGTCGTACAACATATATTTTTGTGCACATATGGCTGTGCTGGCTTTATTGACATACATAAAGGCTATAAAGACTAAGTGAAAACATATTTATATCATAAGATATAACTGAGGGGTGCCTGTGAAATATTAATTTGTCTCTCTCTGGAGGTCTGTGGTGGGCCAGCCCTGCTGTTGAGGGTTTCTCAGCCATTTGCAATAATCAGCTACAACCCAACGGCCAATCACCAGTCCCTGTCCTGCACTGACGACCAGGCCACCCCGAGGGATACAGTCAACGTGTCCGTGTCAAACAAAACACTGTCCTCATGTGCCAGAGACCCAGGCAACTCGTTTTTAATGATTCAGTCTCCGGTGCCTTTGGAGAAAACAAAAATCGGCTCTGCGTACACCTCTGGTCAACAGGGCAAAGCGTGAGATGGGAGATATTTTGGAACCGTTTCCTGTCCCATTAGATGGCAAACCTGCTTCATGAAGCAGACTGCCACTCAGTGGCTCTTTGACACCGTGGGGCACGGCGTTGGCTTCCGTAAGTGAAAGCACTTTCCCTGATGTCTCACATTAGCTCGCGCTAATTGCGCGGCCCAAATGAAGCCCTTACTTAGTTCTCCTTGGAGAGTCGTGCGGACGCGCGATGGGTTAGCGCGCGGCGTGATTTCCGCGGCATTAACAGGAAGGGGCGGTGGCGCTGGTAAGATCTTAACCCGTTTTATCTCCTCACTTACTCTGCATGTCTTTGAAAGGAAATCGGTTAAGGTGTGGTAGTTTCAATAATTCCCTGGGATTTAGTTAGAGCCCATTGAAAGCCAGTTTTTGGCATTGCCCGTGGATTCCTCAGCAAGGGGCAGATTTCACACTGTCCAGACACACACTCGTTAAAAAAACTTGCTTGAACTTGTTTGCTTCTGCATTCTGTGCAGACGTTGGATGATCGCATGCTGTTTGTGCGTTCCCAATCACTAAGCCCCCTCTTGTAGGAGTGAGATAGCCAGCAGATTAATTATAAATTACACAGGCTTCAGTGTGATATCTGTGCAGCGTAAACAAGGTCATTTCATCAAATTACAATAACAGGTTCATTATTTTTCTCTAGGCATCCCAAGGCGGAGACGTGATCTATAACTATAAACCTTATGATAACAAGTACTGGATGTTGTCGTGTATTTTGTTTGTATTTTTTGACAGTTGCATTTTTCTACAGAAATGACAGGCAGCTAAACATAGGAGCTTAGCTGTTCTTGTACTCTCCCTGTGAACGTTTGAGTGCTGGCAGGCCCATGTATTTTAGATTGAACGTACTGAATGCTGTGCTCTGGCTGTGCTACCTTCTGCTGCATGTACAAATGTTTCTTTTTATAATTTTTTTTATACTGCACCACTTTTTATTTTATTTCAGGCCTCTCTCAGCTTTGTCAAAGTGAGTCAAAAATGACTGCTCCGTAACTATCATTTTAATGATATGTAGTCATTTATTCTCAATGTTTTATTTGCCTGGATTTCTTAGGTTGGCAGACTGCATTAAACCACTGCATTTTTCACCTCGAAGACATGAATATGGAACAGTGACCCAAATGGTAAACGGGCATGGAAAATATACAGCATGTGAAAGCTGCAGGCCTGATTAATGCGGTGTATGGTGTGTGTGTGCGCGCGTGTTTGTGTGTGTTTTGTTGCTTGTATGTGTGTCTGTGTGCACGTCCGTTGCCAGTGTGGTGAAAAGTGTTGATGATTCTAGGAGCTCACAGCTAAGAAAAAAATAATTAAATGTGTTTAATTAAAAAAGCTGGGCCCAGAGCAGTGTTCTTTCAGGGTGCCCAGAATTCCCAGCTACGCCCCTGTCTGTGTGTATTTGTATTTTTGTCTGTTTTCACGTGTGTGTGTGTGTGTGGATGCATGCGTTCACTCACATGCTTGTGTGTGTTTTCTTGCATGTGTGCATTTGTGTTCATATGTTTTTGTGTGCTTGCGTGGTGTGTGTGTGTGCATGAGTGGGTGTGTATGTGTGTTTGTGTTCCTGCGTGTGTGTGTGTGTGCATGCATGCTTTCATGATTGTGTGTGTGTGTTTTCTTTTGTGTGCATGTGCTTGTGCGTGTGTGTGTGTTTATTTATGTATTTGTGTTTTTGTCTGTGCTCATATGTGTGAGTATGGATGACTGGCATGAAAGGAAGAGCCTTTTAACAGCGTTGTGTAGGTCTGTGGTTTTATCCCTGCTGGTTCTTGGAATGTACATGAATGCATTTGTCGAAATGCAGTCTTTTTTGCCGTATTGATTCCTAAGTCTTTATTTTTTTTTCCAAGGTCACAGTCCAGGTGTCATTACAGTAATATTAAATCACAGCAACCCTAAGCCCCAAGGCTTTTGATTGGGTGAGCAGCAGTCAATTCCCGGTTTACATGAGGCCATCTCAGCCTGGAGTATCGACTGTCCCAATCAACAATGCTAATTGTGAGAGATTTGCTCTGATTGCGTACTGAGAATCTACCCATTTGGGCAAATTGGGGAAAAATAAGTATTTTCAGCCTCCACTAGCCATTTTGCCTGAGCACGTTCAAAGCAATAAGTGGCCTTCAGATCCATATTCCTAATGATTAAGATTTTGCGGAGGGGTTTTCGGCATTTGAACATGCATTGTGCGCTGTACGCGCGTGGGCACGCATGCGTGTGTGCGCTCCTCTGTGTGTGACTGGGGAGGATATCCACAAACGCTTCACCCCCATTGGCTGCTGATGAAACTGACAGCCATCAGAGCTCAGCCTGGAGGAGAGATCATTTTATGCAACCGAGCCATTTTTTCCTCTGGGCTCCGGGGGGATTTTATCCCATTAAAAAGCGGGCAAACACCATCCAAAAGCCCATGCGCTCCTTCCACCGGCCGGATGTTATGTCTGCATAGTTTAAAGAGGAACTGCTCTGTGAAGTGCACTGCTGAAGCCCTAATGAGATAATCAATGGCCATGAATATTTCCCACTGTTAACACAGCGAACGGGATTTGTCAGCTTCAATTATTCTAAAATATTTGACTTGTTGATTCTTGATTTTTTTTCTCGTCTCTATCCAGGACCAAGCCAGTCACAATCTGCATATTATGTACAATCCCCTTATTTGCAGCACGGCAAAACATTGTCCATCTCAGGCTTTCATTTATCATAATGAACAAGGTACCTTCAGTGAAATAAAGTATTTATAAACTTTGGGTTGAGTATTATTATATGTTCCAGCCAAAAACAGTTTTTAGTGACTTTGAGAAATGGCAGTGCTGGAATAACAGGGAAATGCCAGCGACACAGCCCTCTTGCTTTATTTTTTCATGATTTTTTCCCCACATACATGCTGTTCAAAATGGTCCTGTGCTCTTCGTGGCATCATTGCAGGCAGAATGTGGTCATCTCTTAGCTGGGTGGACAATTCTTTCTTTTTTTTTTGTTTTTTTTTGGAGAACTTAGCTTTAGAAAATAGCTTGAAGAAAAATGCACAAGAAAATATTTATATTTCAGTAGTCTGCTGCATATGAAATTTCATATACATGATAATTATGATAACTGCAGACAATCTGTGTATTAGTCTGTTAAGACTTGTGAACCTGTATGTGAACAATTGTCAACACATCACAAACACTCTCTCCAACGGGTGGTAATACGTAAAACTCACCAGTTAGGAAACGCTCACACACACACAGTATAACAAAAACGTGTAAATATGGAGCACAATAACCTCTTGTGAATTTTGATTAGGATAATGGGATTAATTCAGGCATTTGAAATAGCTGGATATGCATTTGATATTATGTAGAAGGATTGAGGGTTCTGTGTCGTCCTGCCTCTTTTTGAAAGCTTTAACCACACTGGGACAAATGTCATTGAGAATGAATTAGCCCAGAGAGGGCCCATCTTCTGTCCCTCAAGAACAAATTAATCAGCAGCTGATTACAAGCACTTTAAGTATACGGTTGCCAGTTCTTAATTAAATTTTTCCTGACCAGCTTAGTAATTAACTGATCTCCACTGGGCTAAAATAAAACCATTAAAAGCATCTAACAGAAAGTTTAGTTCCTTGCTGTTTAGATTGTTTTTACACCTCATTACATTATAGATTTCTATTGTGGCATATAGCAGTACCTATAGATTAAAAATAACTGCTTTATTGCACCATGTTCATGGAAGCTCTCATGATTGGTGTTCTGCACTCTTTTGTACTACACTTTTTTGAGGTAGATTAATCGCTCACATTCAGCAACTTTGATCATTTGCATCGCATTGCAAAAATATTTTTTGTTTTTCTGTTGTTACCCGCATTCTTAGTTTTATCCAGACTCTTAATTCTTCAAACAGTTGCATGGGTAGTATACTGCATGGCTGTGCTTCCCAAATTAAATCTGTTTTCCTTTGCTCATCCTGAAGACGTTCATCTGCTATCAGACAGCACAGGGAGACTGTCTGCGCTGAGGCTCTTCTTGTTGTTCTACTCTTTTTGCCTCCTGCACATTTCACTCTCTCATACCCAAGTCTGCTGGTGTGGGCTGTTTCTATTGAATACTGTATTCAGGACTTGCGGAAACATTTTGACAGTGTGGCTCTTCTCTCAAAGCACAAATAGTTTGCTGATGCAGGGCTCCTGTGCGCGTGTGACAAAGTGCCTATGCGTGTGTTCCTTTGTGTATTTGCGTACGTATAGGCGAGTGAGATATATCCGTGAATACGTCTGCGTGCATTTAACGATTTGTGTGTAGGTGTGAGTGTATGGTAGAATTGGGCATGAAATCGTAGATGTGCAGGACAGATTAAACGGTGTGTGTGTGTATGTGTGTGTGTACCAAACAATTTCTGACAAAATGTAACTTTTTTTTTTAAAGTAACATTTTTCCACCATTTCCTCCACCGCAAGCCCACAACCATCACCTCAGCAGCCCCGTTAAGTCTCAGAGGAACTCGACACCTCAACCCAGTCGCCAGTCAGGAGGGCTAGCACCTCATCAGAAATATGTGCTCTCAGGAGCGCAGGCGCACTTCCCCGTACCGGCTCACCGTGCAGCCATTGCATTGGAGGAAAGCAGATCTTATGCAGCCGCCTCAGGCAAAGCAGCAGGCATCATGTCAACCAGAGGAGCTGCTATTGATCACTGAGGCGAGGCATGCTCTCCCTACCAAAACTCCCATTCCTCAGGTAACAAAGGGGCTAGTTATGCTGGATTCCTGGCCACAGTCAGTAGTGTTCAGACATGACTCCTCAATGTGGAACACATTAAGTCGAGACACAACCCTATAGTATTTTTGAAATTTTATTTTAAAGGCTAACAGTGTACAGAGATTAACACCAAGCCTTTTACTGACAACTTGAGGTGAAAGGATCGGAGTCAAGTCGTGGTTATGACTAAGCAAGTCCTCCGCTCCAGTCAGGGAAGCAGAACTCGATCCGGAGTGTCCTTGGTGAACGAGAGCGAAGCCAATTAGGGGTGATGGGAGATGTCAGTGGGCGGAGCTGCCGAGTCTTGTTTTCAGTTGCGCCATGAGCAGAAAAGAGCTGTGGAATTTTCATTTGAATCCCTCCCGTCCGACACCACGCGTTTGCCGGATTTAAAGGTCCCGCGGTGCTGTTTTACGTGAGCGTCTGTAGCCGATCCACCTGTAATAAACCGAATTGATAGACTGTGGCTGTCTGTCAACTCGCTATCTGGGTTCAGTGCTATAAATAAATCTTTCAGTGGTGTCCTGTGGGTATTTGTTTAAATGGAGTGTGGTTTAAAACCCCCTGTTCCCCCTCAGTCTGTTTAGAAATGATTATAATTACACAACAGTGTGTTATTTAAATGTCCGTTGGGGTTATAAGAACTTAATCAAGACTACTTGCCACAAGGCTATGTAATAGTGGATGCCAAACTAATAATTCGCAGCATTCCAGAAAATGATAGGCATTGTCAAGTGAACACACGCAACCTTTAGCTTTCTGTTTGGTATCAGTGAAAATGACAATGACAAGAAAATCGTTGGATTTTTTTGAGGGAAACTTTTAAGCAGTATAGCAAAATCATGTCTGCCACGGCATTTTGCCTCGTGCTAGGGCAAAAGCATTACATTACATTACATTAGCAGCTTCGTCTCACCCTCAGTGCCCTCCATGGTATTTTATATTACACTCTGGGAGAGTCCTGTGGCTATTAGGCCTATATATTTTAAATTTGTGGGCGACTTATCAATTGACGGAATATAGCACGTATTTACGAACTATGTAATGCAAAAGACAGTACAGGTACATTTGTATCATTACCTCATTTCACTTTATTTTCGTAGCGTTCTGGTGCCAGAAGCGAGTGACAAAACAATCCTTGTATTTTCTCTGAAAATTTGATTGCCTCCATTTTTGTTTAATTTTGTTAAATGGCCACAGGGGAAAGCATGATACTAATGGCTAATAGCGACTACAGTCTGGATAAAGTTATCCTTAACAAAGAATGCAGGTATCCCCTTGCGCCTTTTAATTGACTGGATGATTACTTAAAATTCTCTTTAATATTTGCTTCACTGCCATTCCATATGAGACAAACTGCTTGTAAAAACAGATCTTTAAAAATAGCTGTCATTTTTTTTGCACTGTTTTTTTGTCATCTTTCAATTAGTATTTTGAATCACATCTTTCAGAAATTCTGATCTGGGTTGAAATGGCATTTGCAAATGCAGCTGTCAAAAATATTGTTTATTAAATATAAAAATGTGGTACGATTCGTAGTCTTTGATGCATAAAAATGAAGCACTCATCAAATAAAATGGGTTTTCATAAATATTAATCGTATAAAGGGCACAAGGATGTTCCGGCTGTTTAGAATTTGTGAACTTGGAGGAGATGCAGGAAAGGTTGAGTGAAATGTATATATAGTAGACCTTCCTTTTTCTGCTACTGGTGAGTTCATTAAAAATATAGTGTGCATGCTCAGCATTGAAATGAAATGTGCTAACCATCCGTCCATCCAAGAAATGTTTCATAATAAACTGATGAAACTTAAAAACCGCAGTTGAATGACTGGGTAGAGAGAGAGATACTGTAACATGCACCTTACTATTATTCTGGCCGACTGAGGCCAGTGACCTTTCGCAGACATATGCCTAGTGTTTTTCTGAATGTGTCAAACTGATTTTTAATAGGTTAATAGGTTTCATAGGTTTTATTCGTCACTCTCTGATATACAGTACCATTGCTGTTTCAGTATACTTTGGACAGATCTGGTCAAGAGTTCAGATTTAATTGCGAGCAAGTTAACTCCACATGATGATACTGATGGCTTTCTGTGACATGGAATTACAACTCCAAAGACCATTTAAGCCTTTTTCAAAAAAATATTCCACAGACACTCTTTGTGTGTAGGCAGGAAATGTGCATCTATTTTTCAGAAATTGTGCAGTAGTAGGCTTTCCATTTAAGAAATTAATATAAATTGTACCCTTGCAGCTTACGAAAGAGTACATATCACTAGGCTAGGAATAAATGTGGGAGATAATTGGTGCTCCCAGATAAACCTCTCTGAGCTCTCTATGCTGATGCTAACTTTAAAATCTGTGAGAGCTATGAAATCAAACCATGGGGTGAGAGAGAAGTTACTTGTTGGGTGTTCTTGCTATCTGTTAAACTGTCAACTCCAGAAACGATCCCGTTGCACACAAAAACACTCTTTTCCCTTTTTGTTCATTTTAGGTAGATGTATGGGCACACAGAGAAGGAAGGGATCTCAATGGCAAGCGGTAGTCATGATGCATTTGCTCCTGGTGGCATGTGTGAACTCACTCATTTTCACCGCTGTTCCCGAGGCAGGTGATAATGCGAGTGATTTATGGTGTAGAGAAGGCAGTGATGGCCTGGCACAAGCCGTCTCTTGAACGCATGGTCTTTCTACTTTCCAACTCCTGAAGGTCAGTCCCGGAAGAGTTTGGGTCATTTCAGTGTGTCCTGGAAATTAAAATAAAATGTAGCCGTTTTTGTTTTGCTGTATGTAAAAAATTTTAGAAACTAAACAAATTTGTAGTTTCCCAAAGCTGTTTTGAGGATATTATTATACATTTGGCAGCAGTAACAGTTAGGCTACAATGATCTGACAAATGTTTTTTATTTCTTTTTATTTTCATTTCTTTGTCTCATTAATTAAGTGAGACCATCACCTATTTTATTTTGCTTCAAATCGGTACAAGGGATTTGCAACCAGACAACTTCTGCTTTGATAAATGGCTTGTATCTGTATCGTGCAGAGCGTTGGGAGTTTAATTAGCTTTTGGTCGGCGTTCCCCTGAAGATGCAACGAAGGCAGTGTGCACACACTCTTCTCTGGATTCTAGTCAAGGAATGTATCTGGGCGATGCCATTTAAATCTACTAGAAAGCCTATTACAGTGTGGGCCCTCTTCTGACTCCCAAGAGGAAAGACTGATTTGGAAAGATAAAAACAGAAGTCACAGAAGTGATACCAGGGAATGTAACATAGAGAAGTGTCTGGTCCTATATGCTAAGAAAATATTAGCATTAGGAGTGTAAATCCGTCTTTAAATGTTTCCAAAAATGTCTTTCACAAACTTGCTTCTAAGGCTCTCGAGCTAAATAAAAGTTTTGAACGTGTGAAACATGCTGATGCTTCCGCAGGGAAAAATTTGCCTCTCTCATCCACTGAAAATTCTCTTGTCTTCAGATCATGACGTTAGTTCACATTTGACAATATAATTTTGCATAGCATCCCAAGCATGACTGCATTTTCTTAAAAGAATGATTTATGAGGATGTTATTCATCTTAATCCTTGAGTCCATTTTGGTTCAGATTGACCCATCTGACACTTTTAGTAGAAGAGGGGTGACACTTTTGAGAGATGTTTTTCATATCCACTGGCTGAACCACAGTACATTTGGTTCTGGCTTTGTGTTTCTATTTGTCGTTCATCATCTGTTTGCTTTATGACTTTTTTTCTCTTTGGACGCAGTAATATAAATATAATATGAAAAATGATTGAGAATATCCATTCAAAACAAATATTAATAATCTACGGCGTGAACCTTGTTTCATTTAAATTTTTCACAGATAAACATGATTTATGCCCCCCATCCCGTGCAGCATTTTTTATTTTTATTTTTTTACATAAATCACATTTTTATCACAACAAATCAATGACACTTTTATTACTAAATGTGATCTAGCAAATTGGTAAATGGCAACCATTAACCACATGCATTGTTTATATTGCTTTGAATTGAGATAAAGTTAAGGTATGTTGAGTATTTTGCATACTTGTTATTTCTGTGTTGATTTTAAATCCCAATAATGTGTTGGGTATAATTGACCCAGGCTAACAGTTTCACTGGTGCTAATAAGAAAACAGAACACTAGGGTTAATTAAGGCATTATACATTCTTAATGAAGGATTTAGGAGTGTGACCCAGTAATCTTTGGATGATATTGTCTAGCCATCCAAAAGGAATTAGTATTCATGAAATTAGTGTTTAGGTAAAACAGGAGGAATACCGCTGTGTTACGTGATCAAAGACATCCGAAGTATATTTCACAGGGAGTCTCCGGAGAGAGTATTACTACCATCTACTGTAATAAAACTGGGGAAACCCAGTTCACAGGAGCGATTTCGGATATACTGTGAGGCAGGAATAGTGGCTCGTGCTCATAACCTGTCCTGAGATACACAAAGCTTTTGTGTGTGCGCTGTGCAGGAGAAAAAACAAAAAAACCTAAGCTGTTTTTAGTGCTCACCTAAACCACACCGATCAGTCACATCTGTTTGATCTAATGCACCAGAAAAATACTGAGGTACTCCATATTAGAATGATGTTTGCCTGTTGCAAATGGCTCGGAAACATACAGTAAATTTTTTTTTTTTTTTTTTATTTTTTTTTAAACAATTTCCCATATTTGTATTGCATCTCAGCCCAGGGCCATTTCAGTGTTGTCTCCTCAATTGAAATGATTGCTTGCATGGGCAGCCTCATTTATGTAATGCACTTTCACTCAGGCTCGTATTCGTACAATGTCAGGACAGTACGGTCGCAATATTGGCATCACCAGACCCGAGAAGTCCCCCTCATGTAACTGTCCATCTTAATGCAAGTCTGTTTTATGCAAATTGTGTCAGTGCTGTGCTGTGTATAGAGCAATACCTACCAAAACTCTTCAGCGACAATGCCAAAATGCATGGCACCACTTTGACAATAATAAACACAATGTTAAAATCACTTCCCCCTGGATAACTCACCCCTTGAACATTTGTACATTCAAATTACTCCTACTTGTGGGGCTGGCTGCCATTTTACTTCACTGTTCTAATTTTTAAGTGGGCATGACGTAACTAATGTGCGCGTGTGCCATAAAAATAATGTGATGAGCGTAATGATTCTTTGATTTCTCAAAAATTTGTTTTGTAGCGAGCTAATAAGCAGGAGGCTTAAGCTGTTCTTTAGCGACTCTGTTAATGAATAAAAGCATCAATTAACGCATCAAATGATGCATTAAAACATTTTGTTATACACGAGTAGACACTGTTGTTTTTTGCTTCATTATGCTGCTTCCTGAAAAATATTATGTTGCGCACCTTGAAAAATAAGTGACTTTCACAGACCCCAGCTGACAAACAAGTTATCAAGGGCAAGTTGTACTTATTTGACTTGTCTGCGTGGGTAAAATATAGACTAACCATTTTCCTGAATATTAAAAGTTAAGTGTCTGTTCAGGAGTTGCTTACCGTACGGCACCGCATGTTGTAATTTGCTCTGGATAAGAGCATCTGTAAAATGAATGTAATATGCACTATGTGAGTGCTCTCCAAACAAATGTTTCAGAAAGTGAGCCCTCCCACAAAGAGCCATTTCACTGGCATTGGTATTCATGCTGGTATGATGTCAGAGCAATCATCAGCAGCCTGCCTGTGAAACGGGGTAATGCGGTATGCTTTTTTACTTTAATGATGCCGGCGCTAACCATTCGCGCAGATCGGTGTGCATTACCAGTCCTTTCCCCCTATTTTAATGGCTTAATTAGTCAAAGTGCCTTTATGTAAGCTTCCGTAATGACAGGGAAAGGAAGTCGGTCCGTGATGTAATGCCCGATACGTCTAGTTGCCCTGGCGACCATCTGAACCCAGACGTGTCAACCACTAAGCTGTTAGAATCTCCGCTAACCTACCTGCCTGTCAGTTCCTTTGATTTATTAGCTGCGGTGGCACATCAGTACGGTGACACGCCTGGACTCTTGACAGAGCCTCTGACAGTACCGGGGAGGGGTTTCGTCTGGGGGGCATAGAGCTCCGTTTCGGCGGGTGGTTTACACAAGCGGGGCGCAGCCGGGGCCCGGGCGCGGCGTGTCCGACAACTTTGTCTGGATGAACAAAGCGGGGCCCGGACAGCAGCGGGGCAGCATTGTGTTTCGCGCAGATAGCGAGCGATGAGAGCCTTGCTCCCTGACACCCTGTCTGCTCCCTCGCCGCCTGTCAATCACGGCAGCAAGGCGGGAAGCTCTGCGGAGCCCGCCGCCGTCTCCTCAACTGACTGCCGACTCGCTACGCTGGAGCAACGCGCGGACGCGCGGTATCTGTGCCGTTAGAACTGGACCGCTGCACAGTGTAAACCCTGACCATGAAGCATGCATACCCAGTGTAAACCCTGTAAACCCTGACCACCGAGCACGCGTACCCAGGATGCAGTGCTGGAGAGTGACGGGAGCAAGAGTAGGGAAGAGAAACCGCACAAGGGGTATTATACCTCAAATGGTTTATTCATGATACGTGTAATTATTCATCGAATATGGCATTTTAAATGATTTAATGACCGAATTAGCTTTACGGCCCTTTTTCATTCACTGATATTACGAAGAAGGGAGGCCGAGTGGGAAGGATGGAGTTCGGAGAAGAAGAAAAAATCATGCGCTGAACACTTCACGGAGCTCATGATTGATTTCAATCGCGCGGGGGAACAAAGGAAATACAAATCGCGGCTGTCACCGGTGTCAGGCGGGCGCGCTCCTATTGATCTCCTCATTTCCTCGGTCCTGGGGAGGAAAGCGCTCTCTCTCACCTCGGCAGCACACACCTGACCTCGTCCCCCCCCACCCCCCCTCCCCCCCACACACACCCCGGGGACGTTCCCGCCTAGGGGCCCGGTCCTCGTCACACTTCCAAACTCCTCGCCCCTAATAAATTGAGTTGCGTTAAAACCGATTTGACGTTAGTTTTTTTTTTTCTCCTACTTCTTTTCAGAACAACGGAGGGATTGCCGAACGAGGTTTGACACCGTGAATGAGCAGCAACAACAGAATATTATGTCCCCCATCTGGGACTGACCTTAAGCGCACAGTAAAACTAATGGAGCCTTACCCCCGGCTCGTCTTTTACGCTCCAGCGCTCGCTTTTCCAATTTATTCTCTCCTTTCCTGTTGGTGCTGACCCCTATGTGTTTTAGCGCTAATTGGCGGGGCTCGCCGGGCGCCCCGGCTCCTCCGCACTTGTAAATGTCCTCTCCGAGACCTTGCCGCTCCCGCCGGGATCATTAATCCACCCCACAAGTCGCCGGTAAATGGGATTATCAGCGCCAAATTATACAGCACATTGGACCAGCCGGCTGTGGAACTCAGTTGTTCTTTATAATGTGTGGGCCTCTGGGCGGTCTAAGCACACCTTGGTCTGGCTCTAATGACATGGGAATTGGTGATGTATATGTATATAAATCTTTGTCTATATATATGTATACACACACACACACACACACACCACCACCACAACAACCAACAACAACAACAGTTTATAATAAATGGCAAAACAGTCTAAATTTTGGGGAAATTGACGTTACTGTAACACTGGTGCGGTTAGTGTTCAAAGAGACTGAAATTAAGCTGGATGCATTCCCTCCACCCTCTGATGTGGGGGCAGTAAGTTGAGCCACAGCTCAGGGGCAGGACATTTAACATGCATAAAGCTGATGTTTGCAGTTTGCTACCTGTCAGCATTCGACATAATTTTACACAATTAAGGCCCTATTGAGCGTCCTCTTCCGCGGGCAGAAAAATGCATTTAAACCTCGAGAGCCATTAACATATCCGCCCTAGAAAGCCGAGAGATATTCAAAAATAGCCAGAAAGTGGTATGAACATGTTGAAACGCCACCGCGCTGAGAGGACTGTAATCAAGGGCTCGGCCTTTTCTCAGGACGAGTCACAGTTCCTACTCTTCCTCTCACCAGGCAAATTAGACTTATAATAATTACGCTCATTAAAATTAAATGTTTTCATTTTAATCTCTGTGTTACCAACCGTAAATTTCTCCGATTGTGAGAATTCATTTATATTTCTGGGTATTCTCCGCACTGATAATGAGAAGTGCCAATTGGGCTTAATCTTCGAAACAAGTATGTGAGTTAATACAGAAAAATGTGTTTAATGAGGTTTCATAAATTATCTAGCTCGATAATTTGTCAGCAAACAGTGTTCTGCTTTACAACAGATCTGCCATGGTCACAAAAATTAAAACTGAACTAATGAGCACCAGTTGCTCTGGCATAGCCCATGGTTGCTTGGTGGGTATTTCAGAGATAAAACATTTTCTTATCCATATTTGAAATTAAACAAGTTCTTACAGTATGCAGTTATGTAGCAGTTATACCATTTTCAAAGTCACTCAAGCACAACACAATCAGTCATCAATGATGCACTAAACAAAAAGGGGGGAAAAGATCAATACCACCAATCCATTTACATCAGTTTTCCAGGGAAAAACATGCTTTAGTGGGGTGCTTAATGCATCTAATCATTTCAGCTTAGTTTTCTCTTTAGAGCATTTAATCATGGCGTTACGTTGTAGCGCCCCTTGCACTGCATGCATGTTCAGGGCACGTACTGCACGTTATCACTTCATGAGCTATTTCAGAGCTGAGTGCTAACCACGACGAACAGAGCATCAGCACGAGCCGCCCTGAAAATGGACCCCAGTCTGCTGTGCTGTCCAACACCGAATACCAGTTCAGCTAAAATCCAGCTCCGATACCTGTATTTAAAGCTGTTTCTGTAAATGATGTAGGTAGTAAATGCGTGGTGAAATGAACGGGGCATGAGATGTTGTGCGCAAAGGACACAGCGTCCATCGAGTCCACTGCGTCGTGTAGCCCATGCGGGGATGGCACGGGTACCCGCACGCAGGTTGGGATTTTTTTTCTCGTTTACGCAGCTCGTCCCACGCTCACGCCAGCTGCTTTTAGTCTGGGCTGCTTCGCCATTCTGTTCGGTCACAGATTCGGTTCTGCTTCAGCTCGCAGGTCAGGAACATGTTAATGCCATGTCCGACAGGCATTAAGTGCTACTTCCGCCAGAGAGAAGGCAAACAATTAAAGTTGGGAATGGAGGTCTGTTATTACTTAAGCAGTATGATGGGGTCTGAGGAGGTTGCAACAGGGGGTGGCACATAATGGTAAGGGGGTATAGGGGAAATGCTCAAACACTCAAAAGGGTTTTTTTTTTTGCCTGATTCTGGAAGCAGGGAAGAAACTGAGTGAAATAAGATCAAAGCAGGGATTTTTGCAGCCTGGAGGATGAATGTTGATAGAGCAGAGAGAAGGTGAATTGATTTGTACCGAGAGCAGAGGAGCGATAATTTTTTTTAAGCATTTTTTTTTTCCTTAATCAATCCCCGAAGGACAAAGTGAAGGAATATGTTTGCTTTCCCAAACTCTTAAAAACCTGTATTTTCACTGTTTTTTTTTCCCCCAAGGCTAAATGAGTACGCGTGGTGTGAATAACGAAAGCGGGGCTACTGTAGCGTGTTTCGAGGGAAAAAAAACAACACGGAAAGTGGTTTTCCAGCACCACGCCGCCCCAGATAAAGTCATGTTTTTTTGCTAAATGAGTGACTCAAGGATGGTGTGAATCTCACTGACGGCACGGAATGTGCGATGCGTTTCTCACCACGGGATTAGTTCTAAATTTTGGAAGTCGGGTGTGGCGTGCACTGTCGAGAGCAATGGCCTAATCACAGTTACTTTATGTGGCTTTGAAGTGATGTGCTGGATTTTGGAATATGGATAAGGGGTGACATAAATGGAGCACTGCTTAATGCGGGAATTTACGTGGGGTGTGGTAAATAAAAAGTAACAAAAAAGTAACACCAAAGAATACAGAGCAAGGCAAACTGCATGCTCGAATCCTGCGAGGCAGCACGTCAAATTAGGTTAGTTTTAAGCCATTGGAATGTGAGACATATGTCAAATGCTGTATCCTTGTTTTATGAATGTAAAATCTGAAAAGGCTAAATATTTATATTAAATATTTAGATATATTACACCTAAAAACCTAACTAGTTATGGTTCAGAAATGAACATTTTAAAAGGATGAAGACACCCTGGTGAGCTGAGAGGATGTGTCTTTTACGCATTTTTGTACGTTCATGTAAATATTTCAATTATTTTTCGTACAAAGAGGATTAAATATTTCTGTTAAACCCAGTTAAAACACAACAGTCTTAAGCATTGAAATCAGACAGCCATTGCTGTTGCATTAGCAGTGAAATTGCCTTGAAGATTGCCGAAGACCCTGTACGGTACTATTTTGTCTTCTTTCACTTCAAAGACATCTTTTCCATTTGATTTAGAAATTAAATTAATAAACCATTAGTTCAGGTGGAACTGTATCTGCTGCTCAATTTGAAAAAGATTTAGCAGAAGACCTGCTAGAGGCAAGACAAAAAAAAAAGATTGACTACTCTTATGGCCTGAAATATCTTTTTATAACCGGTTGCCATCTTTTTAAATGGTTTTTCCCCCTGTATTGACATCGCAACTGTGGCAGCCAGTGGTTGTGTTAGCAGAGAGGATCTTCTGATTGAGGGGGAATACCTGGAGGGGCCAGATCAATAAACAGCTTCGATAAAAATGCAACAGTGGCAGAGCCGGACATGGGATCCACAAACTGGAAGAGAGGTTATCAGGGGGACAAGCCTCGAGGTCAACAAGGTCTGTTCCATACTGAAAAACTCAATTGCTCACTGCAAAACACATTAGGGGGGACCTTGCTTAGGATGTAGGGTATTGTCCATTGCATAGGAGGTAGTTTCATCGGACGTATTTACAACAGAGGCAGCAGGGTACATGTCCTAAAATGGAACCTGCACATGATGAGTGTCTTGCTTCAGCTGTATTTTCAAGCTACAGACTATCACTTTTACATTTAAATATTACTCGCCCATTTTATGCAACTTTACTTATTACTGCAAGGAGGTTCAGCTTTTCTGTCTGCAATTACTAATATACTGCCCTAGTGCCACAGGGTTCGCCTACAGCGCCCACACCACGCCCTGGCTGAGGTCGTTCACTTGAAGCTTGGAAGTTCCACACTTGTGATGTGTAGAGAGAACCTTAATCCCCAGGTCACCTGGTTCATTTGGCCAAAATATGAAGCAGACCATTCAGGGATTATTGTAAATGTCTCAGACATTGGGGTGATTTTTTTTTCTAAGAGAAAATGATGTTCAGGATTAGAATTGTACCTCTCTCAAACATCACATTATTGCACCATATAGGAAATTTAAAGTAGCTTCTTGTATGTATATAGCAAAAGCTTGCTGATCGCCTGTCAGTCTTTAAGGATATTGGTGATTAAGAATCCTGTAAGGTTGATATGTTCAGGGGAATCAAAGTGATATTCTTTCAGCTGAGCATGTGCATGTGTGCATGCGTACGTGTATGCACTTGTTTTGGGCAGCATTGAGTCTGGGCTCAAGGAACAAAATCTATAAAAAAACATCAGCTCAGTCTGTACACTTCTAGGCACAAACAAACCTCTTATTATTGCAGCTGTTAATGTCCTCGCCCTTACAAATGGATTAAATGCAAATGTTCCTGGATCATTACATGCCTGATTACACTTCTATTGCTGGGAGTAAGTTCCCTCCAAAATATTAAGATCCCTCTGTAGGTAGCATCAAGTGTTGTTTTGTCAGTGTGGGCAGATGGCAAACGACACAAGCACAAACACGGAGGCGCAGAAGGTAGCTGAGGCACTCAGTAGTTGGGGGGCGGTGGGAGGGGGTCTCTTGGATGAATTATTTTAACCTTTGCCTTTCAGCAGATGTTTGGGTTTCATTTTTTATTCAGTTTTTGTGCACATGTAGTTAGGATCTTTCCAGCAACCGCATAAATTCTGACCCAGGATCAGAATGGAATTAATTTCAAAGGACTGAAAAAGTGTAAATGGTGTGCACCAAATCCAAAAAGGTTGTGCCTCCACCAGGCATGTGATATGGAGACCTGACAAAGACCAGATTGGTTCATTAAACCTTGCTTTGGGGGAAAGAGAAGGGCATGCACTTATTTGTCTCTATTTTTGGAAGGTTCATGACCCAAAATGTAAATACGTATGCGCAAACATGTCAAGAACTCAGTGCTTAGATGTAAGCCATTCCTGACGTATGACCATGGTGACCTTTCCGATGTCAAAAACTTTGATGAATGCAGTTCATTTTCCATAGTAAAATGTCTGCAAACCATGACAGACTTGCAGATCTGTAGAACCCTCACAAAAGTGGTCGTTGAGCAGAAGTTATACAAGTCAGGGTTCCAAACAAAAATCTATCATTTGCACATTGACCAGGCCTCACTTTCGACCGTGGTTTTATTGTAGGTAGAAGGCAATTGCTCCTCTGCTGCCAGCCACCGGTAATGTTTGTCCATAACTCAGGAGGAAGAGTAACCAAAGAACAGGATGTTCTTATTGTCCTGCTGTTTGTCATACATTCTGTGCCGAACGCATTGCTCGAGAAAAGTTGGGAATGGCAGAAATGGTGAATGGCCTCAGCAGAATACAAACTGTGTTCCGGTGCAGGAATGTCTCAGGTAGAAGCAGCCATTTGAATTGTTTGGCAATTTTATCTAGCGAGGCAGGAGTCTCCCTAGACCCTGCCTGCGATAATTGAAGATGTTATTATTTGGCTTGCAGCAGGAAATATTCTCTCTACATTGTTATGAGCATGCTCAAGCAGATGCTGGCTAAATTACTGAATCTATCATTGACTGTTGCACTTCTTTTTGGCTGACTGTTACACTGGCAAACAGAGCCAACTAGCTTCACCTTTCAGGTCATTTTTCATACAGCAAATGAACACTACTGTTCTGGTCATTTTGTTTTTAATCACCTTACACCTTATTTTGCAGAACACGTACAGTAACAGTAAAAATGTAATTTATTCCCCCATGAAGATGAAAATGCCCAATGGTTTGTTTTTGAACATGTAGCATTGTCCTTTCTTTGTAATTAGCATACCTACTGTGTTTATTTATTTATTTATCTTTTCTTTTTTGGAGTCATCATGTGCAGTGCAGTGGAACGTGACTGCTATTATCTTTCAGTGGGCTGAAATGCAGCAATTGGCTGGGGCTTGGCAGAGCTCATGTCAGACAAATCCAAGGAAAAAAGCTCTGTGGCAGCAATGCATGGTTATGTGGAAGTGGTTGTATTATTTTTCTCTCTCGACAGTGGCTTGAAAAAAACTATACATATATATATAATTGATATAGATAGATAGTATGCTTTATATATATATGTGTGTGTGTGTATGTATATACGTGTGTGCGTGTGTGTGTGTGTGTGTATATGTATCTTGATTTGTTTTCAGGACAGGTTTTTGTTTACCATGGGATCTTCCTTTGTGTTAAAAATTCATGAGAAATGCAAAGTGCTTTTAGTCAATATGAGCTTTTGTGAGCAGCATTCATAGCTCCTCTTATCTTTTGTGACTTGCATTGAGCATTTTCATGACAGTACGTCCATTAGCTGAATACAGTATCCGAGGTTAATGAGAGCAATCTTTCGTTTCTATCTGGATTCCTATGTTGTTGGTATCCCTCCACAGGAAGTGAAGAATTCTTTGCCCCTTTTCAGGAAAATTAACTTTGACATTCCAGTAATTGCACAATTACGGATTCTGCCGCCATTGTAATGTAAATGCTCTTAACTTTTATTGAGGACATCATGACTGCGTTACTAGAACCAGGAAAAGGAATTACAACGGGTGATTTCTCTATTGACAAAATTAGCCCGTCATGCCCGTAATTGATTGCCATGTTGCCTTGTCTGGTACAATTTGGCCGTGAAGCTCACTGTGGGATTAGAGAAATCCTGTGTTGTATAAAGCTAAAAGCTGCTGGTCAGAAACTCTGATTGAAATTGGCAGATGAAGACGGAAAGCGGTCTATTACAGCCTCAGGTAACCGAGGGGAACATGGCCTTACAGTTCTTTCAATGATTTACATCTCTACCAGCAAAAGAATAGGGTCCTTTATATATTTATACATCTGATTTATATTTAGTTTTCTCTCCGTCACTCCGGCACGGCTTCAAAACAAAATCCCTACCTGCCATCAAGGCAGTTTCCCCACTAGATCACAAGCCAACACAATGAAATGATAAATAAATGAATAAATGTGTTGTGGACATAATGACTCGCCGGGTCTTGGCAGCAGCTCTGGGCCGCTGCACGACGACCTGACATTTGTTCGCTGTACCCGGGGCGAACGTGCCTCGAATCCTACCATCGGGCTTCGTGTGGGGGAAACCGCTCACAGGAGTTAGCTACGCGCAACGCGGCCTGTTGTGCCAGGCTGCTCCACCCCTGACACTTCCTCTTAATGCCAAGCAGGCCTTCCTGTAAATATCAGAGCAGGTGTGACCAACCGTTTGTTCCTCCTACTCCCCTATCTGCGGGCTACCTCTCTTCCTCATAAAAATGCACTTAATTAGACTCATCGGTATAAGAGCGTCCTCTGAGTGTTTGGCGTTCTTACTATTTACGTGCTGTAGGCGTGAAGCCGTCGCCGCTTGGCCCATGAAATGGAGCGGCTGTCTACATGTATGAGAATCAACACGAAAGGCCCTTCTCAAAATTTAGTGTTTGTTTTCACAATTTTTCAAAAAAACAGGCTTTCTGAAACAATCTATTTCCCAAACCTTAAACCATAACCAATGAAATATTGCTGGATGAGTACTTGCATTATATGCTTGATTGAATCATTAGGCACAATAATTTGTCATTTGCGAAGCAACTGCGCCTTGAATTCCTTTGGTCCAGAACCCCAGCCGCCCTACCACAGTGCTCTCAAGTGACAACTGGGGATTCTCAAATGGGCAATTTGAACACACTGATCACGTGTATTACCGCCAGTCATGTGAGTGAAACCACGTAGTTAGGAACACCACAAACCACAGTGTCCTAGCTGGGGGAAATGGGCATGTTGAACAGGAAGACTGAAACAGTGTAATATACCCTCCGAGCACAAGGCTGAGAGAAGGAGAAAGACCAGTGTATGACAAAGAGGAAAGACATTGGAGACCTCTGCACTACTCCTGCCTTATGTTCAGGAGGTTAACTCCATCTCGCTCACCTTATAGACTGACTGCTGGATGCTACTATTACATTTGCTACTGTTGGTTTGTTTATGACTAGTGCCGGCAAATTAAAACGGTTATTTTTCATGGTTTGAGTAGTCTATATTATGCTTGAAATTCTATGATCAGAAAGTATTTTCTCCAAAGTACCTGGATTTGCTAATTAGTGCGATTCTTCTGCCAAGAGATATGCATAATTAGTGAATTCTGCTGGCTGAATTTATGAGTGGAAGGAACACATGGTAGGACAAAAAAAAGTTTAAAAAGTTAAAATTATCCTTTAAAATAATATCATAGAAGATTTGTAAAAGTCACGAGCCAAATAGCACTCTTCTGCCTGGTATTTGTTTTTAAATTATTTTACTCTGATTGGTCCACAGGTTTTTGAGCCATTGATTGTACTGAATATTTTTTATCGTATAATGGTTTTGTGATTGGAAGTTTGACCAGGCTGTGGATATTTATCGACAGAATGATGACATTTTCATTTCTAAAAACCATAAAACATCTGGTGCCAGGTACATGATGATAAACTCAGAGATGCCTTATGGCATCTTTGGAATCTATTTGACATCAGGGGAAGCATCAGGTGGAGGATTGTTGAAATACCGAGGTAAGAAGTCATTTCTTCCTGTTTTATCTTCAATTTTGAAGCTCCGGTTGTGCCTTTGTTGTCACAGCTGCTCCACCATGTCTCGACAGGGAGACCTGCAAACCTAAAGTCCTTCCCCCCGCCTCATACCCAACCCCGAACCAGTCACCGTTTTACACAGTGCCGGCCGCACAAAGTTACGAGCACAATTAGTGCCAATCATAGGCAACGACTGATGAGAACTGGCGACTTGTTTGTGCGTGGTGTGTCAGGAGTAGTAATTGCAGAACATTTTTGAAGGACTGTGAAGTCTCAATATGGCCCCCACAATGTTTCGGAAAAGCCATGTGGGGCGACATAGCTCAGGAGGTAAGACCGATTGTCTGGCAGTCGGAGGGTTGCCGGTTCAAACCCCGCCCTGGGCATGTTGAAGTGTCCTTGAGCAAGACACCTAACCCCTAACCCTCAACTGCTCTGGCGAATGAGAGGCATCAATTGTAAAGCGCTTTGGATAAAAGCGCTATATAAATGCAGTCCATTACCATTACCATTGCCATGTCTGCCGCAGAGCCGGTCTTAAGACGCAGCGAGCGGACGTAAGCATTAAGGAGAGGGAGCGGTCTGGAGGGGTATGTTTTGAGGACCGCGCCCAGATCTTACCGTCTGCACATTCCGAGCGCGGCCCCGTTTCCCCTCTCCGTGTGACAGACGCGTTCCAGAAGCGCCCTGGCTGTCGCGAAACCAAGTGAGGAATGACCGAGGCCCTGGAAAGTAGGGGCTCCAAAAACCCGCCTGTTTTCTGTTTGGAAAGCGTCAGCTCAACCCGCCGCGCCCGTGACAGGACGGCGTGCCTTCAGCTGCGGAGATAACAAGAGGTTTGCCGTGTAGGATGTCGGTCTCCCCGGCTAATTGCTAAGAACATCTTCTTCTGCGCTGCACAACAAAGGGAAATTGTCACGCATGTACTGACATTAAGCCCGCCCCTGAGCTAGCTCTTCTGTGGGCCAGACCCTGAAATGTGTCTGTGTTCCCTGTTCCTTATTGTCATTGATTGGCCATCTTGTTGAATGGCATGGGCTGCTGATTGGCAATGCGCAGAGTGATGTCATGATGTAACGTTAAATTATGTACCCCTGCGGAATGGTCAGATTATTACTGTAGCATAAATCTTGTCCAAAGACATGCATTGCACACCATGTCGTGGTCGGAAACAATCTTTTCCTATTCTCCTGATTTACTCTGAAAAATGATATGGAAATCATGTGGGAGGATAAACTAGTCGAAAGCATCACCTGAAACCAAACTATTTTCTATAATTTAGCATAATTCAAATGAATGTTAAAAACAGCTGTGTAGTGACATGGTTAATACCAATGTTTGTTCTGTCAACAGTCACAATCTCTTGCTCTGTGTAATTATGACTTATTTCATCCCGTATTGAGTGGAAACAACTCAATTATTCTAAACTAGCTTTGTAATCATTTAGCATAAAATGGGGCCTCATAATTAACCTTAATTATGAATGCATTTCGACAAAAGCAGAATGGAAACAAATGACGAAATTTGTGTTTATCAAATTGAAGTTCATACTTGATTAAATAATTAGATTAATATTTCCCGTGTTTACCGCTCTCCATCAACGGCCTTTGCTGATATTGGAGTTGAAAAGAGCAGAAAATTAAACAGTAGTGTGGTGACTGCAGTCAGTCTGTCAGACCGGTTCATTGCTCACGTCTAATAAAGCACTGCTTTTATGCACCGAATGCAAAATGCTGTTTGCAGACACGTTGCTGTAGTTTGGTTCGGAGGGAATAAAAAAATGGCTCCTTAACCTCCTTGACCCACACATACGGAGCAGTCATTTCTGTCGTTTCACAAGCTGTTTTCACTTTTGTCCTGAAAAAAAGGCTGCAATTTTGCCACTATGCACATTTTATGAAATTATTGGTATTAAACGGAAGCTAACCGCATTGTTTATTCACAGCTGCAAGGCAGAATACCATTTGATATTATTTTGCTCACAGCTGTGACCACAAACATGTTTTTCTTGGCTCTCCTCGTAGTCTCAAATTGCACTGGGTGTCTTTCTAAAGACAGATGGAATTGTCCACAAGAATGTTGCATTGCAGTGTGTAGGGTACTGATATCTCCAGCAAAATAGCATAAATCATTTTATACTCATTTGCATTTATGGTTTTTATACCATGTCCATATATTTATATTGATGTATTTTATATATATATATATAGAGAGAATAGCATGGAATCCATGTAAAAAATATATCATACACTACAATCTGTCAAGTGAAATTACATGCACAAATTCGGTTGATGCTGTCATGGACATCGCATGGATGTGGAATTAAAAAGATTTAGCAGAATTATCAAAGTGCACTTTAAAAAAAAAAAGCCACAATTAGAATTTGAGGTTAAAGCTGCAATCACCAACATAATATCCCCCAAACATGGGGCATAAGGGTAGCAGAATTAATGTCAATCTATATGTCGTTAGAAGGTCATAAAAATGGCTCATTTATAAAGTATGTATGGATTGTTCTGTTGAAATGATTGACTTCATCCTGTTGTTTAATGATCTGCAAACTCCTCCCTCTCTGCAAAAAAATCAAGAACATTGTCATGATTGTGAAGGGGCATACAAGCACATCCATTATTTTGTGAAGTCACAGTTTTACAGCATACATGAATAGTTTTTGGTTATAACAAACCACAAAATAGATTTCCAAGTTATTATAAGATCATTTCAATTTTAGACCTTCCCCCTCATTGCTTATAACCTTTTTGTGGCATTTCCCCTCAATACAATGCTGCAGTAATTCCCCTTCCCTTCACTAATCATATATCTTTAAACATGCTGTGTTTGTGAATGTCTGACCCAATTATGAACTGTAAATATTGTGATAAAATTATGAAAGTTATTAATTAAAAAGCTGTATGTTGCACTTAACAGCTTAAATAAAAAGTTTTTTTCCATTAAAGGAGTAAAAGCCTCTTTGTTCTTCTGAATACTTTTCACCTAATTAGATTGTTTATAGAATAACTCACCCGCACCCATCACATAATCTGTGTGGAACTTTTAATCATTCTGTGCAGCAATATATTCTGTTTGCTCAGGGATAAAATTTATGGCAAACAGCTTTGGGTTTCTAAGAACAAAAGGGCTAGAATGCCGGTTTGATTAATATGAAAACAACAGAAAAATACTTTCTTGGTCAGGCGTGAGTTTTTACCAATGTTAGTTGAGTAGATATGAGGTACACTTGCTATTGAGGGCATTATTAGTATTCTGTACATAATGCAGTGTATGGGAAATTTTATAAGCACAAAACCTGGCTGTATTTATAATGCATGACACTATATTATATATAAATATTTGAGGTAAAATGAAATTAAAGTAAAATTGACTGTTAATAAATAGTGTTTGTATTTCTATAACACTGCATGTATGCCTTTCTCAACCTTTACTTAGTAGTTTTCATTGTGTTTTCCAATATATTTGTATTTTTAATCAAGGCGGGAATAAAAAAAATGATAACTTCAGCCTTGATGGGTTTTAATTAATTTTGTGTGCTTGCGTGTGTATGTGTATGCCTGCATGTGTGTGGTTCTTGCTAACATGTGTACACAGTAAAAGACATTTACATCTTAATGAGAAAAAAAACTCATTGTTATAACAGGTAACAGATAAATCCTGTTATGTTGGGCTGAGGAGAAATAGCACTTTCATCACTGTCTCCATTATCACACGGCACACCGAGTGGACTGAAAGAGCAAGCATTACTTGTTTATTCTCGCACAGCATACCCAGAAGCTTATTAGGCTGATGAAAAATACAAATAAAAGGGAAAATTGCAGGGCAGGATGCAGCAAATGCTTATTTGTCAGGACGTCAAGGCAGTGACTGCATGAGGAATGCATTCTCAGTTCACAGTATCCATAGCCTAGCTTCTTTTGGCTGCCTTTGAACAGAGCAGACCCTAACACACAGTATATATACGGGCTATTTTCAGTGGAAAATAAGGACTGGTTTGCTAAATTCCATTGAATAGTTTGACCCCCAGGATGATCTGTGTTTTAAATCAAATTTTGTTGCAGTGTTTTTCCCATTGGCATCTAAACATCTTCTTTGCATTAATTTGGGACAATACTGATTTTGTGTGCATGTGTGTGTGCATGCGTGCCTGTGTGCCTGCTCTGGATTGTAGTATAATTTTATGACACAATGCAAGCATTATACTCGTTTTTCTATATAAATCAAAAACATACAAATAAATGATTTACTATAATGTATACTGAGACATTTATGGTGATTATTCATACTTTCATACTTTAAGAAGTTTCATGTTTGACTTTTTAAAAGCAGCATCACTATGAATTCCTGATTAAACATCCTGTTAGGTATTGGAGATTGGTCTTTACCAACTGCTTTCAGTGAAGCTTTTGTATTCGAAGTTTCACATTATTAATCATTAAATCAGTATATTTTGTAATTCTACAAAATGTTCTAAGGAAAGTGCACTTCATGTGGATAAAAGGCTAAGATGGAGATTTGGAGTAACAAAAGGTAGTTTAATATATCCTCTAAAAATGAGACTGATAACACATTTTGTATCCGGACGATCCTCATTGCTCCAGCTATGGTTTTCTCAAAAAACCATTTACTGCACGTTAAAAAATCTCACCCGCGGCAGTTCAGATTAAGGCAGTGAAGCTATTTATCAAAGTATATCAGGTGCTCTGCCATTTATTTCCCTTGCAGCAATTGGAGGAATTAAATTTAGAGACCATATTATCCGATAACAAGAGCACTTTTGTGCCCCTATACGAAAGCACTGTATTACAGCTGAGAATGATATCGCCGTGTGCATACATTAAGCTATTATTGGAAATCCCAGGGGTCTGATCTGTAGTAGGGCAGCACATGAACGATAGAGCATGCATTACAAAGCAAAAAGGAGACTCTAACCCCTCGTTCACAAGGGAATAGATTACATATATGGATTTTGTCCCTTGTTTATTAGCTGTACATCATTGTTTGCTACCATTCATTTTCCTTGTGTATGTAGTTTCTTTGACATTGCTGGTAATCTTTCTTTTTTCAGATAATCACATGCCCATTCCCATCGCCAAACGGTACAGTCCAGCTTGAACTAATGAAATTAATTGCTTAAAAGGAAAGGTTATTTAAGAGATAAGGTCTGGTCCCAGAACACTTGCCTTGTAATATTCTAAGACTGATTCAAATGTTGATGATAAACACTGTTAACTGCGATTTATGACTGTTCGTTGGATCATTTAGTTTCCATTCCACTAGATTAGACCGTGCCATATTGAAAAGCACCCCAAGAGACAAGAACAAACACATTTAAGTAGTTGAATTACAAAATATTTTTACAGCCCAAAATTAACAGTCAAACTTTATTGGGTTTAGTCATTAATTAATCCGTCAGAGAAGCAGCAAAGAGGAAAGCTACAAAGAGGCTTTGTCTCCAGAGTCCAAAGTGTTCAGGGGAAAAAAGCGCTTGCACATTATGTCACTTGTACTGCATTAGTAAAGCATATCTCTGAAAGCTTTGATACGTGTGATGGAATGGTATCCCAAATTATGCTGTAATCTGAAAGAGGCCCCCAAAGCCAAAAAAAGTGTGTTCCCTGTTCCACCGGAGTCACGTGTCAGGGGAGGGCTTCACACCATCAAACTTCTGGCCTCAAGCACCATTGTAGCGAGAACCATTTGAACCGTGTCACTTTGTACAATACTTTCCCCAATGTAAGTATCAAGCACAACAGGGCTGCTCTTGAGTCGCCGAACATTGTATGACAACTGCGGCCGTCGAGAACCAGACCCTTGTCGCCCATGTTGTCTCGGCTCCGCCGAACGCATTCAAGCGTTCCGGAGAGGAAATTAAAAGGGTGGCCGCAGCACCACGGGGGACTTTTTTTTTTTTTTTCTTCCAGAACTGTACAATATGCTGAGGTAGTTCTGAGAGCGCTGGACACTTTAATTGCATTCCGTGTCCTCATTCGAATTCAGATCACTGTGTGGAGGCATAAATTTGAATAGGGTACTTAAATGTCATCGAGTATTGATTGAAACTTACTTGGGGGCTTTTCAGTGGATCAAGTTCTTGAGTGTAATTGCGAAATTGAATTACTTAATTTGCTGAGTGGATACCCTCAGATCCTGCACAGGAGTCCATTATGTGCACAGGTTCCCTGTGGCTTTTTTTTCCCTACCTTCCTTTCTATCCAGGTGAGTACACTCAGTGGGAGACATTCTTAAAGTATGAAAATAGGGAGGCCTGTTAATTCGCCACTCAATGAGCTTATGAGCCCAAAGGGGATACATATGTGCTCTAGGGATGGTGCCGAATACAAATGCCATATTTGGCAACGCTCAAATAATGCGTTACCCAGAAATGTTTGCTCCTCCTGAATTGGGCCAATATTATTCGTATTCAGATGTGTTTTCCCATCTCTTTGATGCGATTCGCTCAGAAGTCAGCACCAAGTTTCTCAATTAGGCACACACACAGCCAGCGAGTGAGAGTTTATTTTAACACTAGCTAGGCCAGAACGAGGCCATTGCACTTTGGGGACTTTAGGGGACTATAATTAAAATTACTTCAACGCCGTAAATGCTATGTCCTCCTCCTTTTACAACTTTCCTAAATATTTGAGCTTTAGATAACTGCAACATTAGAATTTGAAAAAGAAAACATCTTCAGTGAAGAAATGCAGGCAGTCTGTGCCATTTTCTACGCAAAACCCCCGCCAGATAATAGACAACAACAGGTGCTTTTGCCCTGAGTCGCAGTCTACTCTGGCACACTATTCTACAATTGAATTACCGGTGCTTTGATAAGAATTTCCCAATAAAGCGCTATCGAAACTAATTTTGCACATACTGTCACGCAAAATTTATTCACTGCAATTGTGATGAAGTTGATAAAGGATGGAGATGAATAATTGTGAACTCTGTAGTTATAAAAATAAGAGGCTTGGAAGTCCTCGGAGATAACGCCACTCACATATTTTCTGTTTTTTTCTGAAAACTGAATAGAATGGCTACACGACAACTGCGTGAAATATAACCGATTTGTGTGTGTGCAGTTCCAGCAAACCACCAAAGCTGCACGTTCTCTATGGAATTGATAAGAGGACTGTGACGATGCATAGGATATGTAAAAGCACACTCCCAGGAGAAGGGAGGGAGACGTGCTGAATGACTGAAGAAATTACTTTAAAAAAAAATATTGCACTTTGTTTGCTTTAACTACTTTTCCATTTTGTGTTTTGTCATACACATTTTAGTGCTTTTTTCAGTGTTCCTGTAATATGCCTCGATACATTTTCCCTTAGCCTATATAACAAAACCGCAATAGTTTAGAAATATAAACGTTGAAATTTACGTCTGATGCCGCTGGCCATAAGCGTAGTGGTAGTATGTAGGAAAAAACGTGGCCTTTCCAGACTTAAAACATTACAGACACACAGGTTGTTGTCTAATGACACCCAGCACTGGCTCACATGGATGTGAAATACCTGACCTTATCCCAACAAGTGTTTCAAGAAAGTTTTCAGTATAGCAAGGGATGTTGTCTACCCCATTGCAGACAGCTCATGTGCAGGAGTTTGTCTATATAAAATAACAACTTGGGGAAGATTGAGTAGAGCATAATAGCTGAAGATGTATTCCACCCAGGGAAGCTTTTCAATTTTTTCTTTAATTTACCCAAGCTTAAGCAAATCAAACATACAAGAGGGAAGAAAAAGTATTCATAAACAAAAACAACAAAACATTTTAGCCTTACATTTTGTAGTTTTTTATTTCATTAGGGGTTCATTGCATACAATAGTTCATAATGAAGATGAGGAATGTTTTTTTATTTATTTATTATGAAAACATTTTTCCAGTTTATAATTGACTTCAGTGTTCCCTCAGGTAGGGCTGGTGGTGGGGTTCATGCAGTTCGTACTATGCAGTTCAGCGTAAGAATGAGTGACTGTGTTTTGACTTATTAAAACATTTTGCCTGTGTTTGAAACTTTATTTGACTGTTTGTTTACCTCAGTGTTATAAAAGCCTGTTATGGCTACATAACATATTGGTCATTGTTAAATACAGAGGCTATTGGGACCTCTAGCGGGCGGAGGACTGAAGTACCATGCAAGAAACCCCTTTCCGTATGGGAGGGGCTCTAGGTCAGGCTGCCTTCAGAAAGTAGGAACTTACAGCCAATGTCGATGTATGTTGCCCTCAGACACACAGATCAATGTCTTTCTTAATTAAATGAATTAAATGTCTCAGTTAACTCGACAGCTCAATGGGAATTGTTTGTTATTAGTCTCAACAGGATTGATTCAGAGCAGATAACTTGAAAACTTGTGGAAGGGCTTCTGATAGACTTACCTTGTATACCGATCTGTCCTCACCCAGACAGCACGCTGAGGAAAGCAACGTAGGGCCGATGTAGACGCTCTGTCACATTTCGTCTCTAGGAGGTAGTCACAATGTAGCGTGGTGGTAGTTTGCCCATTGGGAAGATGTCACGGCTGCATTGCTTACCGCTGCTCTGCTATAGAATCAGATTTGTTTAAAAAGTTTCAAACTAAACATCGTATCATGTATCAAAAGCAAAGATAGTTTGCACAGCCATAGAAAAAAAATGACTTGTAAGAATTTTTGTTCCAAATGCGAAAGTCTCTAGGTTCACTCTTGAAATCTGTATTTTTCTTTCCAATACTTCTTTCTTTGTTCTCGATCTGAAATGTTATGCTTGATAGTTTTGACAAAAATCTGATTCCGCGGTATGCAACATAACCATGGCATGTTCCATATGGGCAAACTACATTCACTTTATGCCACATCCACCTGACACAGACGGAGCGTGACAGTGCGCCTACGTCAACTTTACGTCCCTGTGCTGACAGGGCAGTCATTTGTTTAAAATGACAATGTGCTATAGACACGTCTGCACCTTTGCCAAGGCCAAGAAAGACGAAAACTGAGAGCATTCATTGGCAGTAACTGCCCATTTCCTATTCCTTTTTAGATAAGTCATATTTCAAACTACTGGGATGGCTGTTTGTCCTGCAGGCACACAGTCAATTCTTTTGAACCATGCCCTGTGTATGTGATATCATGCCCTATTAAGGACCAAAAGGGAGAAATTATGCCATTAACTTTAACATTATTATCCACAATGTGTGATATCCCTTCATGCATGACTTGTTCAATTGAGGATGGCAGTTGGCATTTCAGCTTTTTAGTTGAGCGAGAACTCCAGGGACGTAACTCAGACAGAGCGAGGGACCCAACGATCTGTTGAAAAGGGTAAGTGGAGAGTCCAGCTGGTGTTTTAGCTATCAAATACGCCCAAATACGGCTCCCATGTTAACGGAAACTACAGGCCGTCGTTTCTCAGTGAACGCAATTGAATCCCTTATAAGATGCGTTTTTATTAGCCATACTGTTATACATAAAGTTATCATCGTATTACTTACAGACAAATGAAGGCTGCCTTTTTGTGGCTGTAAGCAAAGCTTTATGGTCTTGTTAGAATTTCATCTGGGGAAAGAGCTACAGCAAGCGGAACAGGCAGACGGGGCATACATCAATCAAACGTCAGCCGTAATCTAATCGGAGAGCAAGTCACCTTATTACTGTAAGGTAGCTGTCCCGGAAATCAGCTTGCTGTCTTTGCCTAAGCAGATTGACTGCCCTGTGTTCAGAAATTGATCTAATTTTGATGTTTATCTTCTTTGAATTTGAAGAAACAGAGAGCAGCATTTGAACAAAAAAGTGCTTTATAATATTTGTAATATTTCATTACTTAATTGTTAAAATTTGTTTATGGGTCTGTTTATGAGCACATGCTTGAACCACAATGCACATTAAACCACGCAGCTGGACAAACTTTTTAAAGTCAAGCTGCTCTCATTCAAGTTTGTCAAAACAAACTTTTCTGTGTAAATGAAACAACGAGGACAACATGAGAAATAAAAATTTTCTGATGTCCATATGAGTGCGTTTAAGGGATATAGTTTGCATGATAATTCAAAAACGGCAGTAATGAAGAGCAGCAACTACCTGTGATTAAAGATCCTTTACCGATACTTTTCAAGTCCAAAGTGAAATTGTTAAACTTTGCACCTCGCTGCCCTTCTATAAGCTGAGGTTATAGCACCCAGTTGGCGTCTTAAGAGTGAATTCTCGGAGTGAAATGTCAGTAAGCAAACATGATCCCCTGTGGAAGCCACTGCCAAGCTCTGTTCTGGTCACATTATGTTTTCTTGCACGGTGAAATAGGCTTGTACATTACAATAATTTTCACACTTGTCATGGTAAAAATGAAATTTGAAGCCATATTTAAAAATGTCACAGTAGATTTCCCAGGTAAAGATAGACTATTAATAAGCCTAAAATCAGAAATGGAGGCTTATATTGAATATTGGCACTTTGCTAGAATTTTTTCCCACATTGATTTGGAACACCAATACCATAGCCAAAACCACTTTTCAAAAAATAAAATAACATTTAAAAAAAAAGGGAATCGGGTTTTCTAAAACAAACATCAAGCACGAATTACAAGACAAGAAAGTTCATGCATATGGTATGCGTCATTACCAAGTCTAGTTTTCAGTCTCATTTTTACTTTGATCCCTTTTTACTTCATTCAGTGGATCCAGCCAGCCAGGACTTCAAACTGTAATCAGGGGTTTGCAGACTTTCATCATGTATTCTGTTTTCACTTATCGTTATAAAAAGAGTATTTCCTCCTCATTCTGCAGTTATCCTGTGTGCATCTACAGATCAAAATATATGCGTATTTTGTTTTCTGATCAGTTCTTTTGAATGTCTAAGGAATCCTTTCCTAAAATACAAGAATGCAATCGTATCAGGATTTTATCATAATATCAGGTTTGTGATCACCCGTTCCCCCCCCCCACACACACACACACACCCCCTCCTTCCCGCAGCCACCCTATTAGTTCAATCGTTGAACATTATATTGTTGGAATATGAATGCCAGGTTTGACTGAAGTACTCTTTAAACAAATTGCAAATTTAATTGGGTATAAACTTTATGAGCACACCTAAAGGAAATGCAGTTCAGTTGTTAAAATGTTGCAATGCTAATAACCTCCCCAAGGCTTGTATTGGAGCCAAAATGGCTGTTGTTAGATAACAAATGCCCGCAGTACATAATAAATTAAGCAGGAGTAGTTTTTTTGCCTAGTTATTCCTGGCACAGACACAGAGGATAATTCAGATATTGTTACCACCTTGCCACTCTTCAACAGTACATAAATTGCGCTTATTGCTCTAATTGCTTTTACATACAGCCATTATTGCTGTTTGTTGGACAAAGTGGATGAAAAGCCACCATGATGCACTTCAGACGAGGCCAAAATTATTCAAACAGTGTCTCTACTGATGTCTGTAATGTTTTTTATTTTTTATTTTATTCCTATCTAAACTTTTTTGAAATCCATCCTGCTGTGTAACTGATTTCTAACAATGTGTGATTTAACAAAAAGCAATATGTAAAAAAAAGTATTAATTATCATTAAGTGCCCACTCTGTTGGGTGCCAATCAGTTTACCAGGTGACACTCTAACTTGCCTGTTAATGCGGTGTTTACAGAGTTTAACGTATGCGCCAGTTGTACGAAAAGCCTGCTCCTGCTCACTTGCGTTGGGGCTGAAAATTCTGCCAATCAATCCACATTGCTCCATAGTTTGTGGTGACTAAGTATTGTAAGGTCTGCTGAATCAGGATGCGAACTGAGTAAATCATTTTATGTAAGTGGTGTTTATACAGAATGACATGTCCTTATGCAAGATAGTCTACCAGCCAGTGCTTTCCATTACCATGAATGTAAAAATGTAAATATCTTGTTAAAAAATCTGATTTTTAAAAGTTTGCTCATCTCACATCACATTGTGTACATGTATCGAAGTGTGGCTTCATATGGTTCATATGGTTAGCTCTTCCAAAATGTCCTCCTCCATTGAAGCACATTGCAACATTTGTGTCTAGTTTCAAGTTTCAAACAATTAAATTATCCTCATGCATAAGATGCATATTGATACTCTCACAACAATTCTAGATTTCAAATCCAATTTTGGTTAGCAGGAGGTGGTTTATGGTTTTTTGATGGACATGATGCATTTAAATGCTCTTGAGAAATGCTTGTGGTCTGTTTGAAAGGCAGTTTCAGAGAATGCATTTCTTAGCATTACATTAAGAATACTAAACAAAACTCTGGGCTTTATTACTGAAAATCCATACATTTTTAGAAGTTTTACTTTAGGGCAACTGTTCAGGTTACAGTTATTGTATAGGGGCCAACTACTAAAATAATTATTCACAAATACTAATTTTTCCCCCCAAAACTTCAACAATGGCCATTAAACCTAATCACAGTTTAAACCTAATCACTATAACTCTCAAACAACCTTACTTATTGGTAATGTAAATTACATGGGCATTAGCTGTAAATAATTAATAAGACCCTTGGTCCACCTGCAGTAAGTCAGCCAGAACCTTTTTAATTATGGGAAACAGACATATACAACTTTAACAGTCAACACCCTTTACAAATACTGAAAGTTCAAGTCAACAGCCATCTCATCATATAGCTCTCTGCTTTCTGAGATAATGGAATGCAATGTCTGCAAAAAAAAAATATGATGGAAGTAGGTATAGCTGTGCATCAGGGTGGTCATGCACTTGAGTATAAACACCCTGTGCATAATCAGCCATCCTGTTAACCTCTTAACCCCTTATCTTAAGTAACTGCATTAGGCAAAATGAGTGGGCTATTGCTTCGCTGACAGAAATTGAAACAGTCAGAAAGGCCTCGTATTTTAAAATCCAATGGATTTGTTTCAACAGACGGCTACCACTCCTGATTTCTCATTGAACAACCAGGCTGTAGCAGACGTACTGTTTCTAAATGTTTACACGAGCTAAATGATGTCTGAGATCAGTGCCGGGGGGTGGGGCTGGGGTAAATAAGGGGAAGGGAGGGGAGCGGAGGGGAGAGGGTTTCCAAAGTTGGAGGAGAGGATATGATGCCATGATTCACCATATATCCTCCACAGTCGTGACAATGATTTTCCTAAACTGCTCACCCACGCTGTCACCCATTTAGGTTCAGTATCAATGCCAGAAATTGTTTAACATTTCATGTCATGCAAATTCAAGTGCACTCTATTTGATTGCCTTGCCTGGGGTAAATATTTTTTTTTACAAAAACGTACCATAATTCTTTACATCTTTATTTTTAAACCAAAGAGTTGAAATAAGAGTAAGGAATGCATATTTATTTTTAAAACGAAATTGTGCCTTACATGCAAAATCAGTAGTTTTCCTGTACCATGGTTTAAATTGTAGATTGTAGATTGTGGGCAGTACCAGTTCAAATTGCATTCAAGTGCAATGTATTTGGTTACTTGCCACAATTCCTTAAACACATCCTGCAAATGCACAAAGTAGCATTATAAGTACTATAGCCTTAGATTGACGGACTGTAAAGATGCATTAGGACCAATACATTATGTTAATCTACTGAGATACATGCCTTCATTAAGTATGCTTCCATGCATTACCTATGAAATGGAATCAGTGGATACAGTGAAATCCACAAGGGCATGACATTCACATTCAGAGGTTCTCACGACAGAGAGCAATATTTGTTGTACATAGCAATTATTATACATAGCGGTATTTATTTTATTATAGATATGTGAGCTGTTAGCTGTAGGGTCTATCAGATCACTGAAATGATAGACCTTTGGTTCATTTAGTCCACTTTGGCACTTCAGTGTGTTATTTATTTGTCTCCATGACTTTAGTCTATTTCTTTTTACTCATGAACATTTTGTTAGACCTCCTATATCACCACATGTCCAGTCCCCAACCTGTGGAACAATTTATAGTACTGAAGAATACCCCTACAGGAATCCTGTCCCACACCAGCGTGCATTGGAAGAATGAAGATGGGACTGCTCAGTGAGCAAAGCGATTTGGACTTCAGAATGCAAATTACAGCATGGTGAAACAAATCGCGAAGCGCTCACGTCAAGTCTGACAGCCAAAACAAGATAAATAATAAAATGTTGAGGGGAAGGGCAAATCAAATGTGCAGGAACCTGATTGCCGGCAGCCGCAGGAGACATGCCCAGATTCAGACCTCGCCTGTCCTTTAACATGCTGATAAAAAATGCAACAACAGTGGTTATACAAATGTTAACGTTAGGTAACATTTAGCAATATGTGACTCAAATGTGGTATTTCAGCTTCATCTCTGGAGACAGGCCCGCAAATCTATCACTGTGCTGCCCTTAGAGTGACCTGTTGCACTGGCTCCCCTTCCTGCTGGGGTAAACAAACTGCGAGAAAAGAAGCTGTCCACAAACGCTCTAGCATAAGGACACAAAGTGTGTATAATATTGCTTGTGCATTAAACAACTGGGGCTGCCACAGAGCAGGCAAGTATAATTCATAAAGAGCCATTAAAGTGTAATATCTGGGAGCGAACGTACATATAAGAGCAGAAGTTTAATGCAGTTTGAGACAGTACCAACATGGATGTTTCAGTATCAGAAAAAAAAGTACAGTACAATATCGACGGATGTCAGAATAGAGGATTGCAATGCTGTATTCTGCAGTTTAGTTCAGAGAATTTGCCCCTCCGTTTCTTTGGAAATGAGCAGGAGACCATAAAGAGACAACATGACCAACCGTAGAAAGAATGCAAATGTGTACAGACAAGTACGGGTTTAAAGTATTAGCGCCGCAGAAGTGTGTTCGGTTTATCAGTAATGAGCACACACATACACGCTTAGCTTAGCAACGGAACTATTCACCGCAGCCATTGCCACAGAAAAGTTGGTCCCTTAAATTTAAAGTGCAGTGTGGAATTGCTTTAATCAAAAGGTTACTTAACTTTCTCATAAGCCTTTTATCACAATGAGTATGACGAGGAACAATGAAGCTGCTGCAGCAATATAGAAAAAGCGATGTGGCAGGTTACAGAAGCAGATGGAGCCCTCTGTCCAGTCACGTACAGGCCTATGACCTGTCCACAACTTTGAGTTGGAATGGCTATGGGTTTGCAGGAGTGCCCCCCCCCCAAATGGAAGGGTGTGTTTTCATTGGCCAGGGCTTATCGGGTCACTGCTAGATTAGTCCCTCCCACTAAAACACAAGGAGCTCAAGTGCACCACTTTTACTATCGGGGGTTGGTTATCTCCTAGATGGGAGTAGCCAGGAATTCTGGGACCTCTGAAAGAATAATATACCAGGCCCCTTAGAGGGTGCAAAGAATCTGGCAAGTCATTGTTGCCGCTGCCCCAACAGCACACACACCCACCCGGCTGTGGCCTGCTACAATTATTACCACCTTTCTCCCCACTTATGATGGCGCTGCTCTCCTGTAAGACTGTGCGGTCTGTAGAAAATAAAATGGTTACCAGGCAACAGGTGAGGGTATCAGAGGAGAGCGTATACTTGAGCTGCATTGTTCGTGGGGTACCAGTACTGTGGGCCCATTCCAAACTGAGCAGAGAAAGAAAGAAAAGGGGCAGGCAATTGATTAAAAAAAGATTGATTCAGTCTAGTGTCTGGCCTGACACATTGGATGGTAAATCTTAGCGGTATTTCCAAATCACAGGACAGTTTAATCATACCATTGACGCTGTGTTATCCATTCTAGAGGCAATATGAGTAATCACAAGCACTTTTTAGGGGATTATGAGAAATGTAAATTGTAAATTGTGAATCACCATTCATAAATAAAACAAATGAATAAAACAAATGACCCTAACATTGACTGTATGCCATGATTGCATGCTGTATTTTTAATTTATGTACTTCAATATTGACAGTTGCATTTTAGTGATTTAATTTTCACTTTGAAGGAATATTTGGAGTATAAAATGATCAAATTCAATGATATTCTGAGGGTCATTTATAGTTGTAGTTTATCTCTCTTTTTCTGTCAATGTGTTTATTGTAGACTACATTTTCAGAGCTTCTTGTGGTAATATCCACCTGTGGATTTTCATATTTTTTTTCTCCATTTCATCTCGCTGTGTCATGGTCACTGACCATTTAAGAGCCACCGAGCGCATGTAAAAAGGAAGAGGCCATTTCGGTAAATTCAGTCTGAAACATTACCGCTCAGCATCATAAAGCCGGGTCGCGCTCCTGGACCTGGGGGCGTGCGCCGCTCTCTCCCTTCCCCCGACGGTCTTTCGCGTCGAAGGGGAAGCAGTGCGGACCCGAGGGGGGGCGTGCGGGCGTACGGGCGAGCGTCTTCAGAGAGCGGGGTCTGCGCAGCTGTCACCTGTCTCCTCCTCTCCCTCCTGTCCCATCACAGAGGGAGCAGAGGAGGAGAAAGGGTAAAGTACAGCAACCTCCCCCCCCCCCAGGTGCCGGTGACTCATGCATTAAAGGAGTTATTTATGCGGCACTTATGCACACTTTGAACACCGCTCGGTTCAATTGTCTGGGGTGTCTGTCTTTGCGGTGGGCGTGCGAGTTCTGTTGCTGGATGTTCATAAAAGGAGAAATGAACGGCACACTCGGTGTGAAATGTTTGTCGTCAGAATGCGGGAATAAAAGCGGGGAAGCATTAACATTCCTTTTTTTAGAAAGACAAAATGCGATGCATGTTACATTATCCGGTGGAGCCCTTTTCATTATGATAATAATGCTCATGATTTTGCTGGGAAGTAGCGTTCGTCTCTTTATGGATTCAATTCATAAAGCAGAAAAAGGTTCCTTTTCAGGGAACTGACAAAGCATCTTTTCACGATCAGTTTAGCTACAAAACTGAGTTTCAGGTCCAGATATCAGGTCGGACAATGCTTATTACCTGAATTTCTTCAATAAAAAGACATCTGTAATACGTAAAACAGGCAATGCTATGCATGCATACAATTTAGGCAAGTCACTCTGAATAAATTTGATAAAAAACACAATCTTACTGTTATAAACACCCTTTCATGATATTGTTACATTTGGAGATACTGTCGGATTGGTTCCTATTCTGAAAGAAAGGATATTGCCCTACTTATTAGAAGTTTGAGTTCCTCTGTGTGAAGCTGGTTGAGGTTGATCACTTTCAACTGTTCATGCATGAAGGAAAGCTGGAGTAAAGATGCAGGCTTTGCTATACAGGTTTTCTGCATTTCAGCAGAATACTAGACAGACCCAATGAGGACAACTAAACGTGGAGTGTCCCCCTTTGCGATCCGGCATGCCTTGAGCAGATGAAGTGACGGATTAGAGGCATGTGCTGGGCCTAACAGTCTTCTAACCCCCGTCCCTGCGAGTTCGGCATTCATTTTCCTGTACTGTGCCGTTCATCATTTGATTATTGAGTGTGTCACTCTTCCTGTTTGAAGTCCCGCACCTCTTCCAGCAGTCGGTCGGTGGGTTGCGTTCGAGACGGCTCTGTCTTCTTGACCTTTGCCGAGGCCGCAGCCCGACAGATGACAGCCACTCTGGCAAGCTCGGGTGAAGGAGTCGGTAGTCGTGGATGAGGGAGTGGAGATTGGACGGCTTGTGTAGCAGCCACAGCTGCCTGACACGAAACCACTTTCAGCTGCAGTCTGAACACTTGTAAAGGTAAGTCCTTCACAAACTGTGGAGGAAATTGACATTTAAAAGAGCAGCGAACACAGCTGTCAACCACTGAGCGTAGCATTTCCCCTAGGTTTTCTCCTTTCTCTCAGAAAACCTACACATGCTGGAGACGTGTTGAAACATTACCGCATCTGTTTGAGTGGGACAAATGTGCTGAAAAGTTGAATGATTAGGAGAAGCATCTAAGCCTTCTTTCTTTGAAAATGGACAGTCCTTTTATTTATTAATTAATGCTTTAAATATTGCCAAATGGAAGGGGTTTTTACAATGGCTTGCTTCGCTTGTGTAACGCTCGCTGTGGAATTCAGCATCTCTGTGGCCGGATGAAACAGAGCATTCCACCAGCAGCTTCCATTAAAAGATTATGCCTTCCGCAGGACAAAAGAGCAGCGACTTAATAATATGAGTGGTGTACTGGTTTCCTTTCATCAAAATCAAATTAGAAAAAAAAATCTGATTGCATTAGCGAGACACATGAAGACCTCTAAATTCAATTTGGTGTTGTTTGTTTGAGGAGAAAAAGGCAGAAAACCTGCAAGAATTATTGTCTGAGTGGGAGTTAAAAGCAAAGGAAAAATGATCCGGGAATAATAGTTTTTCTCCCCTGTTAATATCAACAGGCACAAAGGCATAATGCACATTGGACATTGCTTTTGTTTTCATGAGTTTTTTTTCTCCAGACAAGTGAATGGTAGGCGTCTGATGGACCGTTTGTTATCCACTTATGGAAAGACAAAATGGAGACATTCGCCAGTACACTACCCTCCATCTGTCTCCTGTGATTGCTTTACTTCTCTCCCTCTCTCTCCCTCTCCCTCTCTTCCCCTCTCACTCTCTCTTTCTGTCTCGCACACAGAATCACACACATGTACGCTGTGGAAGAGGGGTCAGTGAGGACCAAAACAATTCCTAAACTGTTGGGTTGAGAAATTACTTTTTTTTCCCCCCCCTCTCGTTCTTTTGAATTTGTCATCGTAACGTGGCCGGGGCTGCGGCGCCACGGTTCCACATCGCGGGCGATAATATTACCCTTGTTTGATGTACACATTTATCAGCCGGCGCATAATGTTCCCGCCTCGTCACAGGCGGCTGAGACGGAGCGCGGCGAAAAGGGGCCCGAGCAGCCGCCGACTTTCATAACTTCCGCACAACTTTCCTTTTTCGGCATCACGCGCGGCTGCGCGGCTCGACGGAGGCTAAAAAATCGCCGCTACCCTCGGAGTCCGGCAAGCTCTATTGAAAAAAGGAGCCGGCATGCCGTTGGCCTGTTAATCAGTTCTTCCATTACCGGACGGAGAGCCGCCGAATTGGTCTGGAGACGCTGTCTCTCCGCAGACAGACAGACACAGACAATGCCAATGGATATAGACACAGAAAAGAGGATGCGCCGTTCTTGCTTTGTTTGGCAGATTCGTCTTGAATAGTGAGCTGTTGTGTTTGCATTTAACATGTTACTCGTTCAAACTTCTGGCTTTGTTCTGGAGAACTTGGAAGTAATTCAAGTACCCTCTTGAGGAGGAAAACTGCAAATCTACTGCATCATTTGGACTCATGTCACTATGATCAGGCAATTAGTGGCCTGACCAGCAGTCTACATTGCTGAGCAACACATCTTTGCATGTCCCTGGGTATCACAGTAAAAGGTAGCACTTTAATAAAAGTCGTTAGCTTGACCTGGTTTAATGTTTTTTAAGACGACTTTGTCCTTGCTCCTAGTTCTAAAAAGGCAAACCAGGATGTCTGCCTTTCGGTGACATGCTTGCCTTGAGTGCTCTGTTTACGGAGAAAAACATTCTGTCATTGGAAGATAGCTCCTGTCACCCCCATAAACTGTCTCCAAAAATATCTCGTGCTTGTCTGTCTCTGCTTGAGGCCTGCATTTCTGTTCTATCCTTTAGTGCCTCATTGCAAGTCCATTAAGGCACTGTATAGAACTGTCAAGCAGTCAGATTTCATAAGACAGGTGAAAATTTAATCGAAAGTCAAACTGCCCTCTGCTGGATCACCCACTGACACTAGCTGTACTGCCTCCATGAATGTACTTATTTTTATTTATTTATTTTTATATATTTAAATACCATTTTATGAAAAATCTGTCACACAAACTCTTTTAAGCAGTGGCATTAGGCTCATTAATGCTGGTGGTGCCAATGGAAACAAAAACATAAAATTAGCATTTTGATGTAAATGCATAATTAATATATAGTATTTCAATTAAATTAATCTTTTATTAGAATTTAATTTCCAATTTTATTTTCTATTGTGTTGCCAGAGAATAAGTTAGCAATATACCATAGAAATCAACATCATTAATCCTCTCCACTTCTGGCACACTTGCTTCTTCTGCCAAAGGGGTTTGAACCGGCTTGTACTCAGCAGCACATATGCCATTGCAGTTTATTGAGCTGGCTTTAAACGCTAACCGTGATGAGACTGAAAAGCCGGTAAGTCAGCAAATTATTTTTTGTCTAGTTCATCAAATAACTCGTCAAAATAACTACATTAATAAAGCTTAAAATTAATGAGATTCTTGGAGGATTTGGCCTACTTTGAGGAATGCTAGTTGATAGCTAGTGTATTTTATGTTACTATATTTGGCCAACTGGTCATGTAGGCTAAAAGTCATGCCCACATTTGCATTTTTCAAGCTGAATAAAGTGTCACACACTGCTAGCTAGCTGGCTAGTGGCCAGCTAGCCAGAATCTGCATGACCTTGCAGGTGTCCCGGGCCAGCTGTTTATGCCCTCTAATTTGTACTCAGATTTGCTAGAATGCAAGAACAGAGAATGGTGTGGACACCTGATATCGAACATTTCATGCCAAATTATGGGCATTAGTATGGAGTTGGTCCACCTTTTGTTGCTATAACAACCTCCACTCTTCTGGGAAGGCTTTATACTAGATGTTGGAAAATTGCTGCAGGGGTTTGCTTCCATTCAGCCAGAAGAACATTAGTGAGGATGGGCACTGATTGGGTGATTAGGCCTGGTTTGCAGTTGGCTTTCCAATTGATCCTGAAGGTGTTGGATAGAGTTGAGGTCAGGGCTCTGTGCAGGCCAGTCAAGTTTATCCACACCGTTTCAACGAAATCATTTCTATATCGACCTCACTGTGTCCCTGGGGGAATTGTCATGCTGAAACAGGAAAGGGCCTTCCCCACACTGTTGAGGAAACAAGGAATCATCTAGAATGTGATTGTATGCTGTACCATTAAGATGCTTTCACTGGAACTAAGGGGCCTAGCCCAAACCATGAAAAACAGCTCCAGACCAAGGGGTGTCTAGATATCTTTGGTCATATAGTATAGATATTGCATGTCTTCACTTAGAATTAGTGACATCCAGTGAAATGGAAACTGGGGAACAGTACCTTTAAACTGATCACTGCTCAAGCTGTTTCTGTTTACTTTCCTTCTTTTGCTTTGAAATGAATGAACAGTAGATATAGTGATTACAAGGTTTGTTTTGTAATAAAGCAAATAAAGACTGATAAAATTGATTTATGACGTAAATTTTTTAAATCCAGACTTTTTAAAAATGCACATTTTCCATTTTCATTGATGACAAATCATAAACTGTAAAATGAAAACAAAATTAGTGCCTTGACTGTCTTCTGTGTAGACCCATATTTTGTGGGTAATATATCATCTGTTTTCGATGGGTTTCTCATTGTTTCAAATGTTGATGGTTCTAAAAATAGTCATTGATGTGTAAAATAAATAGGTCGTATTTTGTAGTTTAAATTGTTTCTACATTCTGTGGATATGTACAGGAGTTTTTGGGGGCGGGTAAAAAGCCTTTGGCACTGACAGTGTAAGCTCCAGTAGATACATAAATATATCAAAATAAACCACAAAGGTTTCTGTGAAGTAGGGATGTTGGTTGTTGTAAGGACCCTGTGAACGTCCATATGTTTGTAGTCAGTGCTGCACAACACTTGTGCTTCGTCCTCAGCCCAATGCTGCCAGGACCACAGCATCTTGCTGAGCTTGTATTTGATTGAATCAGAAGCCCCCCGCTATGGCGGGTAGGCCCCTGTGATGTGGACAGCTTGAATTAAATGTCCTCCATCCTCTCTGCAAATTCCCCATCATCCCTCGCTTAACAATAGAGGAAATGCTTTCCTTTGTCAGTCCAGTGTACGTTTGAATATGCATTTGGTGCTGGACGTCTCTCCGCTTCCGTTCGTGATTCAGAACCCCTGGAGGATTAGTCATCAAAGTACCTTGTTCTCGCTTAGCAGGACGCCAAAGGAGATTATGCACAACTGGTCAACATGCAAACATGGCACATTCAAAATCGTATTGGGCTTACATGGGCATTAAAATCAGATACTTTAACTCCGCTCAAGGACTGCAGACCTATCAATATTCAAGCTTTTTCAGATGCCATGAGCAGTTTTTTCCCCACAGTTCTGATTTTAAAAAGTGCTCTCCATCCAAGTATGAAGGCATATTTCAAGGAGAGAAAAAAAAATAAGTCTGAAGCATATTTTTTTTTGTGTGCATATAAATCTTAGAATCATTAACATAGCAGTGAAAACAGAAGCTGTGTATGATTTCTCCGTGTGGAAGTATGTAAATAAGAAACAGGAGGAGGCCAAGCACCGAGCAATTAACAGTGCGCCTGGCAACGACAGTGTGGCGGAATTGACAACAGTACATGATGCCAATGTGTGGACCCAGCAGGATGGAAACTGGATTCACTGTGCTATTTATTTCTTATTTTCTTCCCCCTCAGGGGGTTTGGGTTTTTTTTTTGGGTGGGGGGGGGGGGCGTTAGGTTGTACAGTGATGGGGGCGAGAGGCTGTAGAATGATCTCTCAACAGGCACGCTTTCTAAAATACTTCACATGTACACCCTCTGGGGAAACACAGATTACTGCAGTTAATATGCCCTCTGCTAATAGGCCCACATGTTCTACACATTCTTTTGAGAAACGCCAATCATACGTTTGTGGGTCAAATGGCACTTAAGGCTTGTTTTATTAAGTAATATGATGAGTTAACCTTGCAATTTTCATATAACATGCATATACATATGGTAATACAAGTACAGTAATATACATATGCGTGTACATATCTATACACTGTAGGAGCTTGAAATTGGTTTACTGTCAAATGTCAAGAAACAATGCATCCCTGGGGAAAGTGTACCGCTAATGCAGAAAATGCTTCTTACAAGGTTGATTTTAAAGACTTGCCACCTCCAAACTAATCCTTGTCATTATTGGTACTGTTATTATAATTTACTAAATAATCTTCCCACATGACTTAACTTTACATTCAAAACGTTTTGTAATGTTTTGAAACTTTATGATTTTACTTCAATTATTTTTAGACGTAAAAGAAATTATAAAAACTGAATGGTGTTGTTTAATCAAGATTGCGAATCAGGAGGAGAACATCAGTATTGTTCACTCAAGGTGACTGACTGTATGTGTGTGTATATATATTCTCAGACATACACATACTAATTTACAAGCAGACACCCCATCTGGCATCCAAAATGCTTGTTTGCTTTTGGAAACAGCGCACAGCATAGCCGCCATACATTTCACACTCATGTAAAAGGTGCTACTTTTCATTATGGGTGTGACAAAACAATTGAAGATGTTTATGTCTTAAATAGCAACATGGTGAAACAAATACTTTCATTCTACAGTTTAAAGAAATTCACAGCATATTTTAAATAAATGTGGGAAAGGTAATATGTATCAACATATACAAGTTTATACAAATTAAAGTGACTGCCCTAAATGAACAGTTCATTTTCAGTGTGACTTCATGGTTTAATAAATGTATCTCCGTATAATTTTATTTCTGGGTGATAAACTTTTTGTATGTTTTGTTTTGTAAAAGATCTCTCAATTTTGGGGCTTTGGTACCTCAGCATGAAGGCATCAGAAGTTTGTGGCTATCAGCAAAGACATTAGCAGGGTCAAAAGCTATTAGAAAAAGCGTAATATAACTCCCAAGACATTCATGTATTCGTGGAGATGGTGTATTGTCTCTGTCCCAAAAGCCTATTCTTGCAGGTTTTCCCAATACTCATTAATTCAATACTCCAAAATGCAATAAAACGTAGCCATTTTGTCACTGTGGATGAATTTAAAGTCATGATTATAAACTATGGAATATAAACTGAAGTTTTGATTATGAGTGTTTGTAATTTTCCAGGTCCTGGTTTATTGTTTTGGAATGGGGACATTTTTATGACTTGTTAAAATAATTTTTTAAGATATGGCCCTGTATTCTTTTGTAATTTTATGTTGCCCTATGAGCTAAGCCTCTCTTGTAAAAAGATTTTCATCTTAGTGAGTACTTTTCTGGATAAATAATCTTTCAAATATTTCACTCAGTTTAATTACCCTTTCACCTCACTCCCACCCCTTCACCTTCCACTTTGCAAAATGATTGGACAGACTTCCAATAATTTGTTTAATTGTAATTAAAGCCAAAAGAGGCTATTTTGAGGAAAGTCATTTTTAAGGTGATTTTTTCAGTTAAACTCATCTTTTTGCTGTACTGTAGGTAGAAATTGAAAGAATCATGTTTATACTTTGGCTTGTTATTCAGTAAGTGCACATATACTAATTGAATTCTCTAACTTCTCAAAAATTCTCAAATTTTTCTGTATTTTTTTTTTAACCACAAAATGGTTGGGCTAATAATTTTGGCCTGTTGTGTGTGTGTGCATGTGTGTGTGTGTGATTATTTATGTTATTATAATGATTATGCTGCTTGGTGATGATGGTGATTATTATTATTGTTGTTGTTGCTGATGTTGCTGCTGTTGTTGTACGGCTACCTGAAACATGTTCAAGATTTCAGTTTTGAGTATACTCCAGTTAGATTTGATTGATCCTGAAGTAAATTAACAACAAGGCAGTTCAGTGAGCAGACAATCAGGCTAAATAATTGCTTGGATATCAAGATGTCCATATTTCCCTTTCTTACCTTCCTTTGTCTGAACAGTGTGGGGATCCCTTCTCTTCTCTCATGCTTCAGCAATGCTGATAGCATGCCCTAACGCTATGCTAACAGGGAAGCTTGTATGAAAAGGACATTTTCTGACATTTCCATTAGTCTTTGTTATTTACACGAGGCTGTTGAAATTTGCAGACGCAAGCACGCCACCCCACAGAGCCTCTCTTTAACAGCCTCTCACAAATGCTTAGCATCAACAGAGCCTCAACAGTGCTTCAGCCTGAGCAGACTACCATTCCCACATATTGTAGGTGGAAGAGATGAAATTAAATTGAAATTGTCTAATATAAATAAAAAGAAGTGGTGTTAGAGATGGAGACGTTTTTGTTTATATCGCCTTTAATTTAATTCCTTTTTTCAAGATTGACCACCGTTCGTAAATAAGGCATTGTCACCATGCATTGTACCGTCTTTATCAAAGAATACATTCATTACAGCATATCTCCCTGGCTCCTGCAGCATAGATTACAATGGCTGTCCCTCATCTTTTGTGTATGCGTGATAATTCTGGGTCTCAAAATGGGCCGGTTGATACAATGGAGCCCCTCTACGTGTTAAAGGTGTGGTCTATTTAGCCCAGCTACAGCGGACTTTGAACTCCATGCTTTTATTAAGGAAGGCCGTGTCTGCCATAGGCACAGTAACCTCTGTAGCTCTGCTACCGAAAGATTACAGCTGCCTTCCAGATTTTTCCAGCAAATCCATGGCAGTGTTAAATATAGCACACGCCATGCGATATGTCTCCTCCAGCTGTTTGAATATGTTCTCTGTATATGCTGTAAAGCATTGCGTTTTTATTTTTTAAATCCTCCCTAGGGTTCTTGCTGTAACGTAGCATTATATGCCGTCTCGGTTGTGCTGCCCTGAAGCCACTACTGATTTTTAATGTTAACTTTTATGAGTGTGTTTTCATTGTCACTCAGGTTTAAAAAAGACAAACACCTTACAAATTGAAAGGGGTTTTTCCCCGGAAAGCTTTAAATTCTCCAAAAACGGAATATAAAACATTGTGCAGCAGTATAGACTCACACAGTTTAAACAGGTTTTCCACCATCAAGGACATTTTGCCATGGTAGTACTGGGCAGCCTCCGAAAGTGCTATTTAACTGGATTAATCCATGAAATACTGCATGTTTGTCATGAGTTTCCAAAAACAAGCCTGATTGCCTCTCTGAGAGTTGTGCAGGTACATTGCAATTATTCTCCTGTGTTCTCTCAATCTCTCAACTTGAGCTATATTTTCTGCATTATAATTTGAGCAGAATTCACTGGCAATTTAGAAATGAATGTGCTATTTCTGTCAATTACACCATGTCTGCCCGGAGTACCACGCATTATAATCTGCAAGGCTGGGGATGTTTCCAGGGTGAAATCACAATTTGATTAACAGGAACTTTGCAAGATTTGTTTTTTAATTTTTCTGGTGCCTCTTTCAATGCAAGTAGAGTTTTGCTATTTCAGAATTTTAATCTAGTTTTCATTCTCACCTGTGGGCAGGGTTTTTGTTATCCAAATTGATTTCCTGAAATGTAACACGAATACTGTACATGTTTTGACAGTGAAAAATGAAGGGTTCATTTTGTGAAATGGAACACTGGTTTGTGTTGCAGAGCGAAATTTATCTGTTGAATCAATAAAAGGAAGGAGCTTTCTGGCATTAGAGGAAAAGCTGTCTTTTATGTGCCTGCCTGGAAAACAAAAGCAAGTGTCATTTAGGACTGGATAAGAACAGGATTTGAATTTTAATCACGCGTTCATCCATCTTGTCTGGCGGATCACTGTCTGGCACTCCTTAATGGTTTACTCTGAGGAAGAATCTGTTGGTGTAATCTAATCTAGTTTCCATTAGATCCTAATACCCAGACCTTAAATATATGAATATCTAAGTTATTTAAATGAGTCTTTTTTCCCCCTGTGTTTTACATCAGCACTGGGGATATGCTGTAGTTCCCCTGTAAGAAATAGGCCATTTCCTGATTCCCACGGGATGCTGAAGGGCTTTGCCAGTCAATGATAGTGTTTCATGGTGTCATGCTGTGCAAACATCTGCACTGATTGTCAGACTTTTGTAATGACTTGATTGACTCATATAGTAAACCTGGGGTACTGAGCCATCATCATGATTTACAGCAGCGTATATCAACAGTGACATTGTTGTCATATAAGCCGGGAGGGGGGCGTTCTTGCCAAGTGAGAGAATGTGGCATTCTAAGCACCAAGATCATCTTGATATAATATATGAGTTGCTCCATGAAACATTTTTAATGTGTAAGAATGCTTTTTTTTTCTTCTTTCTTTAAATGCTTTGTCTTTTCATAAAACACTGTCTGTATTGTAATATGATTTTTAGACCAGTTTATGGCTTCCAAAAGTCCCAGAAACACAAACAGTAGACTATAGAGAAAGTAGTACAGATCCTGAGAGTTTTATACACAACTGCAGATCTTTCTCCTTAGGGTGATAGCTAATTTAATTGCTTTTTTAATAACTGCTTTTAAAAATATAATATTGTAGGTTATATACGCTGTGTGTATCTCTAAAACCATCACATTTAAAACCACAGGCTGCCTAAACATTTGGGCTTTTGGCGTTCATACAGTAACGGCAGGTGGCACAGAAGGCCACAGTTAAATAATACACATACAGTTTTGAGGCCATGTTTGAATGGCCATTGTCCACACGGGTGGGTGAACTGGCAACTGAGATCCTCTGCCTCTGAGTAATGCTATGTGTAATTATGTGCCACCCTTACACCGCAGGGTCTGTCGCTACATCATCAGGGCATACCACCCAGCAGCTCCCTTGTTCCTCAGTCCAATAATTATTTTGCCGCTGAATACATTTAGTGGGAAAGCATGTGTCAATGCATATATCTAATTCACTAACTGGATCAATTAGATTACTTCAAAGGACCACCCCCCGTTCCTCCCCCGGCAAAAAAAAAAAAAAAAACAGACAACCAGCATGCACACAACCCTCCGGAAATGGGTTTCACTCCCCTGCTCTATGGGATTACTGTTGCATACATGGCACAGCAATGGAGCTCTGTGCAACCGAGCTAGGAGGAATTTTGACAGATCTGTTTGCCATCAGCTATCAATTACGGGTGAATCGCAGTGTCGAGGTTGGTCCCTTTCAGGACATTCTGTGCACTGATGTATTAACAGCATATAGGCCATGAAAAATGTTTACTTGACCGAAATGATTATGATATGAGCGAGTCACTGCCGATGAGCGGAGCGGGAAGGGGGCAGCGTCCGAGACGTCTTGAGAGCGCGATAGCGGAAAAAGGCGGGCCACGATAAAAATGGTGCCCGTTGGGCGCCCGAGAAAGGGTCTTGCTTGACCGCGGCTGTGATTGAACAGCTGACAACTCGCGCTAGCCCCTGACAGCACGGTGAATTTTTATTTCCTCTCCCGACTGCTACTGACAGAATCTCCCGGAATGATTCTGCATTCATCAGTCACTGGCATCCTTACGTGAGCCAAACCTTTATTTTTTTTTTTTTTACCTTTTGACACTTCTGAGTCTGTTGTGAATGGCAGTCCCTTTTTATAGCGGTGGCTGAGACTGTTGGGGACGGTATGCATAGATTAGCATTGTCATTTTTCATTTCCTTTTGAAGGGTTGGTGATGAGGACGCTCAGGTAGGCGGTAATAAATTGTGTTCAGGAATAGATTGTTTGGTTGTGTTTGGTGGCATGATTTGAATTCAACTCAAATAACTGTCTCTCTTAAGAAAGGGAAAGGCCAAGTTGCTTTAAAATACAATAAGCAAACAAATGCCTCAATTGCCATTTGACCCTCAATGAACTCCAATAATTTCCAGTATTTTTCATTAAAACCTATTTCTTTAGTTTTTATGTGCACTTTTGAAAAAAGTCTTATCGATAATATGATATATAATTCATGTAAGATAATTTTGCCCAATGGAGATTGAATTTCCAGAAAGGGCGTTATTTGCGGGGGCGGGGATTTGGGGGTTACAACCCCCAATACTGCAAGACAGACCCAATAATATAGCATAATGATGAGAAAAGTAATTTCATACAATAAAAACGGGGGTTTCATGATGTGATTGGGATATCAGTTAGGCTAGGTGTTTGTCGTGGAAGTCGTTGGTGGCACAGATTTTGTAACTTTCCCAATGTTTTGGCATTTCTGTGATTTCCTCTGCTTTTAGTTTTTCATGATTTTTCGGCAGTTTTGGATAGTAACTGTCAACCTTAACATTGTATGCAGATTTATTTGTATAGGCCTATGCATTTTAACAATAGCCTATAGCCAAATGCTGGGAGATAGAAAATGTGACAGATTGTATACAGATTCTGGACAGTGCTGGGAGCCAGATTCTTGTCCTTCTCAGTTATTGCAATCAGTTGTTTGATGGCCCCTGTCAACACTGTTGATGTCCAGTGCTCCTTCTCCTGTTACGGTAACATCAGCGTCATCAGGCGTTCGTCAAGGACTCAAGCCTCACAAAAATAAAAAAAACAGACACATGGTAGCCATGCTCTATTTCTAAGAATGTTCTGCTAAAGGCGAAAAAGCATGCTCTTTCTTTCCATAATGGACCAAATTAAGCAAGTACATTTTCCAGCCTATCAATTTATTTCACTCATAGGCTGTTCTTAGCAGGCAACTGCTCTGTAATTTTTTTTTATGTTTTATTTTTAATAACTGCAAGCACTTTGTACTGTTGCTACAGTTGCACTTGTTATTTCAATCATTTCCCCAGTTTTCCTTGATTTTCAACAGCTTTGTCGTGACTGATCCGCGACTTCAGCCAATATTTTCTGTGACAAACACCTAGCTTTACTGATCAGTAATCTGTAGTGTTTTCCCCTTAGACTTGACCAGAAATTATAATTTCACTGCTGTTCTTTAAAAAAAATCTTCCCCCATACATGGTTTCAGCATCTAAAAGCAGCATTGGTATTAGTTATGCATACAAGATTGCCATGAGCATACAACACCACTGAAGGTGATGTGCCAGAATGTTTGAATCAGTTAGTCTCATCATAAAATACCTAAAGGTGCTGAGTAAAGATATTTTCTGTTACTGAATTCTTTGTGTCTGCTCCACTGAGAAATAAGAGGGCAATCAATTTCTATTTAAAACATCCTAAAGTGGCAATAATTTGATATATTATTTATTTTTATTTATTCTTTAGTACATTGTGAAATGCTGCACTAAATCGTTTCAATGTATTTTCAAATATATTCACTTTCTGTAAGAGAAGCCTGTATATGTTCTGTATGTACTGTATGGAACGTTAAGACATATTTTACAAACTATAGGACATGACTATGAACCTGGGGAAAATTACTTATAACACCCAGGTTCATAAATTAATTTCATATGTGAACATAATGGCTTTAGTTTTGTGCTTGATTAAAAGTTTTTAAAATACTTTTTTATTTATTTATTTATTTATTCATGCATTTTAGTTGTAGCCCTGGTATAAGAGAGATACAGTAAACCACTCCATGCCAGTGTATATTCAACAATATACAGTACAGCACCCTGTTGTGCCATATATTCTTGTATATGCATGGCATGCCATGATTTATATCTTACATATAAAACCAAAGTTGGTTTTGATTTGAGTACGCCTCCAAGTTCCCAACCACCTACATCAGCTACAGTGAAAAGGCACATTTTTGCCCCCACAGTAAATATCTGTAATAGATTGTACTGCCATCCAATTTCATTTGAAAGCACAGAGGAATGGGTGGATATGAGGATTTATGGGAGGCTTTGAAGTTGATTTTTCATCCTATATACTTACTGGGTAGGAAAGAAAACCTTGCAATTAAACTAAAATGCACTTCAAAGAAAGCCAAAAAACATTTCAGGACTGTTAAGGTCAAATTGTTCAATAGTAGCGATGATGGGTTATTGAATATTCTACCTAATTTGGATGTGTGGTGGCTTTATTGTTTTGTTACCTTGTAGCATTGTAAATGAGCATTTGAAGCATCAGAAATTTCCCACTTGTGTGGTTGTCCGAAAGTCTCCACTTACTGTAAACCGTCGGAAGCAAAACAAGAAAAATGTTGAGAGTGAAGCACATATAATCTCAACTTTGTATAAGCGTTCTGGCACCGACAGGGTGCCAAAATCTGATCAACAAGTTTATGAGGTTTTCTCGCCCTCAACTGACCTATGGTGTAATCTCAAAAGTTGAGTTTCAGATTTAAATGCTGCTGGTATTTTCATTCTACATTCCACAATAACTACATGAGCAACTGCTGGTTTAACTTCCCTGGGAAATTACACTTGCAAATATACATTTCATTCAACATTTAATTACATAATTGTTGCTTTTGTACTCACGAAATATAACTGGATGGACTGGTTCTGTGAACCAGAGGCTGGGATTTTGATCTGTGGCTAATGCTTGTGGCATGTACTTAAGAGATCAGAATATAGCAGGTTGTTATATGGTTGGTGATGTCCTTGGATTGATAAATGATCTCCAGATTGCATTCTGAATGATGAGGCTTCATGGACTAAAGGGCTCTTCCTATGAGACATTCTTCAACTGTGATGTTCTTCTGTGCAGAATTTTCACAGTCAAAAGTCAGTTACAGGTTGAGTCTTTAACCGTGGCTCATGGATTTTTGAATCCGGCCTGGGCTTTTCTGTGTGGAGTTTGCGTGTTCTCCCTGTCTCCACTTGGGTTTTCTCTGGGTACTCCGGTTTCCTCCTACAGTCCAAAGACATGCAGTTAGGCTAATTGGAGACTCTTAATTGCCCATAGCTATGCGTGAATGGTGAGTGAATGTTGTGTGTGCCCTGCGATAGATTGGCGACCTGTCCAAGGTGTATTCCTGTCTCTCGCCCAGTGCGTGCTAGGATAGGCTCCAGCAGACCTCCCGTGACCCTGCCCAGGATAAGTGGGTATAGATGATGATTGGAATGTGTATATACACTGTAGTCACACTGTACATAGTTCTGCTGTCATAGTTCTCACAGTGTGATTGTATATGTATTATAGTCACGTAATGTAAGTAGATTGGCTAAGAAAGTATGATTTCAAGATAAATCATACCAATAGGATTTAAGATCTGTTAATGATACCAAGTCAAGGGCAAGTAAAGCGGTACAATGACAGGATCCTTTTTCAGAAGCCTTCTGGAAAAAAACTCTGGTATTCTGTGCAAGGGTACTTAAACTGGGAATGTCTCCTCAGTTGAAAGAATGAAAGAATTGAAAGAATTTCTTGGCCAGCCATTGCTTTCTCATTTATTATTGAATGTGTATACATGTCACTGAAAAGCATCTGCAATCCCCTAAGGCTGTCACATAGAAACTCCCGCAGAAACGTGAAAATGATCAGTAGTTTGTTATGAAATGATTGGTTAATATCTGAAATGCTCTAAATTATTTCATGAATGTGGCTTTTGAAAATCCATATGAATTTGGTAGAGAAATCCCAGAGAATGTGTGAATTTGTACATGCCATGTACTGCATAAGACTGATACATGCATAGTATAGCCAACCCAAACATTTCCATCATAGCCATTTGTTCATAGCCTTACTCTAGTTGCATTTTGAACTGAGCAGACACTTGCACTGGAACTTTGGATCCCCACTAACCTAGCTCACTTAAATCATTGGGTGCAGCCTCCATGGAGATGACAGGACGGACATATTGTGAAAAATAGGGGCAGCTGCTGACTCTGCATTTCTTAGCCTACTTTTGTGCAATGCAATGATGGACCGGAACTCCATAGGAAAGCCCATGTTTTTGGGAGAAATATAATGAGCCAGTCACCTCAACCAGCCCTCAGAGGGATCCTTTTAACTTTGGTCATGTTGGAAGTTGTTTGAGGGTTGGAGATTTAGCACAGAACCCCCTAAATGTCCAAAATTGTCATCTAGACCTTGATGTTGGTGATCTGATTCAGTTTCACAGTGCAACACTTTTAAACTTTCTATGAATAAATTACAGTTTGCCAGGACTTGGCTGCAAACAATGAATCTGCAAAAGAGGAATCTAAAGTTGTGCCTGCAGAATAGGGCGTGAAGGCTCACTGCAATTTGCATGAAATTAGTTTTTTTGTTAATTTGTAGGCTGCAGTAGAATCTTTCTTTATTTCTAAAATGAAATGAGTGGAATCTTAGAATGATAGTCACTTCATTTTGAGTTTTGTATCATCCATTCTCAATGTGAAGACCCATGTATTTATATCTAAATGGCTCCTTTTCTTCTACAGCACCGATTTCTAAATGCTGTCTTCTTCACCTTTCACTCCAGATTGATTGAAAGATTCATTCTTTCATGAGACTTTGCCTCTGCTAAAGGCTCCAGGTATTTTTGAAGACAATATGAATCTTTCTGTTGAAAGAGCTGTATTACAGAAGACAATGAGGAGAAAAGACCAACATCTAAAAAGAAAAAAATGATGCATTGTCAAATGTAGTTTATTTTGAAAACAAAATGGAACTACATTTTACAGTGTGTCACAAAATTGAGCTACAAGCTAGACATGGGCAGAGAGAATGTACATTTTTTATAGCTGCAGGCGAGCATGTTTGAACAAGAGTATTACATGAGCATGATGTATGAAGGCCCACATTTTTCAATTAATATAGGAAATGTTATTACAGTTATTATATTGCCAGTAATGCTGGGTCTTTGTCATGGAAAATAATGGCCACAGAGCAGTCATGGCAAAGTTCATGGACAACAGAAAGAAGTGGCATACACCAGGGTGTTTTAAAACAACAAGAATGTATTAAATGAATCAATAGATCTCATGTGTAGCTGTGGGAAACGATTGAAATAGCACGTGAAACTGGAACAGTGCTTGAAGTTTGAAAAGAAAATCAACCGGCAGCTGCCACTAGGAACATATGTGAGTAAAATGCATTGATAGGCTGATGCATTTAATCGCTTCGGTCCATCACTGAAAGAAAGAGCATGCTTTTTTTTTGTCTTTAATTTAATAGAATGTTATTAGAAAAGTCATGAAATTTCATTGCTACTAAACCAATAATACCGGGTTAACGTCTGCCCGTTTTATTTATTTCGTTTTTTAATATTTATTAAAGTTTGTTTACAGTAGGTGCAACAAGTTGTAGCCTGGATTGTGAGGTTTCAGTCTTTGATGGAGCACCAGTTGTCACTGACAGCATTACTGTAATGGAGAAGGAGCGCTCAGCGTCATCACTGTTGACAGAGACCGTCAAACATCTGATCGCAACAACCGACAAGAACAGGAATCTTAATCCCAGTGCACACCATAATCAGTGTACATCCTCGCTCTTTGTTTCTCCCAGCATTCGGCAAAAACTCTGTTGGGCACACTATGCTAAGGTTGACAGTTTCCATCCAAAACCAACGAGAAATCATGGGAAGCACTAGGCTAAATCCTGGGAAATTGCATAAATGGAAAAAACAGGGAAAGTAAGAAAACTGCCAAAAAATCGCAAAGAATCCACGAAGCTGCACTGCTCTGTTTGAAAGGCTGTACCTCAATTAATTTTATTTCTTTTCACAGACATTATCTCTCCATCTGGGCGTGCATCTGCTCTGCAAAGTAAGCAGAATGTTTATTAAGCAGAAGCAATATTTTCTTCTTATCATTTCTCTCAGTGTGTTTTGAATCTCTCTTCTGAGGATTTTCCATTCAGGGGATACAGTTCCCATCTTCTGATGGTTCCACGGCAGGAATACAATATTAAACATGCTGACTTTTGGGAAATTGTCACCATGTATTCTTACTCCATTGATTCCAATAAAAGATAGCTCTCCCGTATCCTTTCATTTCAGTTATTTTTTCTTGCAAACTGCATTTTTGAACCCGAGAAAAGAAATACAAGCTTCATTGAAATGAACTTTTGTGAGGCTGCCCTTTCTGTGATGCATTTAACAAGTCTGAACCAAGCACTGAATTTGAGAGGAAAACAAAGGCATCAATTATAGTTAAAATAGCTGGAAAATACAGTGTTCACCCTCATGGAAAAAAAAATACTTCTTATTGGATTCAGTCAAACTCACTTGTCCACTATTGGATTCAGTCAAACTCACTTGTGAGTTTGACTGACATTCTTCTCAAATTCATGTGGTGCCCCAGTAGAATAAAAGTAACTTTTTGATTGATGTTGCCTTACCGATAATTACTACATCAGATACGAAAATTGCTGTTTAGCCTAGTTTTTCCGCATATGACACACCTTTAACAGATGACATAATCGAGAGCTGCATGACATTTTCCGCCTTATTTTCATGAGAGAAGTTTACTGCTTTTACCCAGACATCCTGCTGCCATCACCAATTATTGTACAAATTTCCAGGAGGCACAATTTGATACTTATTTTCATGCAGTTTCAACTTTGACCTTTCACCATACTCAGATTAAGAAGAAAATTTTCATTGAAAAACCTTTTTCTATCTCAATATATTGATGCTTTATAGTTGTGTTTGTGTTTTTTCCTTCTCAAGAGGACACTGGTTTACAATATCAGTGGTGGCATCAGAAGTGCCATTATCCAGCACTCAGCGATATGTTGTAAATGTGTAAATCAGCACAAAATTATGATTCTAAACCCTTAGCTTACACCACTAAGAGATTTCTTTTCTCCTGTTTATTTGTTTTTCATTTGCCTGTACAATTGTTTTTACTGGAGAAATTGGTACTGTTTTGTGTATTGAACAAGGAAAATTGTGTGTTTTGTTTGTTTCAACACAAACCATAAATCATTTCTCTCTCTCTCTCTCTCTCTCTCTCTCTCTCTCTCTCGCTCCCACATACACAAAACAAACAGTATTTCAGTAATTAAGCAATGATGACAAAGTTTAGCTCCATTTTTAAAAGATGAATTGATTTGGTTCCGGTCACACCATTTTGTAATGACAAATATTCAGTGGGAAAAATACAGACATACATTTCATTGTGGCTGGGTAGGGTGTTTCCTCAAAACACAGGGAAAGGCTCTGCTGGACTTACACCATAGTTCTCATAATGAAGAACATGCAGTGATACTGAGATTTCACTGGACAAGGTGAACTGCTGACCACAGGCTTGGTAAAATTAAGCCTGAATGGTCCCAGCACTTCTGAAGGGAAGATTAAGACCATTATCATACTGTGTGTGTGTGTTGACGGTCATTGTCACTGTCTACTAATACCACATACACATTTTTATCTTCATGTTAGATTTAAAAATGATGTAATTTCATCAAAACAGTATTCCTGGGGAAATGTATTTTCTTGGTAAGAGGAATTATAAACTCAGTGTGTGGAATTTCATTATAGCTCAGCATGATTATAATTCAGCGGTATAAGATTGTTTGCAGGATCCTTGTTCATAGGGTTTATATTAAGGTGAATTTGATTTATATCGAGAACATGGGTTACAATAAATTTGAGAATACCTTTTAACATACTGAATAACATGTAATTTTTCCAGAAAGAATCATACTTGTTTTGATTGGTAATGAGAACAGGCTATTCAGCACATCTAGCCATCATAATTTTAATGAAGCTGCTGTAAATGTTTAATGAAAGCTTTAGGAACTACATATTTTGTGTACAGTTTGACTGGAGATATTTGGAATGAAAGCCATATAGTTTACTGATGATTTGTGGGTAACATATAACAGAGGCCTTGTCCCTCTACAAAGATGAATTAATTAAAGGCCCTATTCCTTCCTTCATAGTATTAACGACCTGGCGTCTCTGTGATTCTGGGCAGATTGCTGGATAATTACATTTCCAGATGACAGTGCCCTGATAAAACAATTACCAGTCCGGCAGACATTTGGACTCTTCAACAAAGACATTAGGGATGGTCTGCAATCCGTCTGAGCCAAATTAGGAGCAACGTCACAGGACGCTTGAGAATAAAGCTTCTCATCACAACGACTTTACAAGCTTACCTATTCCCACTGGGTAGGGGCAGGTTTAGGCCTCTGTTTATCCTAACGGCAATGTCCTTTGTCCAGTGAGTAACAAGTTTAAGCATCCTTGACTTTTCCTTTAAATTATGATGCTTTCATCATTAATTTCAGCTAGAACCACAAAGTAATCTCATTGTGGAAAGAAACTTGGAAAAGTTTACCACATATTCATTTCAAGTTCATTTCTCAATGTTGATCACTGGGCTAGAGGTATTCAGTGTTTCTCAGAAAGGCCCTTTGTCCTCAGCTTTAAGTAACAAATGTTAAGGAAGGGAATCTGAGCCACAAACCAGTGCCTCATCACAACTGGCCCACAATCAGCTTCCAATGATTGGAGCACAGGCTCAAGTGCCCTCTCCAGTTGTCACTGTGGACAACCATTGCTTGGCCAGGGCAGCATTTTTGTGTGTATATGAGGAGTGTTGATGCTTTTTAAAAAATACAGAACAGGTGAGCAGGTTGGTGCATGTCTCATCAGTAGGTGTATTGTGGACAGTATGAAGTGGAATACATCTTGTGGGGGTTAGGCCAGTCTCTAGTGAGGCGTGTTCAGGAGGGGGACTGACCTTAGACCCATTGTCCTTCATCAGTGAAGGGATATTATGTGTGCCCCTATGTGTAAAAATGGAAAGTTAAACCCAGAACCCCATGGGTACCTGCCTTTAAGATCTTTTTTTCTTTGTGCAGTCTATATCAGAGGTGCGCAGAACATTCTTGTCCAATTGTGGAGACCAGGAATGGTTGCACGGCTTGTGCCGTGTTCCTCAGACCATTCCTCGAGCCGCATGAATCTTGAAAGATACCATCTCTGCAGGATAGAAGTGCTGTAGGGTGAAGGTGGTCACTCAGTACCCTTAAGTAAGAGTAGGCATCAGCCGCTCTTTCTAATGGTGTGAGTGCACCAAAACAAAGCCAGGAAAACAATGGTGTTCCCACACCGTTACGGAACCACCTTCACATTTGGAGCAGTGTTTCTTCTGTTTTTTTTTTGTTGTTGTTGTTCACTATCTGTTTTCTTACAGAACTAAAATAAAAAAGATTTTCTCAGTTCCTTCAACTCGACCAGATTGTAAGAGCATAAAATATTGTATGTTTTCTTATCTTACCTTTCTGAATGTATTTGATTTGTTTTGTTTGCTTTTCCTCTTAGTGGAGCTTGACTTTGGAGACTACTGTTATGTACCAAATTTGGCAGATGGTTAGCTGTTGACGCAATTTGGATGAATGTAATATACAGTTATGATAATGATATCTGTTAGATTTCAGAGAAGCACAAATGAATGCATTACCTGTGGCGTCCCATAAGTTAAACACACACAATATATCAAAGTCCCAAAACTCCTCTGCAGCTGTCTTTGGTTTTGTGCCTCATACAACAGATATCAAAACACAGTAATGTTATTCACTAATTTCCAATTGAATTCTGGGAGTAATCAAAGAGACAGGACCTGTGTATGACAAGGCTTCACTTTTGAGCAACTAACAGCATCTGACTGGTGCGTGGGACGAACTCAGCCACATCTCTATAACCACCACCCCCAATCTCAAAAAATATCGTACTGACTTAAATGATGTGCTGCAGACGTCTTCAATCACTCCTTAACAATAGTAACATCATCGTACATCTGTTTATCAACCTGCTAGAAGTGTAATGAAATGTTTACGGCAACAAAATTAATTGAATTCAACCCCATGCTGTTGTTCGTAATTGCCTGGCAATTTCGCCCCAAAAGAAATCTTTGTCACCACTTTGAAGAGGCGCACTTGGCTGGAAAGGCAAGTTGTCAGATACAGCAGTCAGAGAGCTGTTGTTAGCACGGTTAATGGTGCTGCGGGGAAAGGGGGCAGTTCTCCCGTCAGACTCTTTAAAAAAAGAAGAAAAAAAAAACAGAACAAAAGTGTGCAGAAATAGGAGAGGCGAAAGAAACTGATTTTTTTGAAACTAGGGGATTTTGGATGGGTCTCTGAAGACAAAATGGTGTGCGTGGCTGACCATGCTGGTGTTGTATTATTTACACTTATAAAAGAACTAGCAAGGTGTATATGATGTGAAATGGTGCTTGAAGAAATGTATTTTCTTCAACTTTGTTCTTTACAAAAGATATATTGTTTCTTACACAAGTGGTACAGGTGAATGTGTGACAAATCAGATATTTTTGGCAAAGTGCAAAATAATTCCTAAATTTTTTTGCATGGTGGAGTCAGATAAGGACAATGAAGCTTATTTCTAACTAGCTTGTGAAATACAACACAGCTCTTATTGCTCTCAGATTCTTCCACTAAAAGAGTTGAGAACTTTGTTCTCTGATATTTCCATAGTATTCAGTATACTATGAATGTTCTTAAACGGTTGTCTTGGCTATTTTGGGACCACTACAAATAGAATTACAGTCTAATTGAAATCAAATGTTTTAGCATAGCATTTTTGGGAAAAACAGAAATGGAAATTTTGATGGCAAATTTTATTACTACAGAAAGAATATCATTGATCTTTAAAAGCTACTCTGTGTAAATGTTTAAAAAAGGGGATCTCCCATGACATATTGTCTTATTTCTATCTGATTTGATATAAAAACATGTCAACCACACCTTTTCATACTTGGATGATGTCTAAAGATCAGGTTATTGTGCACGGTTGGCAATCAGCTGCATTGTAAATATTGTACTAGCTGTTGGAATAGATTTGTCGCTGTGCTTATATTTAGATAAATGGATTTTGTATGAAGTGGAAGTCCTCTTTGATCCTCAAACCTGTATCCTCTTTTGTAAAATACTGTTTCTTCCACCAAAGATGCATTGATGTAGACGAAGGCCTGTGAGAGAGAAGTCTGTCATAGCCGTCATCACGCTGTCAACTCACAATTCACCCTGGGCTTAAATTACTCTGGAGGCAGGAAATCAGAAGTAGGTATACCAGGCAAGAATTATCGAGTGTGTCAGAGAAAATTACAGAGTTGTTACCTTCATACTGCACTAAATTATGTAGGTCAGTTGGGAAATAATAAAATTTGGGGGGAGAAAAAAAACATGACCCAAAGTAATTTCAGTCAGCATGAGTACTACTTCAAAGTTTTTTCAACAGTTGTTGCAAAAGGGAAATGGAAAAAAGAAATACTAATTGAGAATCAAACGTTTTATCTCTTTACACAGAGGCACCATCGTTTTATGCTTTCTTTGATTGTGTACTTTGCTTTGGTGGGTTGTTAGATCCCTGCCGCCTCATGCAAGATATCATTTCAAAAAAGCTCAATGCTTTAATCTGAAAGCTGCGTTCCTTTAGTCATTACAGTAGCATTCACATTATGACAGAATCCACTCTAGTTCATCAGATTTTATCGTCCGCTGCCACATCGTATGTATATAGCGTTATTGTGTAAACACTTCTCTCATTCCCGATGAGCCTAATTTTTTCAGGCGTTTGAACTTTAAACATGGTTTAAAAAATAAGCCGTAAGTAAAATAAACCGGCTCCAGAAACTAAACGAATAATTAGAGTGTAAAATAATGAGCTTGTTGCTGTTAAGGCTTTGCAGGCGATCCCACTCGCCTCCCCCTGGTTTAGATTATTTCTTTAATTCCTGTTGCACTGTCGTCTGATATACGTGACGATCAATAGAATTGTCATTATGTGTCATGGTGGCAGGGGTATAATTTTCCTCCCTGCTGGAGTCAGAAGCTTTTTGTAGTGATAGAAATCCTATTTATGTGTTTACCTTGGGATCGCTGCTGTCTGCACGCTCGCTATGTCAGACACCAGCCCATGAAAAGGCTGTGTCTGACACTGGTTACAACACCTACCTCACGCTTCGCTTCTTTCTTTCAGCACCTGTTGACCTGAATTTGTGTTTGGTTATATGAAGCAATGGTTTTTTTTTTTCCGCCTAAGGTGGTGAACAACAGTCTGGGAAATTAACAAAGTGGTGAAGGCAATCAAGTTCACAAGATAATATTTCCGTTGCTTGTTCCTTACTCCCCGAGTGTTTATTAAATCCTTGATTTGATGGCAGAGTTTATAGTTAAAAATTAAAACGTTCACCGAGGATTGAAAATAGTTGAGGAATTACCGGTGTATTTCCTGTCTCTGATAACTGCAGTGAAGATATCTGCCCACGATTTGTTGTTTGCGCAAATTGCCTTGACGGGTGTCAAAGGACACTGAGCTGTCATTCCAGCACCTTGACATGGGGCTGTGTGAGCGTGAGGAATTGTGGCAGGTTAGACAGCTCTGATCCACAGTGTCCATCTGCATTTGGTGCCACTTGGGAAGACGTCCAGGGAATTAGGGGTTGTGTTGGAGGCCTTTAGGGGAAAGCGCTTCCACTGAAGTTAGGGCACAGTTGGGGGAGGTGGAGCATTTGGAATAATAACTCTGTCACCATGGGAATTTATGGGCCATATCAGTGATGAAATATACAACAGAGGGTCATTACTCCTACAGAGCCCTTGGAAAGTTAAAGCCTCCAGGTGTTCTGTTGAAGGTCTGCATTGGGAGCGGTGATGATTTTTGTGGATACATATTGAGTTGTATGGGAAGTACTCGGCCCATATGGAAACAGATGTGTAATCCGCCCCAGTGCCATTGTGCCTGTTCTTCAAAAAAGGGAACCACCAAAACTAAGTTATTCAGTTCTGCATTGCCACTTTCCAGAAAACAACCTCTATGTTTATTAAGCCATATTTGCTGCAGCGTTCCATGTGATTCTGAATTTGGGTTATATAACTCAACACAACTGTATGGCTTGGAGTCAATCTGCATTTTTTCTTACCCTGGACACTTTAAAGCAAATGTTTTTTTTCCTTCACTAACCATTTCCAAACAGAATTTTGAAAGAGTCAGTGTAGGAAATTTTACTAATGAAAATGATGATTTCCTTTAATCTCCTCTCTTGTTTTTGAATAGCTGATTCTAATTAAGTTTACATTACTTCTTGTTTTGTTAAGTGTGGCGCTGACAGTTTTCCTCATGCATATTTGAATATGTTTGAGATAAGAGACAACCCAGGGATTAGGAAAGGTAGAACAATATCAACCTTACCTACTGCTCATTACGCTTTGACATTAGTGGTATTATCTTTTTAATTTAGCATTTAGAACACCAATTTAATGAGCCGTCAACCATTTTTTTTGAGTCAGCGCAAGCTTCATTTAGAGGCTTAATCTTGCTTGGATTTGCTCTGGGTAAACAAAGCTGGTCGTTGGCAGCATGAAAGACAAAGTTGTTGTTCACACTGGAAGAGAGATGGAAAGGGATTTTCAGGCAGTGTCCACCTAGACAAGGACAAGTGGGATGAAGGGTGTGACTGACACTGTGGAGTGTGGCTGTGCTGTAGCGGAGATAAGTTGTCTGACCACTATGTTCATGCTCCACCGTAGACTCTCCCTGCACCAGATTTGGAGTCATTTAAGCATTTTTGTGGGTGGGTCACCTCAGCCGTTGTGCCACGGATACTTGGTCTCATGACGAGACTGATTTGCTGACACCGCTAGGTTGCGGATTGGCTTGTGAAATCTCTGCCACTCTCACCCTTGTAGTTTACCTTCTCTCACGTCTCCATTTCCAGCTCACATTTGTCATTCTCTTTTAAACTGTTTAATGGTAATGAATGAAAAACACTTAAAACTTCCCACTGGACCTGTCTCGTGGGCTGTATTTCTTGGCAATTGTTCAGCTAAGCTGTTAAGGCACATCAGAAGGAACCTAAAAAAGGGGATTGTAACCTTCTGTCTGAACAGACATGTCTGCCTTGGCAGTCCAGACACGGAGGTGTGGAGGCTGACCTGCATTGGAGAGCTTGCGAGGGAGGCTTTTGAATGGTAATTTTTTGAGAGAGAGGGGAAAAAAAAACTGCGAGCTCATCTGGTTGTTAAATTCAGCCTGAGCCCCTTTCATCTCTTCCCCCGCCTTCCACCTCTCCAGATTTGGACCTATGGTGGAAAAAGTGGATTAGGACAAGCTGTCAAACCTTCCACTCAGCATCACTCCATCTCTATCACCGCCCTGCAAACCTGTGAGCATGCAACATGGATGCCTCTCGACTGATCACCCGCAAGACCGTAACACAGATGGTGCGGTGCAAGATGTTCGAGTGTCGCCGACTGAGGGAGTCGTGTAACAGCGCCATGTAGCCAGCAGAGATACGGCTCGTAATCTATTACTACCCTACCTGGTGACCCCCAGGCTCTGGTAAGGTGTATTTGACGCTAGGCTAACAGCTGCCTTCAAAGCCTTGTGTGATTCCTTGACTCCCACGCCACTGTGGCCGTGGCTAATTGTGGTGCGGTTAATATGCCGTTAATCCCGCCGTCCCTCCTCGCCCGATTCGGCGAGATGGAATTCTCTGGCCGGAGCCGAAGGGTCAGCGTCAGAGTTAATGGCGAGATTAGGTAACGGATGAGGATGCATAATGCGGCAGATGGAGAAATCACAGTTGTCGGCTTTGTTCTCTATATATCTCTCTACCCCAAGACCCTGGATAATCTCACACAATCCCGGTTAAGGGCCGATTCCCAGGATGCGACCGGGTCCGATTCTGAAGCGCTCGCGCAGCCAGCCCCCACGGATCGAGCGGCCGCGTGGGCTGGAAGAAGGGGGCGTCACGCTGGGGATCGGGTATGGTGAGGGGGGTGTGCATCTCCCCTCGTTTCGCGGATTATTGAACCACGTGTGATGGGGAGGGGAACCATGCCTGATCACTTGCTTTCGATGCAAACCGTTCCGCTTTGATTGTGAAGAAAGTCATCCCAGAGGGTCACACACAATCCTGTTTTCCGTATCGCGGTGAACCCGGGCCGAGCACATGCTTTCCAAAATGTCATTTGCAGCATCCAATCAGCATTCACGTGTTACTCTTTCACCTGCGCTCCCTGCTTCTCTTTTTTTTTTTTTTTTTTGGAGCTCTGTCAGCTACTATATGCAAACCAGCATATCCGTACTTGTCACACTGGATGGGGATCACCGACCTCAGCAAATTCCTTCCGCCAACTCCCTGTATGCACAGCATTTTAATGATGTTCCCTGCGTTTAGCACAAGTGGCTAAAATCCGTCGTCTTCCAGGGCACACTTTATTGAAACCATTACGTGGCTGAGGGGCAAAAGGAAAAAAGGAGAATCATTTCAAAAGGAATATGAGCATAAACAAAACTCCATTTACATTTTGAGTTTTTTAAGCATTCCGCATTCAGGCGGAGTTGGCAACCTTTGAAGTTTTCTAAATCCTTTTGTTTGTTGCTTAGTGTTGGAAATGAACAATGGTGAGTTTGGCTAAGTAAAGTAGAAGAAGAACAATCCAGACAAGATCCCTGCTGAATATTTGCTCTGAATGCCCTTTCATAGTTCACATCTGTGCAAAGTGTTACTCGGGGAAGTGTAATGTTAGCCTGCTCTCCCCAGTGAACTAGCAGCCAGAACTTTGTACCTCCATACTGAGGACTCAATTTGGGATTTACTGGTTTCGGTTTTTCGGTTCCCTCTGACTCACTGGATACTCAGTGAGGTGTCCCACCATTTACATTGAAAGTCTCAAGCTTGAAAATAGGCCACTACAGGGTAATGCCACAAGTTTACTTCTAATTTTTTGAGGAATCAACGTGCATTTTTTTACTTTGGTTCTCACAGTACCACAAACAGGATTTGTTCTGCTGTGGTTTTGAATTCAGAAGGTGGGGTGCAACCTATATGCTGATTTAACTGTGCGATGATTTTACAGAGAGTTTTTGAGAGTCAGCTATTCACTTTTCCTTTCCAGTTGAGGATGAGAGAGAGAGCATTCATGAAGCTTCCTGTCAGCATTTGTTTTTCTCTGTATTTGTTATTTTCCTCATGCTATTCATTTAGCTTTCACCACTGTGTTATGACATTCACAGTGGTTATTGATTTTGCCTTTCACGCAGTGAGGGAAAAATATACAAATAAATAAAACAGCGGGAAATCTTGCAAAACATGAAGAAGACTAACCGGAGAACTTTGGCAGATGTAGGGGAAATAACTATTTGCTTTGTCAATGATTTATTATACCTTTGAATCCATTGGCTACATGTCTTAATCATAATATGTAGGCTATATGAAATGTATGAAGTCACTATGGGAATACAGACTTTGTTATGTCCATAAATCTCATGTTGTTTAAATACGGTAGCACAGTACGTTGAACACATTGCCTTGCAGAAGTCTCAAAAATATGCAGGTCAACGCATATGAACGGCAGCTTCAGTCAAGCGAAGAAAAACGTTGAACGCAAAGGACAGTGACTCATTTCGGGGAATGCGCTGGTCAGAAATAGCTTCCCCTGTGTTTTCTGAGGATTATCAATGGCCGAATGCTCCAATAATTACGGTTTAAATTGAGCATGGTTCCTGCTGTTGCTCCAGCGGTCCTCTGAGAATGAGGACCATATGAATGGATTAAACTGGCTTTCCCTGGCGCCTACACCCCCCGACCCCCCCACCCCCAGAACCCCCTCCCCTCCCGCCACCCGCCACCCCCCCAACCGCCGTTCACATGACACCGAAAAGCATCGGCATGGATGATGTGAGTAAATTTCACCCATACACCATAGTTTTTGTTTGTTTGCTTTCCATGCAGATATTTTTCAAAGAACTTCATGGGCAGCTGCTCACTTGACTCTGTGCTCTGCAGTAAAAGCTTAATAGGCAACAATGAAAAAAAGAAACTCAAGGTGAAACAGGGTTCAGAAGGGAAATGTAATTAAAAGTTTAAAACGAGCTCCACTGTTATTATCCTTGGCAGTGTATCTGGATTTTCCTGTTAGAATGTTCAACTTACCGGCCTTTTACGAAGCTCAAGAAGGTTCTGTGATCTGTAAACAAGGCCTCTTTTGGGTCCATCTGTTTTGGGTTCTTGAAAGCTCTTACGCATTCTGATTCTCGTAGATATTGCTGTCAAAGTGACAGTCTCGTGTATGGTAGCTGAACAAGGACTTGTGCAGCAGTAATCCCTGACCAGGACATGTCAGTCATGTTATTTGTACCCATTTAAAGTTCTGTAACTGAATTGTATCAATGTTGTAAATGTTCTTCAAATCCATATAGCGATATCCTTAAGTTCACAAAACAAATGAACACATGTACGCTGTCAAATTCATGCCATTATATTTTGAATGGCACGGTGTAATAATTCCTGTTTTTTCCCCCCAGTTTTCAAACATGAAGAGACAGCTTTTATTTTTCCAGAACAACCGTGTGCACTGTTCCTAAGACTGATAAATATCATCAGGATTCTGGTCTGAACACATTATATGGGGCCTTTTTACCATTTTTATGAGTCATGATTTGTTTTTAACAACTTATGAAGTTGCAGAAATGCCTTTATAACTCCAGGTAATTATTTATAGCGAGGAAATAATTCACAGTTATTGGTGATGTACTTTCCGTTTGAAAGACAGATCAGAGCGACAGAACAGTTTGGATAATGGGCCGCAGATTGTATTCGTACTGTCGTCTTCTGCCACGAGCTCCCTCCCTAGCAGCTGTTCCATTCGCGCACCCTGCAAGTGGCACAGTCATTATTCATTCAGTTTTTAACTTTGCGAAAGCTTTGAAAACACGTAACATCGTCTGTTTGCGCTCTTCAGAACCACGAGTGACAGTGTGTTATTTTCCCCGACCGAAGGATGCGGCACTTGTGTTCTCTAACAAGGGCAAATACTTGCAGCGCATTGTTTCACTCTAGACAAATCTGTTCATTTCATTAAGGTTATAAAGCTTATGTTTGGAAGGAGAGTGTTTTTTTTATTTTTACATTCGTTTTTCATAAAAAAATCATGAACAGTGCAAATCAAATACATTCAAGTCACATACATTTGCCTATGGGTGGTTGCGAGAATTTCCCCCCCAGCCATGCCAAAGCGTGCACTGCTTGAGCATTTTCCTTTCCTCTGGAAACTATGGAGCTGAATCCTAAAGGGATTGTGACACACTTCATGGGAATTAGTTTAAATAAACTGAGTCTGGAACTATCATTCCCAACCGATTTTCATAGGATGACAAAATGACAAAAGGGCCAGAAAACTCACAAGGGGAACTCTTTTGTAATGTAATCTGTGCAGTACAGTTCAAGAATGACTAAAGACTTAAAATTGAAATTGTGATGGCCAGGTTAATAGAGGATCAGATATGCGTATTGCTTATGTGATTTTATTCAAAAGGAGAGCGATCATCATCATTTGTTTCAGTATTATTCTGCTGCACATGAAATATCCCACCGGGACTATAAAGGTACTGCATATTGAACTGTACAGAATTGACTCAACAGTGGACTGAGTTGTTGGTATGTTCCTTTCAGCATTTTTGTTTGTGGGTTTGCTTTATTCAGTTACACAGCCACAGAGCATCCTCAGTAAATTCACTCACATTGTGCTTCAGTGAAATGGCTCTCATTCCAGTGTCTTTTCAGTGGGTAAGCTTAATGTTAGAGAGGCAGAGAGAGTTGGAGGGTGCAGGAAGAGGAGCCTTCACATGCGGTATCATAACGTGGAAATATTGCAGCTGCTACTGGCAGCTTGACATCCCTTCTCCAGCGTTCGAGTGCACCCCATAGCCTAGCCCAGAGACAAGCCTTTTCCTTTTACCTGGGATATGGAGGAGATGGATGCACTGAGGTTGTAGGCTTGTGCTCCCCGCGTCACTCCTTGAGTATACCGGGGTGGTCCCCTGGCGCCCCATCTCCCAGGACAGGTGATTTGAACACTGCTCCGGTGGAACCAGTGCGCTAGCCGAACGGGGCCTGACAGCCACTCCTGTTGACTGAGCTGCGGGACGGGGCTGATTTGATTCGGCTTTATGGGGACGTGATGTATAGCCCGTGACAGCGGGGCCGAGGAGCCTGTCGCTGTTTAGGGACGGATTCCCTCAGTGGGGAGCATAAAGGGAGCTCGCGGGGTCCCAGCAGGTACATTTCTGCTCCTCTCGCTGACAGGCGCGGGATAAACAGCTTGTCTCTCCGTCCCTTTGGTGTGAGCGGAGTAGAACATTCAATTAGTCAGGTCCAACCGGGGGCGTAAATGAGAGAGCCTAAACACTGCTGTCCTAATTACTTCTATCTCCTCCCCCCCCAAGCTTAACTGAGTCGCTGAGGCCAAATATTCTGCAGCATACACACACACACACACACAAAGCTAGTATCCCACAGAATACTCAGAACATCTACCTTTTTTAAATGAAACAGTCATTGTATCTTCACTTCCGTGGTTATTCATGTTTCGTCTCTGTTGTTGTGGAAGTTAATGGCTAATTGGCCGTCTTGGGAACCAGCATACAGATTTGTGTAATGCGTCTGCTGATTGCCGATTTTGTTGTTTTTTGCAATGCAGTTTTGTGATTTGCATATTGACAGGTTCTAAGAATATATATCCTATCTGCGGTGGTCCGCCTTGTGTAACTGGAGCCGTGTGGCTGGGACAATTTGATATCACCTTCAACATGGCTACCTGCCAAAAAAATCTGACGCAGCTATTTTTAGAAATACACATAATGAAATGCATGCCCACCACATTATAGACATTCCTTGACTCAGTCTGCATGTGTGAATCAAAATGTAATTGATGGTTACTGTAAAACTAAAAAATAAAAAATAAAACAAAAGCATTTCCTCATATTTCCATTAGCAATATCTACCCGCATATTATGTTATTTGCAGTACTGATGTCTCTCCAAAAGGAAGGAAATAAAGTAGTTTCCAGAAAATTAACTTCAATGTAACTTAAATGCATTTATTTCTCCTCCTCTTGCCAATCTGAGGTCCCTATCCACCTGAGGACCAAGTCATGAGAATAAAGAAGCCAGTAAATAAATAAATAATTTGGACGGCTATGGTAGAAATAATTCATAATTCCTTAATTATGTCTGGGCTGTGGCTTGTTTTTCTTCTTACTGTCTGCTCTGCATGTACCTCTTACAAATGAACAAAAATAAATCCTTCTAGCACAGCCTTTTATAAAATTTACCTTTAGCGATGAAGATCTATGTAGGATTACATAATAGAATTTTGAATACTGGTTTGGTGGATTGGGAGCTCCAGAGGGATGGTAAAAATTAATCTTGGTTTATGTTTAGCAGCTGGTATATTGTTTTTTTTTATGTATTGATATGGAAAATAGTTTTTGAAGCATTGTGGCTCATTTTCAGTAGTTACTTTCAGGAGCTGAAAGAGAATACACTACACCTGTTCAGCTATTCAACCTGTTCAACCAAATCCATTATTTATCCAAGCTGTACAATAAATAGTGGCTTGCTCATTGCTTATTGGCTGAAAGACATATCACCCATGAACAACCTAAGTGAACAACAAAGCACTGATAAATACACATGGAGGTGTCCTGGTGGTGTAGAGCTGCATCAATAATACTCCACTCCACCAATAGTACTTCAGTGACTCCCCCCCCCGTTATGTTGGGACCTTCCAGCTCAAGCCTCAGGCATTTGCTTTTCTGAAGTTTGACGCAATGTCTATAAATGGGATGGGTTGTGCTGCACAGTTAACACCATGAGTGAAAGTTACAAGCAGAAGTTTGTTTAGGACTTGCTTAAACACGTTATATGGATGCTATGCTAATAGGCGATTTTCACTGAGCTGTTTTATTCAATTAAATAAAAAGAAGAAAAAAAGAAACCCACTACCAGCTATGCTATTGTTCAACTTAGTTTGCGGCAGTGCTTGAGGATTTCTGCCTTCTTAAGGACAATCCATTTGAAATCTATTTGCACTCATGGACTATTACGGACCTGCCCCAGAATCGCTTGGTGGTACACGATTGTTTCTGCGGCTGTGCTTATCTGGGAGCTGAGAATTTGGTGAAGGAGCCATCTACTGATGGCTGTAATTTTGCAATAGACTGTGAGACTCCACAGTGTGAACTCAGGTCAGTGAATGGTTGACATACTGTATATGTAAAAGGTGAACGGGCATATGGGGCTACATATTTGTTTTACAAAACAGTTTTGTAAAACAGAACTACCTCCTAGCTCTTAGTAATACTCCAGATAATACTTGTCCTATTAGACTTGGCCAGAAAGTGCTGAACCATATAATAAGCCCTTTGTCTTTTGCAGAGCATTTTCTCTGAACTACAGGAATACATTTTCATTAAAAGCATCCCTGCAATAAAACACCAGCAGTATAATAAAAACAACTTCTGTTACATCTGCCCTGCATCTTCTCTGTTGGTACATTTCTTCACATCAGTCTGGAATCACAACTTCACTATGGTTGTAGATACAGTCCGAAGCCTGCCACCACCCTCTCAAATCCTATTTGCATTCTTCCTCCACAGTATTATGCTGACAACAAACTTCATTCCCGTGCAGATTTATCATCATTAAAATTAAGCCAATTAAAAATTTACCCTTCACTTAAACCGGCGAAGGTGAGGGCGGCGCTCCCTGTCGATTCATGTTTGGACAGATGTTTCCCACCGGTGTGTCTGAGCCATGATGGAGTGGCTAGTTGCGACGCTACCGAAGCCCTGTCACTGAATCCGCTGGCATCTATAGGAGCAGCTGTGACTCTAGGGGGAGCGGACACGGCGATCAAACATTTCAGCTTTCCTGATACGCATCACAGTCATAAAGCCCTCCGGAGGATGACAAAAGTCCCTCCCAGCCAAAGGTCAGTCCCGAAACCAAATATATGTCAACGCCTACTTCCCGGGAGTGCTGAGTGCAAAATGGAGGGATTGTTTCTCTGGTTTAATTTGTTCAGCAGCCTGCCTATTGATTGCGCTTTGCGAGGATATCAAAGAGAGCTTAGTGGTTCGCGGAGTACAAATCGAGTCAGGCCCTCTCATATTTCAGGCGCTGACAAAGACGGCCCGAATGGACCTCGGAGAGATGACCTCTAACTCGGAGGTGGTGCTGTGGGTCAGGAATCTCTGGGTTCATCCCATGTCAGGGCCTGGCAGGTCCTGATAAGGGCTGCAGTCAGAGAATGGTTAGCTCCACTTGGAGCTACATAAAGGTATACTATGCTGGATTTTTACCTTGATAATATTATAAAATAACCATGTTCAGTCATATCTATGATGCACTGGCAGTCTCTGTCTTTATGCTCATCTGCCGAATCCATGCTCTGCCTGTATTTCTTCATCTAAAATGTGTTCGGGACGTTTCTGGGCATGACACTCTTTTCGGTGTGTGGAGGAGAGGGTGTGGCTACTGAGCCTGGTGGGTGGGATCAGCTTTCAGCAGAGCGTTTACAGCTAGCTACAGCAATGGTGAAGAAGCACAAGTACACGACAGGGCTTGTTCAAAAACCAGAGTAAACGTTGGGATTGCTTTTCCTCGGTGGTGACAGCTGAAGTTCACAATGGCAATGAAAAGGAACATGGAGTTTGTGTGTTTTCTGTTGGACCTGTAAGTGATGTGATCTCTAGCTATCCAGCTAGCTACGTTAAGTAGCTAGAGGGCTAAAGTCGGGTACTTGGGGTGAGTGGGTGGGCTTGAAGACGGAGGAGGAGGAGACTTCTTTGATTCTTAACACTGGGCCACAGAACGGCAAAAAATCCAGCATAGTATGCCTTTAACATACAGTGTGTCATTTTTCACCAAAACTGAATTCATTCATTAATGCTTTTAAGATAATTCCCCACAAACAGGGCACCAGCACATTTCTTTTGCTTTTTATTTATTCATTATTAGTTAAGATCAGGTTCCAGTGTAGTACAGTGAACTCAATATCAGTATGTTGGAAGGGTTGGTATGACTGTGCAATTTTAAAAGTGCACACAAAAACTGGAAGTTATTAATGTGGATATTGCAACAGCAGTGAAATAACTGAAGTCATTACTCATAGTGATATATGTATTTATTTATGCATACAGTACAGGTGAAAAGTGTTAGGCCACCTGTGGTTTTATTATTATTATTATTATTTTAACTTTAGTTTGAGAAGAATTTGTTTAATAAATGTGCATTTATTGAGTAACAAACCAAAGTGTGGGCAGTAATGTAACTTCTCCTGGACCATTCTGAGTGTGTATGGAATGCTGCACCTGGAAATCCCAAATTTCTTTGCAGTTTTTAGCTGGGAATATCCTTGCCACAATATGTTTACTTGGCTCTGCATATCTAAAGCTAACTCTTTCTTCTTTGCCACATTTCTTGCAAGTTTAGTGCCTATTTTACTTACACCACAGGCCAATGGTGTTAGGCCACTTGTGGTCTTAAAAAAACATAAGGTAGACAATATTTTAGTCAATTTTACTACCATATATATATATATATATGCAGCATGTGGTATATATAAGACCTGGTGGAAAGAATTTGTGAAAACATGAAAAATGAACTTCTGTTTGACAATACACATCCACGCATGTGCATACACGTACACTACATTATTTATTTGCTTGCCATATGCCCATATTCAGGACAAATTACATAGCCTACATTTTTCATATTTCCCATCTAAACTAAGGGGATATTTACTGAAGCAATTTATGGTATGTTGCTGAAGGACACAGCAGCACTTCCCCACCTGGGAATTAAGCCAGCAACCGTGTTTTTGAATCCCTGTTCCTTAACCACTGTATATACAGGCACACATGCATATGCACATCCATGCACACATACAGAGACAAGGAATTTAGAATCTACATAACTTCCGGTTATGTACACACCAGAGAAAAAAAAAATATAGGTTCACAATTATTCTGGGATTATAGTGTCTCGTCCCAGACCAGAAACCCATACTTATCGACGCCAATAAGTCCGCCTGTTGAGCTAAACATGAAGTGTCTTATGCCGACATATCTGTGCAGAAGTGACTTGTGAACTGTGCTGTGACATGAAGCGGCAGCTGACGTGTGATTCCGAGCCGAGCACTCTCCTGAATTCATTGCGGAAGGTGAGCCAATGTGCACTATTGATATCATAAACAATTGGGGAGAACAAGGGGCAGGCCTGATCGTTTTGCCACCCTGGGTGAGATGAAAAAATAAAAAATGCCGCCCCAAAACCGTGATAAAATCATTGCTATGGTTAACTACATTTGTTACATTATAAATACCGTCATATAAACATATTTCCAACATAATCGGAAGGAACAGAATGAATAGCTAGACTTTAACCCTATTTAAATTTTTAAAAATTTTATTTAAAATTTATGGCATTATAGTCACATACAGTTTATACATAAAAATACAAAAAAGTACAGATGTCAGGTGGGGGAAGGATGTCTTCTCTGTCCTGAGGATTAATGTCTTTAGCATAAAGTGCATGGTTAAGTAGAATCGCAAAACATTACAACACCAATTATCTCCAAAGATATATGGCAAGTGAGTATTACAGTTGAATAGTGGTTTGCGCTATTCACATGTTTCTTTTGTATTACCCTGCAGTGGAACTTTCCTGGGTCTGAATTTGGGGGTTTTCTTAAGGCTTTAATTAAAAATTTCTGAAAAATATGAATACCATAAATGCAAGACTTGTCATTTCCAAAAAATAAGATATATTAAGGCGCGCACACATTATAGCCCAGCCCAGTGGTCTCCAACCCTGGTCCTGGAGAACTGCAGGGTCTGCTGGTTTAAGGTGTTTTCACCTTAAAATCAGCATCCAATTGAGAACCAAGACACCAGGTAAGTTGAGTTAACTGTGTAATCAACTGCTCTAATTGATTCATGAAGTGCAGAGTCACTATGAAAACCAGCAGACCCTGTAGCTTTTCAGGACTGGGTTTGGAGACCACTGGCCTAGCCTTATCATGTGTAACAATGAGTTTTTGGATGACCCGATAACTAAAGTAGCCTAAACAAAATATGAACACTGACAGAAACTGGGAAACTAGTTTTAATTTGCAACTAGCTTCTGTCATTGCTCTTTGAAGCAGGCTAGGCTTGCCACTGTAATTACTAAAACAGTGGACCTGCAAAACCTGTGTCAATCTGTGTCCGGTTCAAGTGTCATTTGGACAATGTTCATCTGGGTAGCTTGATAGCTAAGCGAATAGCTATTAAAATGTTCACTTGCTTTAGCCAACGCAGATCCTATGTGAATAAGTATATAGGTACACGTGCTTAGCCTTGTATTCAATAAAGGGGTCGATACATTCAAATGAAACCTGTTCTGGAAACAGATTGATGCAGGTTTTTCAGGTCCACCGTTTTTGTAATTGCACCGCCCCAGGTCCTAGCACCGCTAATTTTCCACCCCATGTCTTTTGTCACCCTAGGCGTTCACCTAGAGTTGCCTAATGGACAGTTTGGCCCTGACATGGGGAAAAAGGAATATATTTTTCCAAAGAGGGAGATTCTAAATAATGCTCTAGCAATCATTGGTTGCTATCCCAATTTTAATATTTGTGAAAACTTCCCCAAACATTAAACTTTAATGGGTTATTTTTAAAAATAGATTCAAAAGAAAACTGCATGAGAGTGTGCACTTTATACCCAAGGCTTATTATCCATTAAGGGAGCATCCTTGTGCAAAACGTACATAAATTATTGTAAGTATGTCCTGAGGCGTATGAAAGTGTTGAGGTGTTAAACAATTATTACTCTAGATTATGTTTTTTCCCATTGCATATCAGGAACTCGGTTTCTAATATACACGGCACCATGCGCAAACTAACAAGATCTCCTGGTGACCATATTTAATTGAACAGTGTGCGAGTGCATCAAAGCGCCTCGTTTTGCAAATACAGCCATGCCCCATTGCATAGGAGAGGATGCAGTGCTAATGTGAGAATGCAGAGTTTCTCCAGAGTGCCTTGAGTCTTATTTGACTAGAGCAAACTTTAGTTAATTTCTCAGAGGGGTTGACTGTAATGAGTGTGGCAGAGAAGGTCAGCTGTGTTTGATGAGAGTGGCCATGAGTGCAGAGTTTCGTAGCCCGAATCTCCTGAGAAGATACACGCAAATGTTTCTAAAAATTGCGTTGGTGTAGCGTTGGTCCTTGTCAAAGTAATATCGGTTTCAAGTATTGATCTTTTCCTGCCCATAATATTGAAGGCAACGATAATGCTTTTTTACCAGCTCCCCATTAAAGGATGCTTTGGGCTAACTGCTAAAATGTTAATCAGGAAAATGTATATTCGCAGCACTTAACTGAAGTGCATCCATGCAGACACATCAGATTTCCGTTATTATCCATAGTGTCACTCTAAAAAATTGATTTACCTGGAATAGCTTCTATAATCTTCAGATATGGATTAAATGGCTACATTTTAGATATTTGTAAAATATTCAGATACAGTAGTTAAAGACTGCTCAGCTGTTGCCTCATTTGGTTTATTATAGTATTTGTGTACTGCAGGGTGCTGTTGAAGGAATATACAGCACGGATCTACTGTTCATCTTAAAAATCTGTTCTGATCTTACAAATGAGATGAGGTGGTCATATGCTGCCAGCATTGTGATGCCTGGTGAATTATTTAGTAATGTTAACATGAAGGAAGACCTCGTACCACTGGTGGGGTGAATAAAACGTTCATAAGCAATCCCTCAAAATGAAATTTGACCCAAGGGACCCATAATGGTGTGGCCCAATCGAAGGGCCTCACAGTCACCAAATTATACTGATGAAATCCATGCACACGCCCGTGCATCTTGCGTGACATCAGTCTCCCGAAAGAATACCCTGTAGATTTTTATTTCCTTGCATTAGTACCCTATCACTCAAAGGGAACGCACATAATGACCCGGTGAGTGTATATATAAGGAGCTCCCTGACATGGCCCCACAGCAGAGTCGTAGGTCACAATCTATGCCTGGCCAATGAGAAGATGTCTGGACGTAGAATGATGGATTTGCCAGTGATGTCATTCACTGTGCACAGCAGTGGAGGGTTAAGTGGCCCTTTGGGGCGAGTGTACCAAGCGCACTCAATCACTAGCTTCAACGTGTTTGCTGTCCTATGCATCCACCTGCACATTGGCATAGCTCCAAACAAGAACTGGGGGAAGACGAAGAGCACATCTTTTGATGTGCTTTCCTTATGGGAAAATTGATTTAAGCTACATTAGTCTCAGAATTCAGGGCGTCTTTTCTCATAGCTGATGCACCCAGCTGATGCAACCATGCTGAGTTTGATGCCATGGTACATTAAATAGGTAAATAAGTGCATTGCAGATGAACGTTTGCATTGAATAAATCTGGTACAGTATAGTAAATGGTAACATTCATGTTCAACATTTTGCATGGTTCTGTGACAGATAAAATAAAATATGTAAATCAATATGCAATACTCTGTATGTGAAAGCATATACTTTCAACCAGCTGTATTTCAATGCATAATAATTGCGCTGATGGTTAGAATTGTCTTTGTACATGCTTTTCATTGACCATGGCTTTGCAGTTTGACCTGTAATCTGTTGCAAAGAATTTAATTATTATTCAGTTGTTTTTGCAGGCAATTTTTAAAGCATGCAATCTGAGTGGCTCTATATCATGATGCAATATATGTGCCTTTACAAACCATGGACTGGATTTCAGTGGTACAATAGGAATGTAGTGGTCTGTATTGTAATCTGTGGTGGTACAAATTTCCACTGGGGAAAATATAAAGCAAAAAAAAAAAACTTTCCTTTTTAATTTAAGACATTAATTCTGGATTATGCGCCAGAACATACGCGTGGATAAAACAAAAACCACTTCTGAGTCAGTTAAAGTGAATTAGTTAAAATGGAAGCATATATAGGTGGATCTTTAAAGAGCATATTGTGATGAATAGTAGCACAATAAAACATTGTAAATTTGTAATTTATAAACTTCCTGAGGGCAAGTACAGGCAACTTCATACATTTAATTAATTAAACATTAGCCTGGTTTTTTATAGTCAGCAGACCAGAATATGGCTGCTCAGACTTTATGAAGCAATCAGTATGCTGTTTGGTATGATATTATGATCCACTAGAGTGGTTTGTCTTTGCTTTGAAATTGCTGTTAATTACAAGACTTGTTTTTTTAAAGTTGATCCTCTCATGTCTTACATGAACTACATCATTTTAATAAAAACCGTATATAACAGAGATGAAGACATACTGCTTTATTATAGGTGACTGAAATGCATAAATGATGAGTCTGCGGGGAAAAGCAAAAACAGCTTGATTTGCAGAAAATAAAAAAACAGGTTTACAGTTTGTTTTGCAGTCACAAAACAACACGGAGCAGTTCTAAACTTTGCAATTTCATCTTTTTGTGCAAAACTTTTCCTTTTTCTACTCTTCTAAGAGCAAAAGTTTGCACTTGCACTTGCTCAAACAGAATTGCTAGCAATCGCCAACCCTTTTACCCCTCCAAGATTTCTTGGAGAAATACTCTCAAGGTTAAAAACACGACCTGGATTTTCTGTGATGGGAGACAGTGAGCCATCTGTTCAGTTTTGAAAACTCTGACCAAATCTGCTGAGTTTATTAAGACTCTTTCTTTTGGCTTATTAATTTAACTGACATGTCAACTTTTGGGAAAGGGGAGAGCTTCGAGCTGCATCTGTGCTTCCAGTGATCCATCTGAAGGACGTGTGACCCTGTGGAGTCATGTGACCATGTGCCAGCTACACAGTAGAACATGGACTCACGGCTCTTAACATTGATGTCAATTAACTCTGTTTATCCATTAACCTTTGGGAGTATCCGCTTATCACATGAATGTACTGTGCACTCGAATTTGAACATTTACAGCTTCTTTCCAAAGCCACATGAATTATCTTGCGTTTCCACAATACAAGCATTTTTGTTACAGAGTGCATGCTTTAAGTGCTTTCTGCTGCTAACCCACGTGGAATGATTATACCTATGGCCGTTAGTGTGCTGATGAATGATGTCACTACTATTCAGGGACAAATGTAAGAGGCATAGACCGTGTTTAACATTCCATTCTCTCATTGTTGTGTCAATAATAATGTTCAAAAGAATGTCCCCTGGGATGTTAGTACATGTTGATATGACCTTCAGCGATATATTTTTAAACATTTGTGAGCCTTTGATCAACAGAAAGATTGACATGTTGTTTACTGGCTGTGACAGCTTTCATCTGTCTCTGGTTAGGATAAATATTATGCAAATTAACTTTTGCCTCATCTATAGGCTTATAACTCTTTTCCATAAAAGTCATGCCATTATATTGTATGACCTGCAACAATAAGAAAGTTAAACATTTATTTTTAAGGCTGTTTTGTGGTTTACGTTAAAACGCCTTGTTTACGACTCATTATCTCATATTGATAATTATGCTCCTTTAAGACGACAGATATTTACAGTTGTTGGAGGAATGTGATCCAGTGGGGCCTAGAAAGGTTTTGTCATAAGAGCGCACTATTATGCAGTACTATGATAAGCGGTAAATCTTCTGCATTTCAAATGATTTGAGCCCGAGGAATGACAGTCAGAATATCTATGGTTTCCCTTTTAATGCTGCATAAAAAAGGCTGACGATCTGAGAGTAACGGGCAGGAACTTTATGGAGGGAAACGTAACTGCTCAGGAGCATCTGTGTCGATGAAAAGATTGCCACCGTTGTGCAGGGTTCCCCCAGGCAGTGTTACAGTGACCCCTGCTGAAAAGACCCTACTGTTGTGACAAGGATAGAGATGGGTTTACGGTCCCTATTAGGACATTATGTATCCGTCAAATGCATCTTTTCACATGCGCAATTAAAGCATCTGCTGTTTTACATTAATGCCCTATGCCTTTCAAAACATCCACTTAATATAATTACAGAAGAATATGTAAATGGTAAATGGACTGCATTTATATAGTGCTTTTATCCAAAGCGCTTTACAATTGATGCCTCTCATTCGCCAGAGCAGTTAGGGGTTAGGTGTCTTGCTCAAGGACACTTCGACACGCCCAGGGCGGGGTTTGAACCGGCAACCCTCCGACTGCCAGACAATCGGTCTTACCTCCTGAGCTATGTGCATGGCCTGGATTCATCAACATTTATCCTTAGCTTTGACTCTCAGCTAAATTCACAATTGCTTTTCTTCAACAGTTTGGTGACTTCACCGATGATGGAAAAAAATATTATTAAGAAGTTGCATTTAATTGGGAGAGGACATGATAATTAAATCATTCCCAGTGTCTTTATGTGTTCCAGGAGTATTTGATTTTTTTTTTTTAAACCTACAAAAAAAAGGCAGTCAACCTTTAAAAATTTCTTATCACTTTTCCTGCAGCAATGAACAATGCAGGGTTCAAAGCAAGCTGTTCCTTCACAGAACGTATTTCTTCCTCCTGCAGCACATTAGCACTTCTTCTCTCTTCATGATAAATTCTGTTTAATTAACACTGAACCTTTTTACTGTATGCTAGTACTGACTTTCCTTTTCCCTCCCATCCCCTGGTTTGAGTTTAATAGACAATAAAACTACACGAATTCCAAAATCATATCCCTTATTAATTACTCAGTAAATCTGAACACATACACTGTTAGTTATGTGAGATTGCCACAGCAGAACGTCCAGTGTTAATTAAACACTGTAACTCTAACAGAGTACATATGAGTCCAGTTGGGACCACACATACTCTGTAAGAGTTCATTTAACTCTGAATATCTTACATTAACTATGTACAATGTTGTCTGTAAACTAGTGTGTTTTTTTGTTCACAAACCAAATAAATCATGCGCTACCCACTGATTCAACCTAATTAGCTGTTCGGACCCCAAGCTTCATACAAAGCATTAAGTTGGGTGAGAAAAGCAATGTCCAAAAGAGCAGGATCCATTGTTTTTACTCCCGGCCTTATAAGCAAGATCATTTTGGCACTGAAAGTTATAATGCATGAGAATTTCTCTGATGCAATATTAAAGGATTTATCATCATTCATGTGGGTGCTTGCACAAAAACAGGGGAAATGTAATTCTGCCCACAATAGCTTAGGCTATTCAAGAAACCTGGAGGCATCTAAACCACAGTAGTAACTTTGGTACTGGGGTTGGATGAAACTGATTAATCTATATATAGCTGAGAGATGCAGGAATGGTTAGCATTTTAAATTCCAGGTGTCTACTTTATACCTTTATATTTTGCAGTGGTGCTTTGGACATTGGGGTATGGCCGAGCATTACATTTGTATGCCTAATGAGATTTGGCCTTTTTGAAGAGGTAGTTTGGAAGATTCTGAAAAATGTTGGAATTTACTAGAAAGCCTTTGTTGCCATTCTTGAAGAGAAGTGCAGTCTCTGGGTTGCAATAGCATGAGTCTATGGGACTGTATGAAGTAAGTCAATCAATTTATGTGACCTCAAACAAGAAGCAAATAGTATTTAGCATGGGTTGTTTAATACACAGACAAAATTTCACTCCGTTTGGCAGGGAAGTATTTCCTAATCATGCACTTCAAACAGCTGTTGTGCTTTTGAATAGTTTCCATTGTGTGTAATTGAGTACTCTTTCACATGTAAGATAGGCAATCAAAGAAGAAACACTAATCATTAATTATGAACAAAGACATAGATCATAGTTCTGTGCAGCATCCTCATACACCACTTCCATTCTAGCGGGAATTTACAACAATGATTTTTAATGAAATGGGCTCCTGTTCGGAAGTGATTGACTGCTCATTGAAAAAATAATGAAATTCTGTTAATCCCGGCTCTGAAAAGTACTTTTTCATGTTGTCTAATTTGAATTACCCTGGTTCCAAATTCTGGAAGAATGGACATTAGTAATTATTTATTCCATGCGATGGTCCAATTTTCCAAGCTCTTAACTTTCTGAAATATCAGACAGAATTTAAAATGAGTGTGCTTTAGTGGTGGTTTTGTGGTAGGCTACTCTCCCCCGAGTGAGACTCAAGGAAGCGTTTTGATTGAACAGAGGCGCATCACAGAGGGGAAGTGGCTAATTTGATCGTATCAGATTCCATTAAGGTGAAATGAAGGCAAGCGATGCCTCACCAAGAAAGAAAAGCCCATATCGCACGTTCTCATTGACTCCTTCAGGCTGCTTCCAAATTAGCCTCTTTCTTCTTCTGTGCCCCAGTAAATATATCCTCATGCACATCACAGCTAGCACCCAAATGTATAACTGAACACACAGCTACTAAGTTGAATGTATTGTTTTACTTGCTTTAATTTCATCTGTTAAAATGATTTCTTACTCTGCTTGGTTGTGCCTCATTGAACTCTACGTTTACATTTTGGTAAATCTCTTTGCAGTCTTGAAGAGCCTTTGCAGGTTGGGTGTTTATCTGCATTTCTAAATAATCTGATGATTAAGAATTGAGAATTGTTAAGAATTTTCTGGCATAGGATCTCTCTCTCTCCCTCTTTCTGTCTCTCCCTTCCTCTCTCTCTCCCTCTCCCTTTCTCTCACTCTCTCCCCCTCCCCTCTCTCTCTCTCCTCTTCGCGGTCTCTCTCTTTCTCTCCTCCGCTCCTGCCTCTCTTTCTCCTTCTCTCTCACTCTCTCACATATTCACTCACGCACACACACAATCGCTGGCACACACAAATACTTTTTAATACCATCAGTCTCTTTCCCTGCGCCATGGCTGTCAGAACAATATCTTCCTGGAGTTATTCAAAGCACACAAATTTGTTTATGTTACTGTGTGTGTTTGTGAGCGTGTGTCTGGGTGTTTGTGTGTGTGTGTGTGTCTGTGTGCATACAGAAATGTGTGTATTAACGACCGCATGTGTATATCTCACAACAAAATAATCAGGGCCCTTGTTGTTATGTTTAACAGTAGTAACAATTAAAGATGCATATTATTTGTGTGTATGTGTAGGTGTGTATGTGTGTGTATTTGTAGGTGTTTGTGTGTGTGTGGGTGCGGGTAGGCGTTTATAAAGTTTGCTGTAGATAAGTCACTGTTGATTGCTGCTGGGAATACTGATATATTGGGGATTGTGCTCCTTGATGATGTACCAACATTCTCTGGGAATACTCCAGACAGTTGTTCATCACAAAACCCCATTGTTCATTTACCATTGATTCCTGGAAGGATTTTACTGCCAAGACGATATACTAGATTAGCAGAAAGCCATTTCCTCCATCTCTTTGTGGAGTCACTGTGAGAGCAAAAGTTCAAGAAATGAGGTTAAATGCTTTGGTCAACAGTGTAACAGTGGAGGGAGGTGGGGAGTGAAATCATGCTAGAAAAGCCATTTCTTAGCAAATTTCTTTCCAGACAATCGTATGGTTGACAAAGGTTTTTGTTCCTGTTATTTTCTGTTAAATGGCAGCAGATTGTGATGTATTTTGATGACAATGTAAGAAACTGCCAACATATTGGAAAAAACATGATTGAGTAAAAAGTCTATCCCCTGGATGCTATAAAACCTTAAAAGAGTAGAGCCCACTGTAAATTAACTACAAAATATAAATATTTTTATGCTTTTCCCCCCTTTTCTCCCCAGTTTTGAATTCCCAATTGTATTTCTATCAGTGCTTCCTGCAGCCTCCACTATTGATTCTGGAGAGTGCAGAAAGGCGTGTGTTGTGCCCCGAAACAAGTGATGTCTCCTGCTGAATCTTATCACACTGCAGTGTGTGAGTCAGGATCACACAGACATGAGATGGAGGAATACAGTCCATGTTCAGCTTTGCGGGCAGACTTGCATGCACCTGGTCGACCAGCGGGGTGCACTAGTGCGCAAATGTCCTCTGTCCTCTGGTCCTAGTATTCCCTGTCATTAGTGGTATACATATGTAAATGTTTGTTAAGTTGCACAGATTCTCGTTTTAAAATAAAGTATCTGCATTTAGGTAATAATGAAGTGTTAAATCTACTCAAATTGTAAAAAAGGCTGTGACTTTGACTGCATATATCTGATTGCCAAAGTTCCTTTCATTTCTTGCCATTCATTTAATTTCTTGAAAAACAATGAAAATAAATTCATGGAAAATACAGCAAAAAATGAGTAATCATAGAATCATCAATAAAATGCATCATATTTACCGAAGCAATTTGGTTGAAGATCTATGCTCCTAGCAGTTACAAACTCAAGCATCTGCAACTTTGAAAAATAATTCCAGCAAAACCCTGAGTTTGCTAAAAATCAGTGTAAAACACTGTGTTGAAATGGCAAAAAATTGCTGCAGGTTGACCCAAAGTGGACCCAGTTTCCGAACCACTGCACCCTACCCACCATATCTGACCTGCATGTGTAGAACTCTCTCGATCCTGCACAGGACAGTTTGGGGTTGAGCCAGAAGTGCCAGCACGTAAATGTTCAGTACCTCCTCTGGAGGATACATTAATCATTATAGCTTATAGCAGGCAATTCAGCATATTTTTTGCTGCAGGTATACAAGTTTAATATGCTCCCACTAAACATTCAATATTTTAACAATGCTTAACAAATCATGCATGCTAAATGTTCAATTTAACACTAGCTTTGACATTTATGGAGTTGAGTCATTTTATTGATTTGTACTCTCGTTTATTATAAAATAATTTTTCTATCCAAGAACTAAATAAGAAGTATAGAATATAGTGTATTCCTATTATAATAAACACTTGCCTGATCTTTCTCATGACTCCATGAGAGGCCAAACAAAATATTTAGAGGGTGGGTGGCACACATCTAATTTCTGGATTTGTGTTGTGTAAGAAATTCGTGTAGAAGGACTGTTTATTTCCATTGTTTACCAATAGTGACAGGGTGTAATAGTTATAATATTGTATAATAATAAAATAGTAGTAATCACATTATGCTTGGGTGATGTGTGCATTGTGAAATGGCAAATTTATGTCTGTCTTTGTTTACTGTGGCTGGCAAATGATTTACTAGATATGTCATCAGGTAAACATGATGATTTTCATCTTCTGCTGTCTTCTTGGGAAATGTTCCAGATTCCTTAAGTAGGCGATTCACATTTGTACAGTATGAGGTGCATTAACAATCCATCCGTTTTCGCTTAGGTCATTCTTAGGGCTTGCGGTGCATTGTATCGATCCCACGCTTCTTATAAGCCATCTACCTCCTCAGAACTTGAGGCAGAATATCTCATTGAACTTCTGCAGATGAAAACAAATCAACTGCCAGAGTGACCGAGTTCATCTGAGAGAGGGGTGAATGGTGCCACCTGAAGAGGTGTCAAACAGCCTTGATAGATTCCAGGTGGTAAGCAGATGATTTGGCCATGGTTCGAGCTGGTCATCATCAAAGTGGCAAATCCTGTGACCTTGTGCAGCCTTTGAGGTTGACACCAATATTGACTTGCCCCCCCCCCATCCCTCTTGGAATGTGGCAAGTTTGTGTTGATTTAAAAGATTATAAAATGGGCAAAATTCTGTGGAGGTTTCAGACTTAATTATTGTTGACATAAAGCAACATTGAATGGCTTTTGCCACTTTCTACTGCTTTACCGATGTGACTCCAGTGCAAAATGACCTTATTTACAGCATATACCACAGCAGTGCAGGAGATCCATACTCTGAGTGCTTGTAAAATGATTATTTACAACATAAGCAAACAGCAGCCCCAGCGAGTCGCTCCCTTATTTCTGTGAGTGCAACTTCAGTCCAAGTTATCCCTTTGAGATTTTACAGTGAACCATTTAATTTTTAAAACATTTTGAAGAACAAAATATGTACTTGCTTTTCGCCAGAGATTGGAGCCTAGCCGTGAAGGATGAAGAGGAGGAAATGTGTGACTGTATCGTCAAGGCAAGTTGAGAGACAAACCAAGGGCGAAAAAGATAAAGGCTTAAAGAATTTAATTACTGTAACTACGTCTGGAAATGGCAGTTGCCGGATGTAAGTACAAAACAAGTATATGAATTCTTGACATTAATTTAACTATGAACTTATCAGTGTGGTGCAAATAATGTAGTATCCAAAGATGAAGAAAAAAGTAAAAGGGTTTGATCGATGTTGCTAAGCAACCATGCAATTATAGTAGTCTTTTTTTTTCCATCCTCAGAAAAGTAGGTGATTTCATACTTATTGGCTAGCTGTAGCATGTGTGTGTGTGTGTGTGTGTGTGTGTGTATTCACACCCATATGAAAGACAGTTCCTAAAGTTAGTGATTTTAATGGCGAAACATTTCCAGTGCTAATAGCTTTTACTTTTACCCTTAAACACTCTCAAACTTCTTTCTTGAAATGGTTGGCAGAGTAATTGCGGAGCAGTCTGCAGAGCAAAAATTCACTTTGCATTTGACACACTTCAATTAAACAAGCAGATCAGTGCTGTTATGCTCTGGAAGTCTCTCACATTAAATTATATATATACTGTATATTCTCTTTTGCAACTCTTCAGTGTAACGTCTTCAGTAATGTCTTGCCTGTCCAGATCCTCAGGGAATGATCTGTACACCAGTCGTTATGCGGTTCTAATCAATTGAGGGTTATAGATGGGTAGCTCCATTATTGTTCTGTTATTGAAAATGTGTCATTTCCCGTAATGGTTATTATGCCTTTGTCATCATTACGCCGTTTTGTATTTTGTATCAAACGAGGCTAACGCACGCCATCGCAATTCACTAATCAGCTAACATCCCCTCTAGTGAACATTACGAAGGCTTTTAATGTTCTCTCTAATGTCAGAACCTGGAGGCATGGTTGATGACGGTATGTGAAGTGGAAGGAAGCAGGAGGACTGTGTTCTTCGCGCTCTCTTGTAAACACACGCGGCGGGGTCCGTGCGCTTGGAGAATGGGGGTCATAGTGATTTCCACCTATGAAAATGGGCTTCCTTGAATCAGAAGATTTCAATTATGATTACAAAAAGCACGGGCCGGAAAGGACTCACATAAAAGTACATATATAAATCCAGGAATGTGGTCTTTCAAAATGAGATGGAGTGGAATTGTATTGTGTCTTGGGATGAGATGTCTTAACCAGACTTTCACTGTAATGCACATAGGGAAATTATTTTCTCTCTACAGTATTACCCCTAATGGTCAGTTTCATGGGTAATTCTTTTGCTTATATAAACCAGAAATATGTTTTGATGTATTTTTTTGTCCTCCAAAAGCCTCCTTTTCAAGAAACAACAATGTGTACAGTAATCTATAGATACTCAAAACATTTCATGCTGAAAATGTCAAACGCTTGCAAAAAAGCATATTGGAATGCCTTTCAAGGCTGAAAATAGTTTATATGGGATGTCTGTGCAGAGTAATCTTGTACACACAAAAACAGCATCTAACATCATTGTTACATTACATTACAGCCATTTAGCAGACTCTCTAATTCAGAGCCATGTACACAACTTTTCACATTGCTTTTATACAGCTAGATACATACTGAAGCAGTGCAGGTTAAGTGCCTTGCTCTAGGGTACAACTACTGTGTCCTACCCAGGTATTGTACCTGTGACCTTTAGGTAACAAGACCAGTTCCTTACCCATCATACGACACTGTCACCAAGACTATTGTCCTAAATAAACATCTATGCACTTGTTAAAGAAGTACTCACATATTGATTTTTAAAAAGTTGAAACAGTTGTTACATTGTTAGTGTAAACTATAACATTTACACTAGCTGGATGAAACCGCCTAAATTTATTTTGAGAGTGTGCGTCGGTAGGCCAGGCCTGCACTGCCGTGAGCCTGCATCGAAAGGGGAATTTATCCTGTCTTCTCAGGAACTGACAGTCACACTTTTCATAAACTTTCATAAAGGCTGGTGCCCGTGACAAATGTGCAGATTCCATGGTCTTCAGAGGTTCATGTGGGTCAGAAAACTATGCGTTTAGCCTCCAGCTCCCTCTGTTGATTACTTTTATCCCAGTCCATAATAATAGCACACCTTTGGCTTTTGAGATGGCAGCTTAACAATAATGTGGTACTTTTATGAGCTCAAGTATGACTGTCTGTGACTTTATTACTTCTATCATTTAATTTTCACTTCTCTAAGACTGGAGCCAAATGAATGTTAGAGGTAATAGAGTTCTCAGTCATTGAATCAGTTCACATGTAGCATTCCAACACAACACAATTGTGTTGGAATCCAATAGGATGCATGCTGACAATCTGAATTATATTGAAGTATCCTTTATGCTTTTACCTTTGAATATGGCTTGCGTTTTTATGCTAATTTACGTTTTAAATAACGTTTCTCCTGTAAAGGGTATTGGAAATAAAAGATCTGCGACATTTTCTGAAATAGACACCTGCTGAAAGAACTTAAAATAGGTATGCCGAATGAATTAGCATTTTCCTCTCCACAGACTGTTGTTTGTAGTGTAGGTATTGTTTTGTCTTCTGCAATTATTTAAGGTAATTAGACTTTTCTGAAATCCATGTGAAATTCCAAAATGTAATTTGGGTTCATAAAATGCTGCTCAGCCTGTCGTTTATGCTAAGTACTTATTGCATTACTTTGCTATTTCCTTATTTTATCCGTATTTTTAATGTTCAGCATTATGTATGCTTTGAGAGAAGCTGATGTGCCCTATTTGTTTAATTGGAAATGACCCAAGTGATCTGTCTCATGCGTTTGAACTGCTATGAAAAGTTTCAAAAAATAACTTATAGTACACTGTTTATGTACTATAAACAGCAGTACACTTTGTGAAATGGTGATTACTGGGGTTAATATTTTATGGAATATGTAATCATGCTTAAAGCAATAAAACATTTTGGACACATTCCTTTCTGACATGATGATTCACCCTAGATTGTTGGTTGTCCGATCAGCTTTTATCATCACTTCAGTAATAAGACTGTTTAACCCCTTCTGGATCACTGGTTACCTTCTGGTTACTATTTCGTGTTACTACTTGAACCCTTTTGACTACATTCATAATCTTGATCTCTTCTGAAAGGTAACCCTTGAGAGTTTGTTTTCCAAGAGTCGTAATTACTCAAGATGTTTCTGAAAGAAAGTAACATAAGTGGAATAGTGGAAGTGGAAGTTTTTTTCTCACATAAAATATTATTTTTTAATGCATACAGATGCTCGTGGGTGTGCCTGGTGGTTTTAGAAATACAATGGATCCACAGCCACAACAATGGACAAATTGTGACTCAAATTTGATTACAATACTGCATTGTTTTTTTTTATAAGCGTATTTTTACACAAGGTCATTTGTAGACTCCAAAAGAACACTTGGTAACTAAATGATACCTCTCTGTATGCTCAGAGATGTAAAATATATTGTATTGGGATGGCAGGTATGCCATCCCGCCAAGTTACGCCTTGGCGGGGGCATGCCCCCATACCTATACAGCACCGAGAGTTTGGCACTTTTCAGGGTTCCCCACAGAAATAACCACAACAGCCACAGACACTCAGCCCTTAAAAACATTAAATTCTGTACATTCTGACCCCATTTCAACAGACAGAATTCATAAACAACTTCACATGTCCACACAATAAAGCCCCAAACTAAGGGGATTTTGCGTTTTCTCCTTCTTCTTCTTCTTCTTCTTCTTCTTCTTCTCATTCTTATTTTTCCTGCCGCCTATCCCACTAACAACATGTCTCCCCATTGGACATTTCACTAACACCAGCCAAATCTGCCCTACACGACCCAATCAAAAACGCGCATACACACGCAAAATACCCATACATTTTTATTCTGAAACATTTCCCGTTCAAACAGCTAGTCCACCTGTGGCCTAGTGGGTAAGGTTACAGTCTTGGGAACATGGGGTCTGAGGTTCAAGCCCAGCTTAGAACACGTTTCTTTAACCTGCTTCAACCGTCACTAATAATTGTCTACTAGCCTACTTATCAATTATTGCTTTTGCACCATATTTACCCGCCGTTCACCGTTCAGTTATTAACCGGCTACAATATTGCTAAGCCACACGGATTCAACGGGAGCTCTTCTGTGCTTACTGGCCTGTGTTCTTTAAAACCACCGGCAGGTTTGCTAATGATATTTCACGCATTGCATAGCTATGGCATTAGCTAACGAAGTCACGGCAAATGTATTCCTTTCATTAAAACGTTACACCAGTTCACCACTGTGCCATTTCTATTAACTATATTTCTTCACTTGGCTATCGTACAAAACTTTCATATAAGTAAACGCCACGTTTCTATTTCTACATTCATGTTACCTCGCTCTGTTCTCTATCTAGCCACATACGCTACAAACAATTACTACTTATGTACATTCTGCAACTCCGCAATTTGAACAGCTAATCCATCCGTGGCCTAGTGGGTAAGGTTACAGGCTTGGTAACACTGGGTCGCATGTTCAAGCCCAGCTTGAAACACGTTTCTTTAACCTGCTTCGATCCTCACTAATAATTGTCTACTACTTCTTAATTATTGCTTTTGCACCATTTCTACCCGCCGTTGACCGTTCAGTTATTAACCGGCTACAATATTGCTAAGATATATGCATTATGACTTACCGTCTGTACGTTGGGTTATTGACCGGCTACAATATTGCTAAGCCATATGGATTCAACGGAAGCTCTTCTGTGCTTACTGGCTTGTGTTCTTCTTTAAAACCACCGGCAGGTTCGCTAATGATATTTCACGCATTGCATAGCTATGGCATTAGCTAACGAAGTCACAGACTGGTAAACCTCACTCACTCACGGCCACCCATATGCATTTCATGACGCAAATGTATTCCTTTTATTTAAAAGTTACACCAGTTCACCACTGTGCCATTTCTACTAACTATATTTCTTCACTTGGCTACCGTACAAAACCTTAATATCAGCAAACGCCACGTTTCTACATTCCTGTTACCTCGCCCTGTTCTCTATCTACCCACATACGCTACAAACAATTAGTACTTATGTACATTCCGCAACTCCGCAGGTTGAACAGCTAATCCGTCTGTGGCCTAGTGGGTAAGGTTACAGGCTTGGGAACACTGGGTCGCATGTTCAAGCCCAGCTTGGAACCCGTTTCTTTAACTTGCTTCGACCCTCACTAATAATTGTCTACTACTTCTTAATTATTGCTTTTGCACCATATCTACCCGCCGTTCACCGTTCAGTTATTAACCGGCTACAATATTGCTAAGATATATGCATTATGACTTACCGTCTGTACGTTCAGTTATTGACCGGCTACAATATTGCTAAGCCATATGGATTCAACGGAAGCTCTTCTGTGCTTACTGGCTTGTGTTCTTCTTTAAAACTACCGGCAGGTTCGCTAATGATATTTCACGCATTGCATAGCTATGGCATTAGCTAACGAAGTCACAGACTGGTAAACCTCACTCACTCACGGCCACCCATATGCATTTCATGACGCAAATGTATTCCTTTTATTTAAAAGTTACACCGGTTCACCACTGTGCCATTTCTACTAACTATATTTCTTCACTTGGCTACCGTACAAAACCTTAATATCAGCAAACGCCACGTTTCTACATTCCTGTTACCTCGCCCTGTTCTCTATCTAGCCACATAGGCTACACACAATTACTACGTATGTACGTTCTGCAACTCCGCATTAAAACATTACATTTAAAATCATGATTCACTCATAAGTATAACTACTAGCACTGAACATGAGAAAAACACATTCGTGCAATAGATTACATTACAGGTAAATAATGTGTGCAATGTTATTTGACCCTCCACTTCAACAACCAATGTTCAATACCGACTGTTATATATACCATTTGATAAGGAATATAAGCTCGCTCATGGTCACTCCATTTACTTCGCACTATACTCCGTGATCATGTCAACCTTCACCTACATGCCCATTCTGCTAAAAACATATTGTTTCAACTACGGAATTTCGTAATTTCATTTTAATTTCTCTCACACTGTTGTTATTCTCTCATATGCAAAGCCTGCTGGGACATATGCGTCTGCTCCTATTCTCCACTATCATGTTTTCCGGTTCTAGTTTAGCAAAACGGCGAAGAGGATTCCTACCTGCAGATTAGCCTATCAAAATGCCTTATAAACCTTACAAACACTAAAAGTGCACCTCCACGAAATAACAGACAATGGAGCAGGACAGAAGGATAAACCTTACAAACACTAATAGTGCATCTCCACGAAATAACAGACAACGGAGCAGGACAGAAGGCTACACAAGTTGCGACCTAGGGAGTTATAATTCTACGGGCGTGTTGATTATTTTGTCAGTCAAGGCTCGTTGGATGGACGTCAAATCCGTGAGTACATACCATATTCCATCTGCGTTTCTGATGCGTTTACGCTTACGCCATTGCATCCTTTCTCACAGCCACTGTTTTACATATATAGCAAACCGAAACTGCTGAACGGTACACGCTCATCAGACTGTACAGATTCACACAACGATAGCCATAATCCACAACCGTTTCTTGCAGGGTCGCATTTCTCACTCTCATAATAAAACGCTTTGCAAAAAGAACTGATATCTCATAAAAAACACGTTTTCAACGTACAAAAATGCCAAGTTACTAAAAAGTATTGATATCAAAATGACGCCAAGTTACGATACTACAAACAATATAGGCTATCTTGCCTCACCGAAATGACATAAGATGTATCTCAAAGCAATGCTACCCAATATTTCCTCAGTTCTTTCAAGTCACTTGGCCCTGTGTTTTCTAATCTTACCATTTCACAATGTCATGCAAACTTTCTGTCAGATCAAAGAGACAAATATTTCGAATTGCCTCATGGAACACATTGAACATTGTACATTGAAATTAATGTATAAATTCATTAATGTACAGAACTGCTGCTGAGCAACGACAGGAAGCACATTTCTCCAGAAAACATGTTTATACTTGCTTCTGAACTGAATTTGAGTACATGTGCAAGTTATTGTATATTTGCTACGTACAATAAATACTGCATGTAAAACACATATTGTACATACATACATAGAGAACTTCTTTATCCGCATGGGGACATTTCCCTGGCAGCATCTTACATTCACATTCACGAACACACTTGTACCAAGAAACATACTATCATTCACGCAACAGAAAGCCTGGGCAGCGAAATACATAGCCCTACATACCAATACAAATTGGACATACACACACCTATTCAATCAATCTTGACTGTGAGAGAGCCATCCACACATATATTTGGCCTGTTCATGTAGTGCATGCTTATACACAGGGCCAAGTGACTTGAAAGAACTGAGGAAATATTGGGTAGCATTGCTTTGAGATACATCTTATGTCATTTCGGTGAGGCAAGATAGCCTATATTGTTTGTAGTATCGTAACTTGGCGTCATTTTGATATCAATACTTTTTAGTAACTTGGCATTTTTGTACGTTGAAAACGTGTTTTTTATGAGATGTTATATGCTAGTTGAAGATGTCTGCAGAAATTATTTTTCTTTTCCCCGGCCTGTCGCTCTCCAACTCTCCCAGGAGTGAATGTATTGCAGGAGAGACAATACATGTCCTTCCATGCAGGCATAACATACACAGTTAGAAACATATATTCATTGGCTAAAATGCTTTTCAGTTGTCACTGTAATATCTTGAATCAAAATAAGACTGTGATCAGGATAAGGAGCATTATCCCAAATACTATGCGCATGTAAACATAGTCATTGCATCGCAAAGAGAAAATCTCTAAGACACAGGGTATGTTTTGTGAAAAACATCTTAGATTGCACATAGAATGTGTCTTATTTTTTAAACCCTGCGAAAATTACCTTTTGGTGTGGAAACCCCTCATATACAGCATTCCCAAAAGCATGGGTATTATGAAAATAATACCCCAAATAATATTGTGTACCGCAACGCAGCGGTACACAGTAGTTTTAGAGAAGTATCTGGGCGTTCATTTAAGTAACTGGGTTTACGTTTGACATGCAGTCCATCCCGGCAGCAGTTGTCATGTGACTTTCGGCACCAGCTGGCTCCTTCCCTCTCATGGGCATAATGTGCTCGGCGACGGAGGAAAGGTGAAGGCGCCGGGGAGAAATATTTGCTTCGCTGACGGCAGGTCTTCATTAGGAAGCACGAGGAGGATGTGGGCACGTGAACTTAAAGGAATGCCTTAATGAGCTGTAAACTAACCGGTCTGCTGTGTTTGTGATTAATCTGGGGGCTGGCGTAATGATTTTGTGACCCTGCACAGTATCCTCGTGCTAAGCGGAGGGATAATGATCTGATGTTTGGGAATGCAATTTCCCACTCACCTCCGTTGGAGAATTGTTATGCGTTCCATTCCATAAAACCAAGAGTCATTCTCTAAAAAAAAATGATGACCCCATTGGAGACTAAGATATACAGGGAATTTTTTAATAAATGAAAGTTTAAATCAGGGACGTATTAATTTAGCAAAATACTCCACAGCATGATGAATATTCAAGGAACCACCTAGGTGCCCTTGAAAATTCTTAAGCCGTGTTGTAGACTGATTCTTGTTTCGTGCTGGGAGAAGTACCAGAGTGAGGCATTCTCACACAAGGAAAGCATTTCCAATTACCTTATATCCCAGACTGCTCTTTTACACTTTGAAGATGAAAAGTATTTTTCTGTCAGACTTATCCTGAGATTACAGTGGATGTTTGCATGCTAGACCTGAATAACCCACCGTGAATAGAACTACTCTAGTGCATAAATAAAAAAAACCAAGCTCACAAAGGTTAATTGTTGCAATTATTAAAATGAGCTTCTGTACGCATACTGTGCCGGTTGGATTCTGATAATGTGAGCTGCTCTGCTGCTGTAGAGCGGTAGCCATAACGCTCAACAAAATATAGAAATACCAGTGGGACAATTCACACTCAGGGAATGGAATTAGTGGATATCATTTTCTGCTATGTCAGGTGGGAGCAAATTGGCCCAAGAAATGCAGGTTTCAAGTTGTCAATTCGGTCCCTTGATAGAGGGTCCCTGTTATACACAGAATGTATTAAGTGGGGAAAAAATGTGCGAAAAAATGGAAGGAACAGATGGTGCCGTAAACCTGAGCAGCACAGCTAATTGTGTTATAAAGCATTACTGCCACCCATCTCCGAAACATTACCTAAACTGAATATCTAATCATTGGAATTCCCGGGGGGGATGGAGGCATTTTTTCCCCTGAAGCAACAAACATGTAACCTAATTAAGGCCCGAGGAGAAGGTCGCCTTGTTCCGCTTCAGGTCCGCGTAGATGAGACATTATGCCATGGCCTGCCCTGCTGTGTTTATAAAAACTCACTTTTCTCCTGCCAGGGCTTATGCCAACATTTGCATTACTGGTCTGCTTCCAGAAGCAGGCGTGTCTGCGTTGTCCTTGTGCCAGATGCAATAACCGTGTTGTTTTTCTTCCACTTACACCCAAGTAAATCCAAAAGAAAACCGTGCAGCAATATGAGACCAGTTTGCACTAGAGGTCACAATGGTCAGAGAGCTATTACCTCCCCATTGCTAGAAAATACAAAAATTCAATAAGCATTTTTCTTAGTAAAAAAATGTTAATAAAAAGCAAAACCTAATTTCCAGACCTGATCGCCATCCTATCAGTGGGTGATCTTGGTAATGTCACAGGCTTTTCAAGAACGAATTGTCATTAAGTGTGAATCAAGAAGTTACTTCACGGTATGACAGCCCATCAGGGTCTGAGGGCTACCAGGTGAATACAGAGCATGAAATGAGCTTTTTTCATTTTAAAATGGGGACTAGGAGAGATTACAGAATACACAGGGAGCTATCCCGTTTTAGCTGAACCAAAAACAGCCGGTAAAAGATACTTGTAAAGGTCTTTGTTTTCACCCTCCAGTATGACCTGCACTCTGTTTCACCCCTAAGAGTGTGACAGAAACCTCTCTCTGCAGTGCTGTTGGGGCATGTTGTTTTCAGAACACGAAACCAGGAAAGAATTGCGCCTGTTGATTTCTCTGTCACCCCGAAGCATTGTTTAATAAAGGTTTGATTTATCTAAAAGATAAGCATTGTGATATTAATAGCCACCAAGCCCAGGAACGAGGGAACAGTTCACGCAAGTCACATTGAAACCCCCGCATCTTCAAACTTCTATTTCAGCCACTGTACAATAATTTTGTATTCTTCATGCATATCAACAATTATCTGCTCTTCAATACCAGTTAATTGCATTCACTTCAAAAAAGGAAATGCATGTTTTTTAAAGGCGTACCACACAAAGTAAACTGTGACCGCTCTCAAGAAAAGGGTTTAATGTGATATCTTCTGCAATGGCATGCGGAAATTGTCTTGAAATGAGTTATTTGTACCGGGGCGACTGTGTCTGTGGCTGTGTGTTTTTGTAGCAAAGCCAATTGGTTCCAGTTTTCCAGGCTCTGTCATCTGCCCTCGGGCGATCTAAGAAGGTTTATTTCCTGAATTTGTTTTACCTCACCCTCCCTCACCTCCTCAAATTACTGCGCCGTCTGAATTCCCTTGAATTTTTATCTGAAAGGAGTAAGCTGTTGGAAAGGAGGAGACATACCATAATTTGGATGCCGCAGCGGAAGTGCCGCAATGAGTGTAAATATTGGCAGCTATCACAGACTGAGGAGTGTGATTGTGTCAGAAAAGCATCAACACCTGCTTGCTTTATTTGACAGCTCTTTTTAAAAGTCCTTACGGCAACCATTTCAACGCAATGTTCTGTTCCAAGAATTCACATTGCGTGTATGTATGTAACAACAACAACAAGGCACATTTTATTTGGCTGACCTTATTGCATTTCAATATCATGGATAACTATTGCAGGACAAAATTTTAATGAGCGTTTTGTTTATGCTAGTTCATGTTTTAAAAGTATATTTACAGCGACATTTTGGAGCAAAATATCTAATTAAATCACTTGTGTCGTAACCCACTTACGTTCTTAATTAACTTAATTTCCATAGAGTTACATACTGTATACAAGCATCGTTTCTGGGAAAAGTGTACTGGAGTAAATAGAAAAAGAACCGTAAGTTCACTGGTGGTTCGTGCAGATTACTGGTGTAAATAGCTGCTTCATTTAAACTAATAATAGGCGATACAAATGAAATGAATTATTTTATTTTGGAATGTAGCATATTATGTTGGAATGTGGCATATTAATTTAAGGTGAAGGATACTTATACGGATCTTAATATGTTCGCAACTACTTTGAAACCGAATGACGCAATTTGCTTCAGAAAACACAGGGGAGAATTGCTATGCAGGGGAGAATTGTGACTCTCAAATATGTTGAATCGACTGACAGTAAAACTAGAGTTGCATTTGAAAACTACATCTACTTTTTTGACAGTTTGATCTCCACCAGTAGTAGCAGCTGAAAACACACACAGAACACCGAAAGACACTACTCTTTAGTTTTAATATGTCAGAAACATACCTCCAAAATAAATGTTGTTAGCAGAACTGCCACTTCAAACCATACTGTACTTCATTCTAATCACAAAGATGATGGTTCAAGAGGGGGAAGTGCAGTTTCTGGGGCTGAGCATGATTATTTCCATGCAATTGAGGATTATGTGCAAATGAGGATGAACTGAAACTGAAACCATTGTGAATAGTGCTATTAATTCATTATGTTACCTCCTGTTCATGTAATAAAATACAAACATTACTATTATATATTTTACTACTATATTTACTCTTATAACCGTTGAAATATAACCATTGTTTTCTGGCAGTGGGGAATGAAGAGTTATGCTGAAAGTGAGTTTGTTACATTTGGATTCATGCCACTTTTGTAGTCTGTTTGTCACCTGCTTCAATTCATGATGTTATTTATTTTTGTTTTTGTAATATATTTATGGATAATATGAATCTGTTTTAATTTTAGAATTGATTATTCTTGTACATAGTTATTTATTATTTGTGTAATTTATTGCAGTGTCATTAAAATAGAAAGGAAAACTGTTTTATTTGATCATTTTAGCTTTCTGAGCATTATGTCCGGGAGGTACTCAGCTGATATTTCTATACATTATCAAGCAATGCATGTCCCATTGACTTGGCTCTGTGATGTGGTTGCTCCATACGTCCTATTCTCATTATGTTAGAGGATATACCTGGATTGACACTTTTGATTTTGAAGATATACTCAAGTGACATTTTTTTTTTTCTCATATAATGGGGCCTACCAACTAAACCATATCATAGCAGGTCAAAGCTTGACATTTCCTGATAGGGGGAAGTCTCATGAACAGAACGAGGGGTTGCAGGGGTTATCTATTAGGTAAACCCATTTAATCTGTAAAAAAATGAGGAAAGTTAAAAAAAAAAATGTCAAAATCACCTTAGGTCCCTTAAGGGTTTAGATAGCTTTTCCTTAGACCACATTACAGTGATGATGGCATTTTGCTCCCTGGCTGTCCTCTATACGCACCTAAGCCTACATGTTCCATTACTTTGTTTTTGGAATTGTTAAGCCATTTGTAAAATAATACTGGCTTAGCAACAAACAGGCTATTTATTGGTGCAGTATTTTTTTTTTTTGGATCTGGAAGTGTTTAGGTTGAACTTAATTACCTCTCTGTTGACCAGCATCTTCTGAACTGAGCTGCAAAAGTGAAAGCATACATTCATTTAATGAATGGTTTTTCTGCTGTGGCATTTTCTAGCACAGTAACATACAATAACAATGGGGCCCCATTTTTAAACCCCTGAATAATATTGCTTGATTCTACCCTCGGGCTGTGCTGCTCCAGAATAAAATAAAAGTGACTGAAGGGAGTCATAATTTCTTTCTAAGAAAGCATCCATAGCATACTGTACTGTTTGCAAACAGCAGCAGAAACAGCGCTTGCAAAGTTACATATCATTATTTTCAAATTGGTTCACAGTTTGTCCTCCCAGTGGGTTCGTGCAGTTGGGAGAAAGCAATTACAGTAGCTACAGAGGTTCCCTCTATCTCTGTTCATAACATTTCTTCCAGGTCTAGCCCTGAGGACAGTGAGTTTGGCCCAGGTTACAGAAAGTCAGTCGGTACCCATTCCAGTTGTTTAAACTCTTGGTCCTGCATGCGTAGGAGTTGAATAGTGGAAATATTTATTCAGGTAAATATTCCTGGATATACTACGTTATTATGAATCCCTCTCATTCGAAAAGACATACGCAAAAAAAAACATATAGGCTACTCCAATTAAATTAGGGCAAGACTTAAATTAATTATGAGTTTCAAATATTTAATTAATGTCTCGCTCTGTATTATTCCGCATGAAAGAAAATACTGTCATAGGAAACCTTGGGAAAACAGCCTTGCGTGACACTGAACAGCAAATCACCTTGCATGACAAACCCGTGCTGCTTGCGATACCATTTATCATGGCATGCATCATGCATTGCTTGAAGCTGGGTAGCATGATGATAAGGGCACAAATTGTAGACCTTCCTTCTCCAGACAGAGAAAAATACTTCTGGCGGGAAAGTACAGTATTGTGGCAGGTAAATTACTTGGAAATATTTATGTGCTGCAAATAGTCAGGGTACTGCTGGTGCATGGTAGAAACTGACACCCCACACTGTGGATGCTGGATATTTTCACCAGCTTTGTTCAGAGCTAGTTTGCACCTCATCCAGGAAGGGGAACACATGAGTGGGGTTGTATTTTTCATGAACATTCATGATGGCTGTTCACAATGTAGTGTTTCTTCTCTCTGACCCATAATATTCAGCCCCCTGAACTTTGCCAAATTTAAAGAGAATGCAGTTACCATGTCCGTTTTCACTGGTGTTTAATTTTGTTGAAGAAAAATTGTCAAATGTTGAATGTGACCAATCTAGAGCGAAATTAGGGTTTTTCATTCCCTCACTGCACCTGAAAGCTATATAGACTGTGAAGGGAAAAAAAATTCTCAAAAGCTTGTTCTTGAGAAGTGGCTAGCTCCCTAAGTATCCAGGTAGCAGCACCAGTTAGTTATATGGTAAGTTAGCCAACATTTCATGTGCAAGTTATCTAGAGAAATTCCTGCAGTTTTTAGATGGCACATTTAAAAGCTTTCTCCCCACTTACTGATAGAATTCCCTAGCAATTTTTAATTAAAATTAATTTAATGTAAGCCATATACATACAAAAGGAGAGCTGTGTGTTTGATCTAAGTAGAATTTTTATAAAAGAGAGATTAAGATTATGGAATGTCAGAGATCATTATATGCCCTGATGATATCTTGAATGTAATATGCTTTCATTATTCAAAGTGCTGCTTCATTAGACAACTCCCTTCTCTTCACAGTGCAATATCCATCCATTATCTATACTCACTTATCAGAGTTGCTGGGGGGTGCTGGAGCCTATTCCAGTGTGCGTTGGGCGAGAGGCAAGTCGCCAATCTATCGCAGGGCACACACACCATTACAGTGCAATATGTAGAAGTTTATAGAGTTTGTAAATGTCCAAGTATTGAAAGACGTGTCTTATTGAATGGGTAGTGGAATTCACAGTGACCTTGAATGATTTCCTAATTTGTTCATTTGTACTCAGATGGCGTAAATCCTTCCCATTTCCCATCAAATTATTACTATGATTACCGTGGTGGTGTCCTCAGGTTCAAAAGGCATCTTAAATTATTCCAGGCCTTTCTTTACCATTCAGTATCATAGGGACACATTTTCTGTGGCATTTCACTTAACAGCTTAAAATGTTGCTTTACATTACACATTATATACATTATAATTTATATAATTTCTGACAGGTAATGAAGAAAGTATGATTGTGTTTAAGACCTCAATTACTTTTATCAGTTCCTGTACTTCATCAGTACGCTATTGGAGGGGTAAAAAGTGTAAATCATCACGGTCTATGACAGTAGGAAACTACATATGAACTTTGTAAATGTCTGAGCCATTTACAGTCCACACTTGTGTTTGTAATATATTCTGACAAGAGGCTCAGCAGGTCACTCGGTTCCCCTAATTAGGTTTTTGACGCATTAATGGCCCAAAATGTTAACGAACGCGGCACCGGGGACCAATGACGGATTGCGACACGTCACAGAAAGAAATGTGAAACCTCCTTTTGTTTCTTGCCCAAGAGGAGTCACTGGAGCCATTTTATAGAACACAGCAGAACTGAAACAAGGTGCTTGATGAGATGTGTTCACCATAGGGGGTTGCTGCACAGCACTTTCCTCCTTCGCACAAGCAGATGCTTAATCAGGGTTTCCCTCTTCCTAGTGATTTGCACAGCAGTCAGACATTTGGATGGCTTCACGCTAAGATTCATTCTGACTGTGGTGTACATCTTCAGTAACCTTGATTAGCATATAAGTAAGTTTCACATTTTCTCACCACTAAAACAACAGTAGTTGGTGGCCATTGAAATGTAGAAGTAAGTAGGCTAGATTTTTCTTTAATTAACAAACAAAAAAGTAACGCTTGCACAACTACCTTTTTGAAACTGAATCTTGGCTTCGGCTAGGTTGAACAGAAGCCTATTCAACTCTGTGCATTCACTCAACTTTCTTCAAAGATCTCTCATTACAGTAACAAATTACATTTAATGGATTTGGTGCTTTTCAAAGGACTTGGCCTTGAATTTGGCCAGTCATTTAATGTCATTTTGTTGTTTGAGAATTTCTTTTTACCACTTTCATTTTCCTTATTTCTAAAAGATTCATATGCTAATTTGACATAAAGGTTCTGAAGTCTGTAATTTACCTATTAAGTGGTGGATAGAGTGAATAAGGAAGAAAGATATCTGATAACTGAAGAGTTTTGAATAAGCATAGGGCTCCATGCGGTATGGGACAAAAAAAAAACCTTGTTATCTCTGTCCTGTGCATCCAGATAGCTTGTTCCGTTCTGTCTGACAAGCCATTTACATCAATTAACCTTTACTTTAATGTCACCTCATTTCTTCAATTGTCTGGCTTGCTCTTAGGTGCCTGTTATCCAACCAGAAAGCCTGAACCAATTTGCCAAAAAGTTATACCAGGGCCCATAGGATTAGCTATTCCTATATTGAATAATCACATAACTGTCTAATGAAAGACAACACGGGCGATCACCGGGGCAGCGCTATCTCTACTGGGAGAGCCGGTTGCAAAAGCAACTTCATAGGCAATTAGTTTCGCCACCCAAGATGAGATAGCCAGCAAGAACATAGTCAAAGAGCATTTCTCAGTTAATTGTCTGTCAAACCCCTGTAGGCACCTTGAACAGGTTACTGTGCGCGTTTGAGTCCTGAAATTAAATTGCAGTGGATGGTAGATAGGCAGGACCGTTCTTAGAATATTCATTCTAAAAGAGAAAAAAGTGTGAGGTCCATAGACTGCGGAATGTAATTCATCATTTAAGTCCAATAACAACTGTTGACCCTCAGCAAGAGATGTAACATTGACATTAGCTGTGAAACTTGTGCTCCAGTGGAGGGCTTTGTTACTGATTTATGGACATTTTCACAATACACTGTCCGCTTCCTGTTGTGGAAGTCAGCACCATCATAAGCATAATCACTTTTTTGGGAAATTTTTGTGAAATTAATTCAAATAATTTTTTGGACTTATCACAACATATTGCCCTTCTCCAGTAGAGTCACTTTGTTTAAGAAACTGCCATACTGAAACCTAGCAATGTCAAATGATTTTTGGCTTGATCAGGGCCTAGATTTTCACTGTGGCAACATTCTGATCAGGCTTATACAGGTGATGTATGTACTGTACATGAAGTTTGCATTTGATTAATTCTGTAAGTACTTGCTCACGAGAGCAGAGACTTTTTACGCATTATGTTTAAACTTTGTCAGTGTTATGGTCACATTTCAGTTGTCCTTTGTTTCCACGGCATAGTCTCTTCATAATAAAATACTATTGTCTAAACAAATAAATATTTGTTCTGCCTAAAAAGTGCATACATTATTTCATGTCTTTGGGATATTTTTTAAAAAATTGCTTATAATTATTGAAGCCTGGAATTTATGACAATCTTTTCTGTGTTCTGTAAATTAGCCAGTTGCAAAGACTGGTGGAGCTGAGTCTCATTCCGAAGCAAGAAAAGGGGACTTCAGCATATCCAAACAGCTCAAGGAGTCAGTCTCCCACATTATTTCCTGACTATGACAGACTGCCGGCAGACCTGGCAACCCCGAAACACAGCAGGCTAGGTGTAGAAAAAGATGTATTCACTGTACATGCGTTTTGTTCCATTGGATAATATTTCAGGCAACATGACATCACCGCCGACGTGATGCCATGCACAGCCTTTATTAGACCCTTTTCCCTGCATCCGTATGGCGGGAGAGAAGAAAGCATAGCCGTCTGATAGACTGCTCCCTTATTCATGACCAATCTCGGGGAGTCCTGGAGCCTCCGTTGCACAGTTCTCAACAGGGTGCACTCATCAAACAGGAAATTTACCGTCGCTGAGATTCTCTGTTGTCACTTTTCTATGACCGCGTAGTGTCTGAATGTTTGATCTTTTTTTACTTAATTTATTGTCTGCACAAGGCAAAACGTGAATTAGTAATCAACCTTGAATGCTTATGACTGTTATGCTGTTTGAATGTGCTCACAATGTGCTATAAGGAGCCCTATGCTGCTCTTTTTCCATTAAACTTCAGTATCTAATAAACATGTTTATTATCATCAATATTTATAGATGAATATGTTCTGTTTAGTCAAATCAAAATACAGCTGAAGAATACACACATATTTTTTTTTTTTTTTTTCTCTCCAAATCCTGCAGTTTGGATTTGTGGATTTATTTTTTTTATATTATGTATATATGTCTGCAAGTGAATGATATCAGCCCTTTAATCTGAATGCCATGTAGTGTTCTATGGAAGCTTGGTGAAGGTTTATCTAGAAAGTGTGGAAAATAAAATATAGTCAAAATGAGATGCAAATCATCTATCCAAAGGTATGTCATAAAGGTATAAAGTCTGAACCCTGGAAAAACTCAAGCCCTGGATTCAAGTAAGATTTGTCCAGGCATATACAGTATAACACAAAACATGAATTCATATATGAATTTTGAAGATGAAAACTCATTCAGTAGATTAGAGACTTTTATTTCTTTGTCCAGTCTTAGTGATGACTGGCTTTACATATAATAAAATTATTGCATTACATTGCATTTATTCTGAAGATTCACAATATATATACCAATCGTCTGTTCAAAAAATATCTTCCCAGTTGTTTGGTGCGACAGTGAACTTTGAACTTTTAAAGATTCTTTTTTCTGTTTTGTTTTCTTTAGAAATCAATTCAATACATGTTTTTGCATTCAAAAGGGTGTTAGTGTGTGCTAACCAGTGAGAGGCTGCGGGTAGCCATAGCAACAGAGAATGATTATTTGAAATGAGAGGACCATTTCTGAGTCCTATCTTTCTTCTGGCAGGAAATGTGTGTGTGTGTGTGTGTGTGTTGCTCTTGTTGTTGTTGCACCTATTTATATTGATATTATAATGATAATATAATTACTGTATGATCATTTTATTTATAAATAAAATAAATGTGTTCATGTTCCATCAAGACATTTTTTCAGTCACAGTGCCATGCCTATACCAAAAAAGACATATATAACATAAAAGGCTTAAAATATTTTCTGTATCACGTTGTGTGAGTAGTATTCTGTATTGGGTGAGTATCTACAGTTGCTGAACAAGAAATACACTGGTTTCTAAGGCAAGGTGCATGTTACCTCACAGGTCGGGATACTGATTTTCACATTTGCCAACAATAGCAATGGTAATTGGGAGAAAATGGCTGCCTCTGCCACACAGCAGTGGTCGTGTGGCAGAGGCTTGTCTGCCACTGGGGCTCCTCTTTTTCATTCACTGTTTAACCAGTCCTGGTGCAGCAGAAAATTCAATCTCCTGAAAGCCATATTCATATTCAGATTCATATTCCACTGACTGGATTTCGACAGGTCTGAGTTGAAAATTCAATTGAACCTGACCCCTCTTTACATCGCTGCTGTTTGTCTTGAGCTGGCCAACTACCTTGAAAATGAGAAGCCGTATGCATCCCTAGCCTGAGCAATTCGCCAGCATTACAGATGGAAATATAAGTCAACTTGCTTTACAGTATAATCTCTTTCCTTGAAGTCAGAGGTTTCTGTTGTGCATCTTACAATCGGTCACTTTGAAGTCATTCAGCTAAAATCTTTGTATTTACTAGCTTCCATTTTTAGCTAGCCATTTCTGTCTGTGCTGGTCTTGCCACAGTATTTAGGTAGGGTCTCTTCTCACAGTTTTCATCTCAGCAATTTTCTTGGCAAAATCGTTGTCATAATCTAGTAAACCAGCGGATTTGTAGAAATTGTCCTGCTTTGTGGTCTATTTTCAGTGAACTAGTTTGCTCTTACTGTAAGATTCAGCAGTCAGAGATTTAAGCAGCCATTTTTCCACAAGCACTGTCTCACTAGGACACATGTTTTGAATGTGGAAAATCACATTTGCCAGGACCCAAGTCTTTCATTTAGTAACAGAATCTGTGACATGAGTTCCATTGTACTTATTATATAAAATACATGAATTATATAAGTATTTTAATTTTACATTAGTTACATTAATTATAAAATATTCAGAAATGAAAGCTGGTTTAGTTTTCATTGGCTGTACACTTTTCTCACATTAATTTATAGTTTCAGGACTAGAGAGAATAGCTTCCACTGAGTCTTACCAGAGTTTCTCAAAACAAAACACTTGACATGCACCTATACTGTCCTATACTGTATGCTTTTAAAATATATGACTTTTTGCTCAGGATGAAAGCAGGTAGATGAAACCAATTGAGAATGACTGGTCCTGTGAAACTGGGAAAATACCAAACAAGGTACAATGCCTTCATGTAATAAATTGACTTTTTGGCTCTCTTGATTAAATTATGTTTATAATCCAGCTTCATTTATATATTTGTTTGTTCCGTTGTTGGTTTATTTATTTGTTTGTTGGTTGGTTGGTTTATTTGTTATAACTATTGTAGATGACCTGTGTGAACCCCATCATGTTAAGTCCATTTATAAAGGGAGTCCTGACACCCCCCTCCTCATTGCAGGGTACTATAGGCTGTTACACTGTGTTATTTTACCCTACTTTATACAAACTGCATATGATTGTACTGAATATACACCCTATTCAAATCTACAATATTTTAAATGAAATGGTTTATCACTTAATTCTGATAAGCCTTTCCTTTTCTCATTTGTATTATTGCAGATTGAGGATATTGTTAGTGCCAGTACATTACCACTTTATATTCTTTCTTCCAAGTGAATTTCCCAAGATTGAAATAATACTTTTGGGGTCATTGAGGATTTGGTGCCATTTGGTTATTGTTGATATGGCTTTTTTCCTCCAACAAATGACATATTGTGATGATTCGAGAAATTCAGTTATTGTAAAATATTGCATTTTTTGGAAAAGAAAGGATGACATAAATCAGCCACTGCTTTTAAACAAATGGAAATTTATATAGTTTTCACTCCTTTTTTCATCAAGATAAGTGCATATTATATGCGTTTGTGGCCTTAACAATGTAGCCTAATCAATACTAATAAAGTTGTTGCCATTGGTAGCAGTTGCTTTTTCTTAAGCAAAGGATTGGGAACAATTTTGTTTATTCAGACATCCATTTTTCCAACTGAATTAAACTCCTCTTCCTGTGTTGTTACGCAAATACTATAAAAAATATGTGGAAACGTGCCATGAAATTCAAACTGGGCAGACAGCATGTTTAGACAGCATTTTTTCCATGAACGGACCATGTCCTTTTCCATGTCAGGTGCCCTGACCACAGTACTGCACTTCCAGGTGAGAGTCATCTCACTCGCCAAGTTCTTGGATTTAGTATCGCTGTGATCTATTGGTGTATCGGGTGAGGTCAGTGAATCAAACTACAGTGCATTGCTCATTGATACTCTTTTGTTTGCCGTCCTTCTCGTTGCAGTTGGAATGATACTGGCTACAGAACCCCGACTTTACAGGGTAATTCAGTCTCTTAGGCTTAGCTTCACCTGCACATGGCAGGAATACCAATATGCCTCATGTCCCAGAGTGCATTTCTCAGGACTCATCTACTGTATGAGATCAGTGTGCATAGAGCTAGATGACTGATTCATAATGTGCTTTTAAAACTTGGTTTGTGACCACTTTTTTGAAATGTTCACTTGGTAAATTGGTTGTCAGAGTTGTACAGGCTGAAGTTGTGAGCTGGATTGAGGGTAGAATTGTTTGGTGAAATGATTGCATTTCAGTTGTGACGCTACTAGCTCCCCCCCCCCCCCCCCCCTTGCTATTTATCTTTATCTTTTTTGAATTTCTACCTTCTAGTTTCCCTTATGAATTACCTCTGTAACAACCGGTGGAATATTTTTTCATAAAGATATGCCAGAGGTCAAACCCTAGAGGATAGTGTCACGGTACATAAGGCCGTGTACATAAAGCGTGAAATGTTGGCTCGAGAATTCTATCTTATCATTCCTGACAGTGATGCAAGCGGATGCACCCACAGGAAAGGAAAATGGTGAAACAATAATGTAAAGCATTCCACACAGCGAAGTCCTATAGGACAGGTTAATTTACCATGGGTTTCAGGTCAGTTTATTCAAGGAACTTCTGTAGTCCTGCAGGATGTTGTTATAGGGCCTTTGTTGTCTGTAGAAGGTAAATTAAAAAAGCACAGAATTCTCACTGCGTATTATCAGATGTGCTTCTTAAATAAGCAAACCAAGTGTCTTGATCACAGTAGGATGATGTAATATCACTGGTGTTGGTGCCAACATATCACTGCATGTTTGCTGCAGTTTCACATACCAATGGTTTTCTTTGATGTGTGGAATCTGTCATTCACTCATTTGGGTAAGCATTCTAAAGCCGTAAACATGTTGATTAAATTTAGAAGCATTCTTGAATTAAAATGTATCTTTATTCAATATTTTATAATAGTGAAAAATGATTGTCCTGGACCAATGGTACCCCCAAGTCATATGTCTGTACTCCCTGTGTATAGGCTAAGTATTTCATATGATATCAAGATATGATTCAAAGAGAAATTGCAATGGAATGGAAAATACTTCTGAACACTTCAGCTTGTCCAAAAAGCTATCTGCAATTAAACGGTCACATGTTGCGTAGTCACTACTAGTTGTATTCAAGAATGAGTGGTAGTGATAGAAATGTTACATGTTACCAGCACTGCAAAATATACTGTATAATTAGTTGGCTACAAACAACAGACTCAAACAACAGAAAAAGTTAGGTAGTTGGTGAAAGGTTTAGCCCTAATAAAAAAGTGGCAATTGAGTAGTGCTATTGGACTAATTTAATAGGAACAAAGGGAGTGAGAATCAAGTTGGTAGACTAATTTATTTTGTTGTGTGTTGCCTGTTACTTGGCCTCAATCTCTTTTTGAGATTGTTGTTCATAACTACAGTAATTGTTATTGCTGAAAATGTCATTTGTCCTTTCCATGAAACTGACATAGCCTATTGTGAGTTCTCCTCTGTGCAAGAGTACATTTCCATAGTACACATAGCCCATGTTTAGGCTGCATCATAAGTTCAGGGGGAATTCTATGTGTCATTTTAATGTTGGTATTCAGTGGTAGCCTGCCTTATTAGTTTTAAAAAAAGCACGGTAAAATTTACTGCCAGTTGGAGAAGTTAATTAAGCAGCCATCTGGACAAGAATTATTATTATTTTTTGCATTTTTATCCCGGAAAAATGCAACAACAAAAAAAAAAACCGGCAAATTGTACACAGTAAGTGGAAAGGTAGGATATTCACTCCCACAGAACCTGATCACATCACTCGCATATGGGCGTCAATATTAACATTATTGTTATAGGCTGAGGAAATATAAATGCTGGGAGATTGAAATTGGTTGTGACAGATAAGTATAATGGGTTATAATGGGCATTGATTTTTCTCCTCCCCCTCCCAAATGGCTGGAATGGTAAAAACCATTTTGATTCATTTGGTCGAGGGGTGCGGTAAAGGAAATATGATAGGACTTTTATATAGCACAGCACCTCACGCCCACCCAGGATCAATGCCTAACTGTGTCGCGGCCTAAAGACAGATTATTTCCCACCCCTGGATGCAGTGAAAAAATTGCTTTCTGGCTGGAACAATTCATAGTGGTGTTTACTAACTAATATTGCTGATGTAGATATGGAGGAAGGCACTGTGTCTTGTGGAAAATCAGAACCCCCAACATCAGATTGATACCAGTGACATGTAAATAGTTCTGGGGTAAGATACAAGTATGCTTGTATCTTGCATTCGGTATCTTGTTCAGTCAATTAATTAAGACCTATTGAAGAGGCTTTAGATGTAATATGAAAATAAAGATTGCAACAGCAAACTCGATTAAACCTGGCAGATTTCAAAATTGAACAATGTGGAATTTAATTGGGATTAACTTAAGATAGAATGGACAAGTTTGGCATTGGATATTGTCTTCAGCTGAGTCCATTTAAGCACTTGAGGCTGAGCAATGCAACACCAGCATGTGATGCAAACCCCATGGAACCAGGAGAAATGAATACATCTCACAAACTGAGAGAACATGGGTAAGTTATCTTTAAGGGATCATGTTGTTTTTATTGGCTGATGAGAGAGAGTAAATTGACATTACCTTTAATTCTCTGTTAGAAACTGCCGGCGCTCTCCCTGGGAAACCTGAAAGTCATGTCCTCAGAGACAACTGTCAATGGCCACCATCTCAAGTCCCTATTAAGCCAGAGTGTTGTCAGCTTCAGTGGTTTTGCCTTGCAAAGGAAGTGTCCCAGAGATCGTCCTCAGTGGGAATGGTGCTAACTTAATCAGACACAATGGGCCTCATTCATGAAACGTGTACGATCACATTTGATCGTAAACTGCGTGTAAGAACATTTCCAAGAACATCTCGGGATTTATCTTCCTTTTTTTTTTTCCAAATCTGTATTTGTTCATGGCTGTTTTCTTATGCTAATGACATGAACGGGATTATGCATAAAATTTACAAACAGTCAGCATTCATCATCTCATACACTTGTGATACGCAAAAAAAAAAAGGTTTGCACGTGTCATAAATCCCATATCGGTTTTTCGTAGGATCACTTTTTCGGAGGATCGCTTTCTTATCCAGAGGGGCCAAGCTTACATTCTTTTTACATATAATCAATGTCTACTGCTAGATAGTTACTTAATTCAGGTTAGGTATTGTGCTCAGTAGTATTGCCGCAGTGTTTCACCTGGGAATCGGGCGATTCCTAAATCCTTGGAATTACAAATCCAGTTTCTTAACCGTTATGGTACACAGCCACACTGAATGAATTCTGAGCAAATATTTCCATTGGCAAATGATTGTAGTGAGAAGAAAAACATCCTCCCCAGACCATGTAATGTACTTAACTCACTATGCTAAACATTGTGTTTTGTTATATTGGGGTCTTACACAGTGCCATTTATCCAGGTCTTGCATTGTCATGTACATTTAGATGTACACGGACAATTATGCATCTCCCTGCAGGGATCCTGACCGTAATGGGAACTGGCATGGCCGGGAGCTGACCATACTGCACATCACCATGCCAGAAGCCTGCGATTTGGCAGGATGCACCCCATGAACGCCCCCCATCCTTTTCATTTATTAGAATGTGCATTTTCATCTTTGAATAATTTTAATTCATCAAGTTTAGTTTTTGGATTAACCAAGTTATTATTACAAGAACTTTCTTTTTAATTTTCAAGATTAAGGTGCTGGAAAAATAACTATCACTCCTAGAATTACTTTGGAGTATTGAAAGCAGAGCCAAGCATGGATGAGGACTTAGTCATCGTAAAATACTTCAGGGGCCAACTAGAATGTTGAGGAAATTATTATTTTCTCAACATTTTAGCACTGAGAACTGTCGCCATTTCTTCTCAAGAGAGATTTGTTCATTTTCAACATGCCCCCTCCATGTAAATTGGCTTTGTGTATTCATCTACAGTAGGAGAGATACAGTACTTTTAGGCAGCCGTATGATTCATCTGACTACTGATAAGCATGAATATTCATCCAATTTGGCAAAAGGTGGCCGAGACTTGGCCATCTAGAAAACTGCTAATATATATATTTTTGAAGCTGGCGTTGAATAAAGGGGATGCGGTATTCAATGAACTTTTAAATTCTTACTTTTGTTTTTAATAAAAGTTTAGATTAGTTAGATTAGTTAGTGGCAGGTTCGGTAATGTAGTTAAAATCAATAACATGTCTTAATATTAACATGCTTGATGACAGTGGTCCTAACTGAATTCCCTTTTCTCAGGAGTGTTGTGCAAGACTGCTTAGGAGTCTTCTACCCTTCTCCCATGCTGATTAGGAACCATTTACACCTGTGTCAATTGGGAAACACCTAGACCCATGCTTCCTGGGAAATGCCCTTGCCTAACCTTCTAAAGCCTATACAGTATATTCATCCCTCTTGTTGGGCCCTGGTAGTTTTGTTTTTGTTCAGTGCTGGTTTCAGTTGGTTTGGTGGATTTTCTTTGTTTTCCAGTTTGTTTCAGTTAGTTGTATTTTAGTTGTTTTTGGCAGGTTGGGGATGTTTCAGGTCCAACTTTCCATTGTGGGGCGGCCTGAACTTCCAAATTGTTTCTTTTTTTCTTTGTCTGGCTCGTAGTGAGTTCCTTTTGGGTGAACTTTTCATTTCTTATTTATTTTTAATTCCTTGGTATCATTTTGTTATGTCCATCCATGGTGCACTCTTATCACTGGTCCTAATAGACTAGTCCTTGACTGGTCAATTGGGTCTTTTTGCTTGTTTTTTTCCCTCTTCCTCCCTTCCCCAATCCTGTTTCCTCTCCATTTTGGAATGACCAGTCAAACCTGTAATCCCATCCCATGAAATGTCTAGTCAAGCCTAGTGAGTGTGTCCTCTGAAGTGTGCAGTCACTGCAGTTACTGTCTTCATTGAGCGATGAGGCAGTGGATGTCCTGCTGAATGAGATCCTCTCTTCTCCCTGAGCTATATTACTGTGCTCAACTGGGCATTATCCCATTTAATTCCTGGTCACATTCATTAAATGGCTCAAGTAGAATTTCTCATTTTCAGCTAGAAACCATGAGAACATGATTCATTTGGAGACGTTTAAGCACTTAAAGTCAGGAGGGTTTTCACCAGACCTTAAGCTTTATAATGTATTATTATCATTATGGAAACTTCTCTGAAATAATAAAAGCGGCCATCACGGAGTACATTTAATTTAATTTTTTTTTTTTTATGTGAGGAAGTGATGTATGAATGCGAAGGCAATGGAGCAAGAACAGAATGGCGAAGTGGCTAAAACTTTCCTGCCAACTAATTCTACTAGATTTTTATTTTATTATAAATACAAGCGAGATGCAGAGACTGCCCTGCCTGCTTTAGATCCATGCTTCGTTTGTTGGGAAGAGGGGCGTCTCTCTAGACAGTTAGCGCACTATCAAGATAATGAAGTGAATTACCCAACTGCTATCTAGTTGCAAAAGTACATAATTTTAAGTGAAAGTTGTGCTACTGCTACGCCAGCTGGGAATATTGTTGATGACATTGCTTTGAGCTTTGAGGCCTGCCTTATGCATTGTTAAACAGGGACCACAATGTCCTGCTATCGTCCCGAGCCTGTGCTTGTTTCATCATAACCGCATGCAGGAACTTGGTCTTAACCTCGCCTGAATGCTGACTTTGCTTTCATTGGTAATTTGTTCCATCTCTCTGTTGTGGAAGCTAGCTTATCTTGTGTGGGTGTTTCGTTTCGTATGTTAGACTCCTACTAGAAAGAACAAAAGCACAGAATGAAACTCATTCCAACAAATGAACCATACCGCTAGAGATACATTTTTCATTGATTTCCTTCCAGAAAGCACTGCTACATTTTACAAGTTTCTGAGTTATTCTTATCTGACTCTTGTACATTTGCGTTTTACCCTGGAAAAGATATCGCCCTGCATTCTAATTTGAAATTGACTTGTATTTGCTAGAGAAATTCACTAATGCTCATTTTTGTGCAGCAGCAGCCATTTTGGAACAAGCTTGTGTGAAATCCCTAGGTTGGTTTGTCTGGTTTGTTCAAGCTATTCTTATTACTAGACTGCTGACTTTCGATGAGCAAAACAATGAGTTGTGTGGTAAAAACAAAACAGAGCACCCAAGGAGGGTCCTATTGTATTGCTTCAGGATGCTCAAATGAACATTGCTGAACAAAACTTATTTTCAGGAACTGACTCTGACAAGACTGCAAATACTGCACTGCTGGCTGGCTGCTGTGAAACAGCAGAGTGGAATGGAAGCGATGGGTCTGCAGTGACCACTTTATTTTTCTAAGTCAGACTCGCTCCTTCACATAATCTGACTTAATAATAAAGTGCTCATTGCAGAACATTAAAAAGTTAAAAAGTAAATGTACCATAGTCATTCAGAGTGCTAGACTTCCCCTTTAAACATGTTTTGAAAAATGTCACCCGCAGCTACACCTTGGTACGCAATGGATTGGATGCCTATCAGTTTGGCTTTTTTTTTTTTGCCAAGTGAATCTATTTTCTCTTCTGTGTTTTGGATTCATTATCTCAATGGGTGGATTATAATGCTTATCAATGAAAAGGGGTACATAGTTAAGGAAAGTGATTGAGCAATTGATCTGTGCGGATTTTGAAAAACATGTATTGTTTCAATGATATTTGTTTCATAATTACTACCAATAATTGGGGCTATTATGGTTGGCAAGAACATAATGTAGTGTAGTTAGGAAATAGGTGCTGTTTTTCTGTGTCATGTCCATATTCAGCTGAAAAAGATGTGTTATCTTCAGTTATTTAACTCAAGTGAGACATTTGCATTTTTAATACACTGACAGATATCCAGGTCTCTTTTCCTAGTTGTGTTCCCGGAGCAATGAAATTACTCATTTAAATTAGCAGAGGTGTTGCTTATATTCAGTGCAGAACAGATGTTTGAGGCCCTTGGATTACCATTCACAGTATTGTAAATTAAATAGTGTAAAATAGTATAAAAATATACACCAAGAATGAAATTGCATGGAATACGTATGTTCATCCAGTAAACCTATGTAGTCTGGGTGGCCTGGTAGTTTGTTTGTAAAACATATCTCCTGTGGATTATCAAATTTTGACCACATTTTTAGTGGTGGACAATTGGAGAAAAAAGCGGGCTTATTATTTTGAAGGAAATAAGCTGTTTTGGATTGGCAGGTTCATATAACACTTTTTAAAAAACTTTATTAACTGGCCTTTGTACAGTAGATTCTGCCATGTGAGTTTGATTCTCACTTCCTACAGTTCTTATTGGCACTGTGTGAATTTGTGTCTAATTAGTAGTGCCATCGACTGAACAGGGTTTTGCAAGTGCCTCATTACAGGCAAGGTTGTTTGCACACTAACTACATTAAATATCTATAAACACATGTGTATTAATCACGCATTTATATTAAGCGTTCCTTTAATGTCGCGGACCCCACAGAAGGTACTGTAGGGGATCTGCAATCTTACTCTAAGACCCCCTGCCACCCACGTCTACAATCACAGTTTCCCCTCCGCTGGTGCACAATCGCATTTTCCTTCCCTGTGCAGTTTGTCCCCCCCCCTCCCCCCCCAACCAGTCTGCAATCTTTATAAACCTTTTTTTATATAACCCTTTTAAACTTATGGTGGGAGCCCCGGGAAGCCTTTGAGCCAGGGTGGAGGTCCCTGGATCAAAATCGGTTGAAAACCCCCGCTTAGATGATTCATTTCAGTCACTGCGACAGCACTTCTCTGAGTTTAGACATGAGGAAAATCTCTGCCACCCATTATAATTTTGTTCTATATTTATGACATACAGGAGGCCTACAGAAATAGGACAATTTCTTGCAAAAAGCCTAGTGGACTGAAGCTGTTGTAGGTAGAAATAAGGCATCGGCCTACCAAAGCATTCCGTTTGAATCGATATGGCTTGTAATACAAAATACCACCAGACCATTTCAGCTGTGAATTCAACTCAACTGCTGCTTTGCTTTTGCTATTTGGTACTCTTAATCAGTAAACACTGCTGGAACGCAAGCTGTAGTTTTTTCTCCGTTAGATCAATTTCATCTTGCTGCTAATGTCTGTGTTTAGAAAACAATGAGATACAGTTAAACAACACTTTTTTGTTCAAAACATGTCACATTTACTTAATAGCCTACAGGTTATCAGTTATAGAACAGAAAATGTTGATTGTTTGTTGTGTTGTATGGGGTTCCAAATGTCAAATAAAACACATTAAAAAAATTTCTAGGATTTAGCCTAAATCTTCTAGATTTAGGCTAAATGTAAATGTTTATTTAGCAAACATGCCAAATGAACCCTTTAGTTCATATTTTCTGATTGAATTGACTAATCTCATATTTCGGCTAAATATATAACTTAAATGTTAAATCTGATTGGCAAAATATGTAAATATGTAATGTGAGCAGTTGGTAAATGATTTTAGGTAAAATGACTTGTAAATGTACATTTCACATGGTAAATAAACACTGCCAGAGCTGGGGATATGCAAAGGTGCAATCATAAGGGTCTCGGTGAAGGTGCATGTCTTAAGATCTATGAGAAAGGGAAAAGGTAATAAACACTGAGGTTTAATCTGAAAAGGGGAGCTTTGAGATGTTTGGGGGAAATTCCCTTCCTGATTGGGAGAGGTCCTTCCACAATCGGGAGGAGGGCAGAGAAAATCTGGGGCCGTGAGAAGTCTGGGAAGTGTAGTCTAAATTGGTATGGCATGTGTCTGTTTGGGCAGGTTGGAGACCAGACTGACAGCAGCCTGGTCTTAAGTATTCTCATTAAGGTTGCTCATTAAAAACGGCACCATGAAATGCAGTAAGAGAATACGAGAGAATCGCCCTGCAGTTAATCTTCTCTCACAAAGGTTTTTATTGCAGCTAGTTGATTATGAGTCGATTGTCGTACTGTGGCGCTGCTACAGTACTGGACACTTTCTGTTCATTTGCAACGTACAAAATCTCACACATACCTAACGGTTCCTATTGTATACAAATACACCATTTTAATTTACATTAATTTGTTTTATTTTGTCATAACAGTGGCTAACCTGTTTTAAATATGTTCCCCAGAGTGTAAAGTTATGCTATTTGTACTTTGTATTGACATAAACACCAATACCAAATTGGGTAACAATTTAAGACTGATCCTCAATAGGTATGAACCAAAATATCACTCTGGTACGGAGAGGGGTAATCATGGAGATTCATTTTGATTGATTGCATTGAAAAAATGTTATGTGGGATAGAACACTGATGAATGTGGTGCTATTGAATAAAAGTGCCACTAATTGGCACTCATTGTTACCTACTCAAGGGACCACTCAAGGTTTTGGTTATTATACCCGACAAAAATGCAGAGTGTTATGAATCTGCACTTAAGGCTGTGTGTGGGAGTCTTTACAGATTTTATAACTCAATCTGAAAAGATTTTTGAGGGGGACGCTCACATATATTTTCTGAACAGAAATATAATGAGTAGTGTTATGACTAATGATCACTTAGAGGTGAGACTATTATTTATTTTTGAATGTGTGAATGTCCATGTATTTGTTTATTAATGCCACTGCTTATCACTAGGCAATCTGCAGCTGTATAGTTACAATATTATATTTTAATTATTTCGGTTTTGTCAGAATAACACATTAGTATGTGCTACTACCTTAACCTAATTTAATTCAGATAGCAAAATATGACTTTGATGTTGTAATTCACTCAGTTATATACTTATGTTTGCTATATAATAAAAAGCACAGACTTTCATATTTTAGTTTTTAAGTGCAATTGCATTTGTAATTACAATTAATTACAAATTATTTCAACAAGAGGCCACGGAATGCCTGTCTGTAGAGGGACTCGGAAAGAATGCTTTGTGACCCATGTCAGTTGTAATGAATTAATAAACATTTTTTTTTTCATAATTAATTTTTTATGACAGCTGAGAGCAATGCTTCTAATAGCCTATCATTAATAAGAAAATGCAATGTATATAAATCACTACCCAGTAATGCAAGCAATTTCCCAAAGTCTTTCCACTTTAACTTTCTTTTGCATCTTGCAATATTTAAGTTGATCACCTCAGTTAATCATTTTCTGTTTTTCCGCTATTGTGCAAAGATTTTTATTTGCAAAGAAAAACATATGCCCCGTTCTTATGGTTGAGGCAATCACTACAGAAACAGCAAAACATGGAATCATAGGCAAGGTCACACAGTAAAAAGTTGAGGTTAAAACATTTTAATGCTTTGTCAAAACCGTTTTGGAACTTTTTTCCTCAAAAGCCCTAGAAGCAATGTATGCCCTTTCAGATGTTTTACTTCCCTTTCTCCTAAAACAGGCAACCTTTTAAGTTCTTTCACAAGTGTTTTGTATACGCTATTCTGTGATTTGCATGGTTATTTTATAATATTTTCAAGTTAGAAAAGCTGCATAGTATGCCTTTGTGAATATATAACTGGAACTGGAATGGAGGTTAAAGTTAAATGTCTTGTAAATGAGTAAATGAAATATTAGACCTTAGACTGTACATGTGATAATCGTGGATTACCTCATTATTCTTGGTGGCCGAGGCAAACGTGATGTTTGAAATGGTTAAATAAAATCCTATTCTGGCTTATGCCTGTGGGGCAGGGGATCAAGGGAGATTTTCAGTACCCACATACCGTGCCTGCAATGACTCCGTTGAAACTATTTAAGCTGTTCTGGTGTGATTGCCAAAATCGCAATCATTAGCCAGAGCCTCTCAATTAGGTAAATGTTGGCTAGTTTCAAAAGTAAGTTTTACTTTTGTTCTTCCTAATTTACAACATTTGCCAATAAAATCAAACCAAAATTAAATATCTGACAGGAAAGGTCAAAGAAGGAAGCTGAGCAAAAAAAAAAAAATCACAAAAGAAGCAAATTGCAAATAAAAGAAAATAAAAGGTGAGAAAGGGTTAATAGTACAAGGCAGGCGAGGATGGGCTTTCAGCCAGCTTTCAAAAATCTTCACAGATCTTGAATCTCTAATTTGGTTGATTGGCGTGGCAGTACAGGGCTGGTCTTAAGAATGGAGAAGAGAACACACAACAGAGAACTGAGGGTGTGTGTGTGTGTGTGTGTGTGTGTGATTGTAGGAGTGAGTGAATGGATGAACAGTTAAAGTCATTATGTCAGAGAGGAAATGGGATGCAGAAATATAAGGCTAAATTGTCGTAGTAATGCATTAAGTTCAATAAATAAAACATTTCTGTAAATTTGACTAAATGTAGTTTTGATGTCTAATGCCTTAAGTCATACCGCAGGAGCAAATGATGCTCAATTGGTTATGAAGCAGTTTCACATTAAACCAGACCCTCTGTAAAATATCTCAAGAAAAGCACTTGTATTTGGGAATGCCTGAAATTTGCTGTAGGTCATTTTAAGACTATTGTGATATTTGTTACATATATTATATTTATACCATAGTGGTTAGTGACAGGCAGTTCTGTTCTTCCTTCCCCTTCGGAACATACCATTGAAGGCCGGTTTTGATAATGAACACAAAATTGTATTCAATGATTAACTGTGGAACATCAAAACAAGGCCCAACTAAATGAAAGGAAATGGAAATATTAGTAAACAAAATAAACAAAGATCTGAACAAAAGGTTTCTTTTAAAAATAGATTGAGGTCAAGACTGTTTGTTAATATGCTTCATTACAGTGATTGGTTTATCCATTAAGGATTAAATGGTCCTTTCATGCATTTTATTTTTAATACAGAGTCCAAATTGCTTGCTTGTGTAAAACATAGAAAGCAGATAAACTGCTGCTTGTTAATCCCAAAGTGTCCATTGTGAGGCAAGGGAAGTATACAAAGTCGAGAGCGATACGAAGTTGTGCCTGACTCTTCAGAGTGCATGGTTGGTGATAGGCACACTGCTTAACCCTGGAAAGCAAACATTAATAAAAAACGGATTTGCACTGGCATTCAAAGAAGGGTGAAAGCCTTCATTTTCAGTTTTTTATCCTCGTGTTGGATGTTGAAGATAAAAATGTTGATCTGAGATCTGCTGCTTAGCGGGTAGATGAAGACATAGGCTGAGAGGCTGTTTCATTTCGCCTTTCTGTTATTACTGAACAGTTTCTTTTACTGGGCAGATGGACTGTATAGTGTGAACCACCATAGTTTTATGTTTTCCAAATACATGGCTTCCATGCAGTTGGAGAATATAAAACATGTGCAAACCTAGGAGTCATTTACCCAGTGGGTGGACTTCGCTTTCTAAAAGCACGTTTTTATCTTCCTTTGTTAAATTACACCCTGATGTAGGAGTATAGGTATCAATTTGAATATGTATTTGTTACATAAAATATGGTCATTTGAAGTGGTCCTCTCTATTAAGCCTTTCAATCCCCAAACACTGCTTTATGTGCAAACCCATCCAGTCTCATTGCAGGGTTATTGTGTTTCATAGCTCAGCATTGCTATTAGGCCAATTTGTCTGAGAATGTGCGGTGTGAAGCTACAGAAATGCATTATGTAGTAATGGGGACATTTACAGAGGATATGCTTGAATAACTGCACAGATCTATGGATTTCCAATGTTATGTTAATGGTGTCATTTGCCACAGTGGTTTTAGTTCTTATCCATAATTTATTATTGAAATAGCAGAGATAACAGCAAGCAAAGCCCGATTTCCCACTTGACCACTTCTTGACTGACTGGCTCTGTTGTGTTCTCTGGCACTTCCTCATCTTCCTCTTTTCTTTTGTCATTATATATTCAAAGATATACAAATGGTGGACGGCAGGATGTGTGGTGCTGGTTTTCCATTGGCAATGCTGTATGATACACTGTGTTATGTGCAAGTTGTTTATGAGGGTGTACCATGCAAACTGTGTTCCTCCCAGCAGTACTGAGATGCCTCCAAGGTGTGCATTCGCTTGTGCTGCTGGTGTATGCTGTCCTAGTGCACCCCACTGAGCAGACAGTTTTCTATTGCTTTCTGGTACATATAGTACAGATGCACGGCTCACCTGCATATGAAGCACACTGTATACACAAACTGGGGACAGGCGTGCATGTGAACTGACAAAATGGTGAATTTATAAGGACTAGCTTGTTCTCTTTCTCTCAAACCCACATGAACAAGGATGCTAGTCACACGCTCCCCACTCTATTATTTTATCTTCATTTATAAATAAATAGCACTATGATTTAAACATGGCTACCTTAGACACATTGTGCTGATGAAGTTGTAGATGGGCTAAAATGTCAGTGACTAGATGTAGCCTATACAGAAAATCCTTAACAAAAGTCTATTGCATAAGATGGAATTTTTTAACCTCAGAAAGTTGCAATTACATCAATATGATTGAAAGTGCCCTATCTCACTCAATATTATTGAAATTAGATGTGACAGGATTGATCACAGGTTACTTGTTAAATATCAGTTTAAGTATGCACTTGGAAATGACTGGCAGTGCACGGATGGGAAACAAAAATAAAGCTATAAACTTCAAATGTTAATTATAACACAGGAGGCTAAATTTCTATGGGGGAGAGCCAATGGATTTAAAAAACGAAGCACTTAAATCCTTGCACCAACTGCATTCTCTGCTGTGAGGGTTTTGTCATTGTCTGATGAATGAATGGGGTAGCCATTTCTTCTTCGTTTGGTTTGAATTCTTGTTCTGCTCATGTATTGTCTAAATCTCTGAATTTCACCTCTTTGATCAGGCACAGAAACTAACATTCCAGATTTCGAGGCGAGCTCTTTAGAGAATGGTAAAAAAAGGTTTTATTGTGCTTTGTAGTTGACTGGATTTCCTGGCAAATAGTGTATTTAGGAATGCTCAGCATTTCATGTTAAGCTTATCTATGAGGTCTGAAGATGTCTACTTCATTTAGGGTATTATGTTCATTCAGTCTTCCCTTTTCATTACCTTACACTGCAGTGAGTTTAATGGCCATATGAAAACAGGCTGGATTCAGAGCTGTTGTGTGTGGATAGATTGTCACAGCTGTATGTTAGCATATGCAAACAATTTGCATGGTCGGTGATTTTGGCTCATTTTTGGAGCTACTGTGCAAAAGGGGTGTTGTGAGACTGCTGGTTACCATTGTCAAGAAGCCATCTTAATCCAAGCTGACTCACCATGTGGTTTGGAACATGGGTTTAATCGTTTACTTGTTTGTGCCCTGTATTAATATTGCATTAATGCATTAATGACTTAACTCCTCTGTGAGGCTCATGCCTGTGCCATTTTTCAATGCGTGCAGTTAATTACCTAACGATGAGCAGTTTCAACAATTCATTTAACAACAGTATTCCCGATGAAGCCTACTTTTATGTTTTGTATCTCATGAGAGAGATTTTTTTTTTTTAGCTATTTGTTTCCTGAAAATCTAACCCTTCAGTCCCTGGACTTCACATCTACACCTGTTGCATGCTCCTCTGATTGCAGGCCATTTCAGATTTGCACATGTTCCATCTGGAGGGAGATCACAGCGGAGGTGAATTTCTTGCCGAACATCTAAGTGGAGATATGGGGCTCCATACCACATGACGGCCTTCGGCTGCCAAATGGCGCGCTCCCGTTTGGACCAACTTCAAGGCAATCCTGCCAGACTACCGCAGTCTGTGGATTCTCAAAGACATGCAAATGTGCATTTTTGAATTGCAATTTAATCAGAAATACTGTGCACAGATTTTCAGAGTGGAATGTCTGAGCGTAGTGCATGGCTAAATGTGACATTTTACAAGTCAAATTAACCAATCCCACATATCCAATAATGTAAAGCTCAACGTTAAGAAGGTGTAAATAGTGTGTAAGCGTTTGAAATAGATCAAGACATTCCAAGTATTTTAGTCTGTGCATTGTCTATATTTGAAGAATATTTAATCGGGATTTCAGAGGTTTGCAACTATAAATGATTCACATCTAGACGCAGGAAGATCTGGATATGCTCCGACATGACTAGCATGGATCAGTTTCTCTGAAGACTTTGTTTCTCCTGAGCAGCAACACTGTGGATGTTCATACTTGATGGGTCAGTGTAATAGGCTAGTTGGAAGTGAACCGAGAAGACACATCTGTAACAGTGATAATCACATTCTTCTTTGTCTACACGTCCAATTCCAAATGGTACTAAAACTAATTTTTCCTGAGAGACTGGCAGTCCATTGAGGCTCCAGAGCTGTACATAATGTGCTAGACCTTGATAAATCGATGTTAACAGAGGGTCATGGCCTGATGAATGGCTTATTTTATTCTGGACTTTGCCTGAATCAGCCTCCAAGTCAATGTCTTCATGATCCAAGTTCACAGATTAAGTCGGATGTTTCTTCTTCTTTTTCTGCTTTTCCCCTTTTTTCCCCTCTCCAAATTTCAGTGATTGCTATCATGCACCATCAGTTTCCATACTACAGACCACACAGTAAGAGAGCTTGAGCCAATCAGGGGAGTTGCTTTTTTCTCAGGGCCAGGGGTGCACACCTGTGTGTGCCTCTGTTGGGAGGAGCTTTACAACAGTGACATAAGGAACACTGGCTGACTTAAATTCACCCCACCCTACCCTTGGCAGATCAAAGCCTGTTGTCCCATCAATATTGACTCCCAGTCATGGATGACAAATGTAACAGCCCAAGCTCGAACCTTTGGCTGTAAGGTTCAGCCATCGCTTTTAGTGAGCATCAGAGCACTACTCAGGGCCTGTTTTAGTTTTTCTGAAATTGCTTCATCACTTTAAGCTTTCATGTCAGCCAAATGTGTCCAGATTTTTATTGTTTTAAGGAGGTGGAGAAATTGTCGGTCTAAATGGCTTTACTTTTGAGACTAAATTTATTCATCCGAATCATTTTAATTTTGATAATTGAAAGTCGGAAATGTAACCACTCTGAAGAAAGAACTTTTGCATACAATTACTAACAAAAGGTTTGTCTGGGTTATTTCAGCATTAAAGAACACCAGTGTTGAGAACTGTATTTTAAAGAGATTAGAGATCACATTCCACAGATTTAATAATATAAATTATTGGATTGTGACCTCAGGGTATTAATGCTTTTGACCTTCTAGACATGTTTTACTGGATGCATTTATAGCAAACCATTATAACATGTTCAGCAACCAGTTAAACATAATGGTCAGGTTAACATACTTTTTTTCCATTCCATTTTCCCCCAACTTGATATTTCTCCCATTTCAGAAATATCAAATCTAAGCCAAAATAGTACAGTCAAGTCACAAAGTAACCCATAAATTCAATTAAATGCACTTAGCCAGGTTAAGGGCATATGCAATTCAGTCAAACCAGACTTAGGTTGTTTTGTACTCAATCAAACAAAAGCTTAAAGCTCTTATAGATTGAAAATTCAAGAGACAGGAAAGGGTTATGTCTGAACACAAGGAAGGTTCAGGCTGGATCGTAAAACTCGACAACTTCGCCGCTGGACTCAATTTCTGGATTTGATGAATACTGTACTTATGAATTAGTTGATTAAAATTATTGACACATAAACAAGGCACTGCTCTGACACTGAGAGAGTTCTGGGAAAGAGATGAAAAACATTCCAAGTATTGCACAGAAGGAAAAACCGTACTTGTCCGTTCCAACCAACTCAGTTGATTCAGGATAATGTGTTTCTTCCTGTGGATTAGTTTACACAAAGCACTGCCGAAGAATGACAGAGGAGACTGTTAAACAACAGATGACGATCTAATCACCAACCTTGCATTTCTATTTAATTTGAGTTCCTAAATAATATTTGCGCAAGTAACTGTAGTTTTTATGTCTGTTTCCCATTGCCTAGAGAAAAACAGTGTTACTGCCAAATACCATTAAAATGTCTGCCACATAGCTGCAGTTCATTGTCTGCGTTTAATTGGTAGTAATTGATGTGAAATGTAGGGACACATTGTTGGGGCGATGTGATAATTGACTGACAAGAAGGTTCTATTGACCTCTTTCTGAGGGATGACTGCATTGCAGGTATGAACGAAGTACCTTTGATAAGCTAGTGTCCCTGTATAGATTATTTTCTAACATAACATTTTCACACAAGTCAATTGTTAAAATACAGTATGGAATCTGAAATTAGGTTCACAGACTAATTTGAAAGGCATAGCCATAATAACTGCAGGGCTATATCAGTAACATTTTATATATTAGAAAAACAGTTTATTTTTTAAAATTACTAGGATACCTTTGGGATAGGATAGTTAATTGCTCTCTGATCTCATGGTCAGCCCACACTTGCCATCAGTGACATAGCGTAATGTAGAAAGAAGGAAGAGACAAGTCTTTGTTCCTCTCCTTCAGAGATTGCCTCATCGAGATTCTGCAGCGTCATTTCTTTGTAACGCTCAGTCTTTTTTTTCCTTTTTCTGGACAGTGCGGTTTTTGTGAAACGTTATGAAAATGGAGAGGTGAAGACGGGGAGAAAAAGAATCTATAGCGACATAACGGTCCGAGGTTAATGAAACTTTGTGTTCTGCGCTAAATGGACGTAATAATATCTGAGGCTTCCTGCAGTGAAGGGAGATAACGGAGTCTTTGCGGTGATGAGCGATAAGCACCCACACTCATCGGCGAGCAGAAATAGAAGAGACAGATTTTATTTCGCTCACCGCAAAAAGGCCTTCAAAAGGGATAAACTTCCCAGAAGGCAGTTGTGTTCCCCTTACACACATAAGAATGCAGTGTCTTGTGCTTAAAGACTGCCATTGCTTTTGCATGCATGCACGCAAGTACACGTACACATGTATCTGGAAAGACAGAATCATCGCCAGACTGCCCTATCCCATCTGAGTGAAATGCATCTGGCCTCAATGCATGAAGCACTATGTCATATGCAATACATATTTCATATGCAGAATAGATATATCACAGATAGGGATTGTAGATGGAGAGTGATCAAGCAGTTTGTGCGTGTGCGTGCATGTGTGTGTTTGTGAAAACTTACATACACACAGGACACACAGCATAAACACACACAACATAAACACATTGTTGGTGCATCACTTGGAACAGCCTGGGTAAAATCCATATTATTAACCCAGAAAATGTATAAAAGCTGCATCAGACAAACGAGCTTGGAATCTGCTCTATTTTATTTCTTTGCACGCCGTCTACCAGCCGACATTCTCGTGAGCAACATGATAAATTATCGATTAGCAGCAGCGTTGCCTTTCCCTCCGAGAAACTTGTCTCTCAAGCGCAGTACAACAGCCACGCATAGTTTAGCGCCTCAGACGAGGGGTTTCTGCTGTTTTGGGGCTCCACGGACCGATGTTAAATTGCGAAGAGTGGATATTTTCGGTAATTCATGTGTTTGGTACGCTGTTTATGTACTCCAGCCGTTCCAGGTGATATATCACCCTGAGGGGGAGACGTCCAACTGGCACGCAGTACAAACAAAATATAGCGATGATGAAATATGAATATGCTTAGCCTTGAATGATTCTCCTCTGTTTTGGCAATGAGCCTGTGCTTTTTCTTCAAACAATGAAAACCATTTGCAAAAAAAAAAAAAAAAAGCCTCGAGTATCCATAAGTTGATAAGTAAACAAGTCTTCAGGGTATCCACAAGGGCCCATACCCAACCATACTGATACGCTGTGTGCTGTTGCAGCGATATATTTTTGTGTTATATGCGAACAGCCTGTTATCAGTGTAACTGTCTATCAGTCATTCTCTTGCATCGGGCTGTTTTTTACCCCTGGAAAAATGCTACAATAGAATGTTTCTGAAATTATGGGGAAAATGCTTCTTTGGCTGCAGTGAACTGTTTTCTTTTGAAAACTGCTGAGGAAATTAGCGTTGGTTTTGCATGAGTCATTCCATTCCTAGTGCACTTGTGATTACCCAGGTGACTCACATGCAGTCATTGTCATCTTAAAAATTGCTATTAACAAAGCCTTGTTAATCTGTCATATTTGCCTGTCTCATGTTTTTTTTATGCCTGAAGACTCTTTGATCTTGTGTCTTAAGAATGCTGGGAAACAATGCTGTGATCTTTAAGCACTGATGTTTTTAGAAATTAATGCAAATGAAATGATGTGGCATGGGCATAAAGTGAAAGAAAGGTTACATGCAATACTCATCAAACTACAGTGGCTGAGATGTCTTTCTTAGGCCATCTGGAAATGAAGTATAGTGTTCCAGTCAGGGCTTGACATTAACTTTTTTACTCACCAGGCACTGTGGCTAGTGGTTTTCTAAAGTTTTGTAAATTGGAGAATAACTGCATGCACTTGTTTGGATATTTTATTTGAACAGAAACTATTATAGATATCCAAACTGAGTAAACTCTTTGTGTGCATGGGTTTGTGTGTGTGTGTGTGTATGAGAAAGAGACAAGTCAGTTTTAATCACTACCCTACACTTAGTGAAAAACAACCTACTATAGGTTATCTTTAACAAATCAAGCACTCAAGATCATTTGAATTACAAAATCTGCTCATTTGCATAACTTGTCCATGAATACACTCCGTGTGACAGTGCAGAGAACGAAGAGTACATGTATCCACTATTTAAAAAAATGGCGATGAAATCTGAATCTGCGCTCTCCACTAGTGTGGAGTGTCACTAAATGAAAAGTTCAAAGCTGCAATCAGTACACACAGTTTGTATGCAGTGCCATGTTTGGCAGTGGTTTGATTTAGGCCGAGTTCTCCTCATCATCAATAATACTCCCAGCTCGACAGATTAGGCAAGCCAATAGATGGGCCAGTGGGATGAGCACACAGTGTGCACCCAGTGCTCATGGGAGTTGTAGTATCATGTAGGCTAGTATCTCAAATTGACTGAATGCCTTTGGTAAATCTCAATTATTTTTCTTTGTTTTTTCAAATTCCACCTGAATTTGGCGGGTGGTGGCTAATACTGCAAAGCACAGTGCTTTCTGTCTCAACCACACACTTAGAAAGAATGAGCATATCAGTTAACCACAGTCTCAGCTCTCTCTCTCTCTCTCTATCACACTTGTCTCTCAGGCCTTTTTTACAAAATTGTTCAGCTGCAAATATCCAATTTTCCTCTCAAGGTATTAACTCCTCCATTTAACAGTGACTATCAAAGGAAGCCAGGACAATATTTAGCAGAACAAGTATTTATCAGGACTTTTGGATTTTAGCAATATTAGCAAGAAGAATTTTTAAAAGATTATAACTTCCTTTTTTTAATTGTTATTTTGTGGATACTGTGCACATGTAAATAATCTGATCCCTGTGCCATGAGGAAAATGTTTGGACTAAAGAAAAGCCAAACTTTAATTGTCCCATGAAAACATTCTACAAATGAGAATGGGAGCTAGAACGGAACCGCCATGCAATCCCTGCCTGTAGGGACACCCAGAAAAAAAACATTACGCTGGGTTTCAATGTAGAGATGTGCCCTACAGTCATGCCAGTCCTGATCATACAGTAGTATACTGTATTTAGCAAATAACCAAATAGCCATAGCGCCACCTAGGGACGAAGGCGTTGTTACATTGCACAAGTGGGACTCTTGACAGTTGGGCGCCTATGGTCTGCCTGACCCCACTGCACATGAAGATTATTCCTCTGACACTGCAGCTATACAGCTCAGCTGGCAGATTTCAGTATGAAAAGAATGGTCTCCTGAAGAGGTTACATGGGGCTTGTAAATTTCGCTGGACATTACACATTGTGAAAAAAAACAAAGCATTTTGAATAAAAATCTTGATTTATGCTTGATTTATTCAGTAAAATTTGCAAAAGAAAGCAATTGCCGGTGTCAAAGCCTGGCCTGTCAAGTGTGTCGAAAGTAAATAGTGATTCTACATGACTTCAGATATTAGTGTCCTCTATTTGTGGACAAAATGCATCCATAATAGCAGTGCAATTGATGTTGGCCAAGGACGCATGCAGTGAATATATTTTTAGATTGTACATTCTTTACTTTCCAGCGAACACCACTTCATAACCAAGCTAAGCTTTTTGCCCAACTGTGACTGTGGCTTTATGTTTTTGTGCGTGCTGTTTTTAAATGGACGCTGGATCAGATCTGATTGAGTTGATTTGTATCTCTATTCAGACAGCTGTCTATTAGTCTTCCTATTCAGATTGGGGAATGCTTATTGATATCAGTCCTGCATTTGATTAATGTAGGCTGTTTAAAAACCCAAAGACTGGGAGTTGGAATACTTCCATTTGGACTGGACAGCAAATGAATATTTGTGGCACCCTCTGTCTCTGCTTATGCACCTGCAAGCATGAGGAAAATAATCCTGAACAGTTCCCACATTCAGATTGTTCATGGATAAAATGGGAAATAGTAACTAAACACCCTGGTACTCTTATCCAGATTAATGCTTTTAATGCTCTCAACTGAAAAAAGATGGGGAGCAGGGAAGGTAAGGGCCAATCTTTTGTGATAAAGGGAACAGAACCCCAGAGTGAATCTGAAACTGACAGATTCCTTATTTTCTTCTCTTGCATCCGAGATATCGCTATCACCACAGGGCCTGAGGAATGCACGGGTTCGTAGGCCTCCGATGCTTTGTGTGAGCGTGTGGAAAAAAATGAAAAACAGATAATGCTGTGATCACAGCAGTGGGGGTAGGAAAGCTTCTCTTTTTTAAACTCGGCAGAAATTACGGTCATTTACGCTCTCAAAAAAGCTAGAATGATGTAACTATTTCAGAAATGGTGATAAGGTATGCACAGTAGTATTCATTAGCCTAGGATGCTTAAATTATGTATTAACCTATTAAGTGGCTGTGTGGTTATTGTGTTTATGAGAATTATGAGGGGGCTTTACGGTATCAGATTAGATTCAAGCCAACCAGGTTTGAGTAAGCAGCAGGATGTTCTTCCTGTTCTAACTGAACAAATCAGCACAGTTAGTTGTTAGTTAGTTGTTGTTGAAAGCAGAGTTGTAGTGCTCAGGAGTAAAGGGGGGGATAGAAGGAGAGAGATGGAAAGAAACATTTCAGTTCTTGGCTCACAGTTTCTGTGAACTCTCCCTCTGTAGACGCTGGCTTTAAAATTCTACCTATTTCAAATTTCGTCAGGCCAATGAGGGAAGAAAGTGTCTGTTTCCAAGTACAAAAATTAGCTTTGGGGGAAAACTCAACTGGGCGAGAATGTGGTAAGAACTCCACAGCACGAGTGAAGCCAATAAATCTCAAAATTGAGCTATACAGTATGACCACATGGTTCCACATCTAGCAATTTACCTTCACAGATTGAACACAAATACACATTACATTCAAGATACTGTTCTGTGAAAAACTATTTTTATATCCTGATTTCCTCTATTATTGCATATTTGTCACACTGAATGGTTTCAGATCTTTAGAAAAATTGTAATGTTAGACAAAGGGAACCTGTGTAGACACAAAACACATTTTTTAATATAATGAAAAACATTATCAAACACCCAAACTTAATAACTAGTTACACCACTGTGTGTTAATTAATTAAAACTTTTTTTACCTGGAACCTGTGACGGTGAAATGCTAATGAGCTTTGTTCAGGAAGGGGGCACATACTTTTATGGCACTGTATGGGAGCTTAGTCTTTCTTTGGAAACAAAAGATTTGTAATTAATGTCATTAATTGTGCGCTTGTTTTGTTATTCTAGCAATTTTTTATATTAACCATCATTATAAATTAGTCATTAGAATAATGAATAATTTGAAGCGATTAATTTGTCATCGTACAAAATCAGACTTATTTCAATCTGCATTGTAATTCGTACAGTGCTGTTTAATGCATTTTATATGTTTACAAATTATATTGTGTTGTTATTCTAAAATGCGGGCTCCATTGATTAATCAAACTGAAATTAATTGTGTTGTTCTTGTCTCCGTGTATCATCTTAATTCTTATAGATTGATTTTAATACAATATCTCATTCCCTAAAATAAGAGGATACCCTTGATCCACCTCTGAAGTTGATTATTCAGTGTGATGGAATCTTATTTGCAAGACATTGCAATAAGAATGGTGGGTCTGAAAGGCCTGGTTGATCCTGTGGACTTGAGGAAGGAGCGGGGTGACTATGAAGAGGCAGTAATGCTGTAAGTGTTAGAGTGTGAGACCTCTGTACAGACATTAATATGGGGCACTCTAGCATTAGTCAAGGGGCCCTCTGGGGCCACTTCAGCACTTGCCTTGATGAAAATAGAGAAACTAGGAGGAGAATGGGAGGCCTGGCAGTTCCAAACCTGATCAGACTCTCCAGCAGTTTTAGCATAGTCATGCGTTCCTGTTTTTATGACCTCTGCTCACCTTTCTTGAACTCTGACACAGGTTGCGTAGGAGTGGCACTCGCCAGAATGCACACATAGTAGGTGTCGGGTTCATGGCAAAGAATCTATTTAATTTCATTTTACTTTTATTTAAACAAGCTAGCTACTGAGAGCGTTTTTCTATAATGACCCGAATAACGGGTCAAAGTACAGCCCACACACTGCATTCCCAAAAATGAAGAACTCCTATTACAATTATTCAAAGCTCAAATAAAATGTCAATTAAAATTCTTCTTCGGGTATGACACAATTGGGGTGGGAGTTGCTGGACTGTCTATAACACCATGAAAACCAAGATAGTTGTGACTCACAATGAGGGTATTTAGTTCTTTTTTCAGATCTGGTATCCTCCTTAGACCCTCAGTGATTTCATGTTCAGTGCATTATCTGCAGACATGAATAGTGGCCTTCACATTTTAAGATGGCAGAGATCTGAATGGCTCTGAAACAGCTGGGCGAGTGCATAGTTCATATGAGTGGTTGAAGAAACACACAGTAAATCTATCAAAAAGGGACACAATGAAATGTCTGGTTGAAAACCTTTTTTATTGTAGCGTTCTAGCTGCTGAAGAATTGAAAGTGCTGTACTGCTGCTTGTTTACAGATTTTTTAAGAGCTGTCCAAGGCATTTATAGAATGAGAACAAACTAGAAATCCACTAGTTCAATAAATTACACTGTAATACAAAGACCTGCTCACTTCAAGGTCGCCCTGAAGAACACGGTAATATTGACAAAGAAGTCCTTTTTATTTTTAACTCCTCACTGCTGCAGAAAAGTAAGCTGTGGGTAAGGAAATCTTGTTAAATTTATATTATCATTTATTTGAAAAATAAATTTTTTTATTGACTGGGCAGTTTAGTGTTTTAATTTTGTCTTAATTTAATTTAGATCAAAAATGAATGCACAATTATGCATAAATCATTCAGCAGTGGTTTAGGTTTTTACATAACTTCTGTGATTATCTTCAGATTTTAAAGTTACCACCAAGGTGTGAACTCTCGCCTTTTGCTGTTCCACAGCACTTCTGCCAAACAGCACGTATGATGCGTGATTTATACGCTTTTTTAAAAGGCCCTTAATTGCAAAGCATGTGAAACGGGCTGTTTATTCACCACCTGTCTCAATAACCATATGGCAAAGACAACTGATTTTATCCAGGCACAACACAACCAGGGCCAAGCAAACCAGGCTTGTGAACAGGATTCAACACCTGAAGGCAGGGTGCCGTGCAAACGCCTGCCAAAAGACAGACTCTGAAAGCCTGAATTAGCATACAGTGCATTTAGCTTTGGCTTTGTAAGATTCATTTTATTTTATTTCGCTTCAACACCTGGGAGATTAATAGACTGGTATCGTTGTTATATAAATGTTTCGTCCGGCATAATCATTAACACGTATATGCGTATGCTTAACACTTCTGCAGATATGAGGGATGGTTTGTGTGGGTTTTGAATCTATGATGTGGCGGTTTCTTTGGGTCCTGTGGGGTTTCTTTTAATTCAGTGACAGTGTAGTGTCTTTGGCCAGTCAACACAGAGCCTGCCAAAAATAAATAAGCATTGAAAGTTTTGTCTCCATGAGTTTATATTGGTTAAAAGAAGCAAACAAGAATCTTTCACTGACTGTTGGATGTTTAAGGATCGTAAGTGTTCCCCTGTAGCCATTACACTTGTCACTCCTTGGTCTTTCTTTACTCTGAACCACAAGAAAAGGAATTCCAGCATATGTCAAGCATCAGAACACCTATATAATGGCAGTAGCATTACAATATAAGTTTGTGTTGACTGCAAAGCTACCACAGCACTATACACTGTGTTGTATTTTAAGATAATATGATGCAACAGTAAGTATTGCAATTTGCAGCTGTACGCCATCATAAGGCAGTTCAGTTCATTCAGAAGCATCATGTGTAGGTTGACATGTCAATACATCAGTGAAATATGACCGTGATGCATTCTTCAAAGGACCTGTTAGACACACTTGGAATGCTGGGAGGCCTTAATCAATGGCAGAGCACATTCTCTATGCAAAAAGATGTGTGCGAGGTGATAGCACTGAGATCATTAAAGAGTGATTTGCTGGTGAACGTTATTGGACACCTGCACTGAATGAAAATGTTTTCCAGTGCATTCTTTTAATCGGCCGTTGCTATTTAATTTCGCTGTGATGACTAAATTATTTCCTCTCGCCAATATCAATTGGAAAATAACAAGGATGGCACACTGAGTTTGGATGATGGATGTGCAGAGTGATTTGTTATGGAATGAGAAGCAACAGAGCTCATTTATGGGCAAGCGGCGGGGTAATGATTTTAGTGAGCCTATCTTTGCTCTTACCAAATAGACTATGGATTTTGATGTCATTGCTACTAAACTTACATAAGGTTGAAAGTTAATTTCAGTCTCTGTGCAATAAAGAACAGGACAAGCTGTGAAGTACTGTGGTCTATTTTTTCATGTTGAAGTGGTAGAACATTTTTTTTAGGTCTATATATTTCAAAGCCATTAGCATTAATTATGGCCACTTTGCAGTGTTTATGCCGCGAGCTCCATTGGGTGGTAAATGCACCTGCCATGCAAGACCAGGAGCTGGGTGTTGGTAGGGGGGCTCTTGAAAGCTAAATCGAGGTAGATTACCAAAACAATTCAGTGATCAGGAAAACAAATACCGAGGTACAAAAAGGGTAGCCGTGGGTACCGAAACAGTTACTTGGTACTTCCATATCTGATTGTCATTGACAAAGAGTATTTGGAGTAACCTTTAAGGCTTTGTTGTGTTGATAGTTTTTTATTGAGTTTTTTGATGGAACGTGCGTGAAGTGGGTCACATTTTAGGGTGGTTCGTTTTGAGCATGGTCTATGGTTACAGCAGTGAATTCTAAATGATGATGTAATTTTAAGTCACGCTGTACCGTTTGTGTGTACTTGTACTCAATACAGTTATCATATTGCTAGGAAATGTTTTCATTAGTGATGTATTATTATTATTATTATTATTATTATTTGGGAATGCTACATTTTCATTTATAGGTGGAATGACACTGAGGTAATGTGATCTACTGATAATAAGAGAGAGGCTACTTCAGACTGAAAGCAATCTCTTCTCTTAAACACAGGCAATAGAGGTATTAATCTGCTTATTGATATGTCAGAAACCCTGAATTTGCTCTCTCTGTTGATTTATTTTGAACTAGTGTGCCCACCAAATGACATCTTCCATATGTTTAAATGTAAATTACTCAATGACATTTGAAATTTATGGATAAATACTTGAGTTAGTGCGTGTTGCTCCAAATAACTAACATTCACATATCAGTTCTAAGTACTATGATGACAAATTTCCAATGAAACAAATTGAATAATTAATAATTATTTACTAAATATTACTACAAATACTGTTTAACCTGTATAACTAGAAAAAGCACCCCATAGGATAACTCACTTATATTACTGTTTGTTGCTTCATAGAGTACATTGAGATCAAATCCATGTATAATCATATCTGTCTTTTTGTGTTAAAGTCCCCTCATGAGACAGGTCATTGCTTGAATAAAGGTTGTTTCATTGGTTAAGCAATGGCATTTACATCGCGTTTAGCCTTGCATGAGGTAACAAGGCCATTAGTCTTTCAATGACACAGTGAGTGAATGGAGCTTGTCATCCTGGCACCTATTAGAAAGAACAACAGCAGCAGCTTTTAAAATTCAGACAGCTGAATGACCTGATTTTACATACTTTAGGACCAAGGTGTTTAGCAAGCTTGAGTTTGGCCCTGGTTACACACAAAGTGGCATTTGCTAAAATGCATTGTTCAAGGTTAACGATAAACCGAAGTGTGACCAAAGCCTACATTAGTGGTAAAGTTGACCTGGTCATCAGCACTGTTTGTGGCAGGTCTTCATTTGTGACAGATCTCCCTGAATGCACTGTAGGCTGTGAATGCACTATATCTCTGCTGCAGTGTAACGAAATGGTGGCGTGTGATGAGGAAGGGCCTGTGTGGCGACTACACAGCTTGGCACAGCTTCTATTCCGTGCCTTCATCCTCGCGGCTCTTTGGTTAGCTGAGATCTCTGTGCTGGTTTCCAGGCTCCTATATCTTTCTGCTGGAGCGCCTGGTTGGGGGGGATCTGCTGGAGGATGTTTTGGGGGGGGGAGGGAAGCAGGGGGGTGTTTGCGTTTGGGGCAGGTGGTGCTGCAACAGTAACGCAGGGGGCCCAATCGCGGGGATCTGAGAGAGCCGCAGAACCCAGTCCAGGTTGGTGAGAGGCTTCCCACTTCGCCACTGGGCCTGGCTCCGTATGAAAGGCAATTTCAGAGAAGGCGATTCGCTCGCCGATAGCTGTTTATTATCTGACAGCGCCAACTCCCGGGCGGGGAATCGAAGCGCGGACAGGAATCGAAGCGAGGAGGGGGGTGCTTCCCTGGCAAACGAGGGTGACAACCTATATAGGGCAGGTTAGGGGCAGCTCCGAGGGCGGCTCCGCCTGCCGCTGAGCCGGCTGACTGTCTGATTGCATCTCCGTGGCCCGTCTCCTCCCCCCCCCCGTGCGCCACTACAGAATTACTTTGCACCTGGGAGCTTGTGAGCATGCCCAGGCTCAGAAATTTGTCAGCATGATTCACACCATTTTATGTGTGTTTATGCTTTTTTTTTCCCTCTCTCTCTCTTCTCCCCGAGAGCTGCCGTTGAATCAGACTAAATAAATCACACTGTATTCAGCTCCACCATATTGAGTGAAGTCGGCTGTTCTTGTTCTGAATTTGTGCCCATTAAATGGCATTTTTGCGAATGTGAATGATCTCTGGAAGAAGTAGTGTTTTGAATCTGCCTGTAACTTTGTACCTGTGATGGAGACATTTAAAACTCTAAATATCTCTTTAATACCAAAGGAAAGAGAAAAACAGCCACTCCACAGCACTCCATTACAATAATATGGCAGCAAGGTTTGCCGCCAGTTACTATGGCATTTGCTGGTTTGACATTTTAAGGAGTATAATAAAATATAATTAAATTTTCTCCACCTCTTGGGTGTTGGGATGATTGCAATAGATAATAAAAGTATTTTTTATACATTTCCAAACATTTTGGCTCAACAGTATTTTGGCTACCCATTATATCTGAATCATTCAGTCTTACATCAATACGTTCAATTAATTGTTATGCTCCTAATATTCAGTTAAATGCAAAAGTATTGGGAGTGTGACACAATTTTTGTTGTTTTGGCTCTGCACTCCAGCACGCTGGATTTAAAATAAAACAATGAACATGAAGTGTTTAAAGGTTAAAGTTCAGACTGTTAGCTTTAATTTGAGGGTATGTATATTGGGTGATCCATGTAGGAATTACAGCCCTTTTTATACATCATGCCCCCATTTTAGGGGAGCAAAAGTAAATGGACAGTTGGCTGCTCAGCTTGGCCTGCTGTGTGATTTGCATCATTAGCTGATGCACATAAAGCTAACAAAAGTTGATCCTATAGGTGTGTAATTTGTATTTGGAGTCTGTTGCAGTTGTCTGTCAACTTGAGGGCCAAATAAGTATCAATGCTAGTAAAGCAGTCCGTCATGAGGTGGAAAAATCTGACTAAATCAGTCAGAGACACGGTCAAAACATTGGCTTTGTCAAGATGAACTATTTGGTGCATTGGTCTTGGTAGACCACAGAAGACCATTGTATTGGATGACTGAAGAATACTTTCAATTGTGAAGCAAAACCCCTTTTCAACTATCGAACAGGCCAAGAATGCTCGCCAGGCTTCAATTCTTTTCAATTTTATTTGTATCACGCTTTTTACAGAGACATTGTCACAAAGACGCTTTACAGTGGAAATACAAAAGAGAATTGTGCAAAGAAACAGTCCTGAATCCCCAGAAGCAATGAAGTAAAAAAAAAGAAAAGAAAAAACTCCCCAGTGGAAAGAAAAACACTGAAACGTGGTGAGAAAAAACTCCCCAACGGGAAGAAATCTCAGGAGGAACCTGGCTATAGAGGGGGAGCCTATCCTTTGCTGGCTAGCCTGGTGTAATAGCAAAGAAAGAATGAATTGTACCTGAAATGTAATGAGGGACCTACCTGAGCAAATGATAAAATTAGTTGAGCAGGGTACAGTCAGAGGTAGTTAAATTAGCTGGTAAAATGGGCCGTTCAAGCAGAGATATGTGCAGTAATACGCAACACAGAGGGGCATGGTGATGCATTTAAGCCTGCAGGTTGCATCATGCCATGGACTTAAACCAGGAGGGAGAGACAAGACTGAAGCAGTCTGCAAACTCAGGGTGGGGGAAGAAGCAGACGCCCCCAGGAACAAAATGAGAAGAGAAGGAAGGATTAGGCGCTATATAATTATGAGCTTAACTGCCGCATATGTGGAGACCTGAGTGTAATATGGAAAAGCCCCAGCAGTGTGCTACAAAATGGCAGCAAAAGATGTGAAAAAAGGGGGTATAAACAACCATGGACATACCCAAACAAGGCAAAGAACGGCAAGCATTCACATGCAGCAGCAGGGTAACAGCACAGTTAGCTGAGCTGACATAACAGCTCTGTAGTCCTGATTTACACTTCCCAGACACCTTTAACAAAAGGATTGACTAAAGCGGTAAGTTTTGAGCCTACACTTAAAGATGGAGAGTGTGTCTGAAGCCCAAACATGCAAAGGGAGGTTAGTCCATAAGACAGGAGTAAGAGAAGGCTCTGCCTCCCATTATAGTTTTTATATTTTGAATTTTCAAATAGCAACTTGTGAGCAAAGCCATCTTGGAGGAGAACAGAGGATAAGTAACCTTTTAAGATTCTGGAGCCAAACCATTTTAAAGCGTTATATGTTAGGAGTAGAATCTTTCTAATGTTAATAGGCAACCGTTGAAGAAATGCGAGCACTGGACTGACTGGACATTTCCTAGGTCAGGGATGTCCAATCAAATGCAGAAAGGGCCAATGTGGGTGCAGGTTATTGTTGATTGAAACCCATGATTTGTTAATTAGTTGAATCAGATGTTGTAGACAAATTTGAATCAATTGTCACACCAAAAAACTTAACAACTGCATTGGCTAGGACATGGAAAATATTTAGATTAAAATAAAATTTAAAGAATGTATCTCTGAGATATTTGTTGCCTACTACCAGAATCTCAGTCTTATCTGAATTAAGTAAGAGGAAGTTTTGGGTCATTCAGGCCTTTATGTCTTTTAAACAGGCCTCTAGTATAGCAAGCCAGGCAACTTTGCTAATTACTTTTTTCTCCCCATACAATGGGGACAATATGCATAAAAAGGGCAGTACTTCCTACATGGATCCCCTGATATTGATGTATATACCCTCAAATTAAAGGTGACAGTCTGCACTTTAACCTCATATTCATGGTTTTTTTTCCACATCTAATGTACTGGAGTACAAAGCCAAAACAACACGAATCATGACTCCCAATACTTTTGCACTTAACTGTATGTAGATCACATGCTAGTTCCAGCTTGTGGGGTGTGAGCTAGCGTTAATATATAAATAACTCTAATCTTGTCTGAAGTGAAGGCTGACAGATTGTCACTATGCCAATGAAGTGACAGTTATTAAACACCCAGTTTCTCACCCGAGATCATAAAGAAACAGGCTCAATCACATTAGCCTGCTCACAAAATAATTATATCTAATGCATAATTAAATTTGAATGGCTCTTAAGCTGGCAATTACCAATATATTGCTTTTTTAAAATGTGGCCAATGTGTGGCCTTTTACAATCCAGCTGTGTGTACTGGGTGCAGAAAGCGTACTAGTCACATGAATGAACGCAGCTCTGTGTTAGTGGACACACTGATCACGAATGAGATGGATTCATCCTTTTTGGTCTGACTGCCCTTCTTTGCTGTATATCAAGTAGCCATGTAGCTAACATTTTGATGAGTCAGTTAAACATTACCATCTCCACTTTATGATTTGTCAGCTCAAATTAGACTCCACTTAAAACCGAAAATCAGGACCATGGTACACTTTCCTTTGACCTATGCCATGACAATGTTATCCAATACACAACTTGCTTTTCAAAATGGAGTCATATTGAATGTTAAGTGTTCTATTAAAAGTAGTCAGGATTACTAGGATTAGTGTTGCACATCCCAATGAAACATCTTTTGCTCTTATGCTTTATTTTCCTGACTGATGCTTGCCATGTGCCATTCTTAACATTTTACTGCAATGTGTATTCCCAATCGTTAATTAATTAATTTATTTATTTATTTCTTGCTTTGTTCTAAATGTTTTGATCAATTATCCTGATCTCACTGTTGTGAATATAACCTTTAACTTAAACCTGTGGCCTCTACCGTGGGTGTTTCTTCACAAAAAAAATAGTTCTTGTTCATTGGGGCAGGGAGAGAGTGCTATTCGACATTCCGACACCCCCAGGTCCCTGAGGAATGACACTGTGGCTCACAGAGCCTCTGGCCTCCGCGGAATTGACTAAATTGCGGCTCATTACTGTAATAAAGCTGGTGACATCACCGTGGCCCCTATTGCTTGTTTGCCCTGGTCACAACTTCATTATTCCTTTTGGTCATGAATTCTTCATGACTTGCAGAATAAGGAGGCCTTTGAAATGCCTGTGCAGTCACGTCAGGCTCCTTCGGCACAGAGTAAATTACAGCACACAGTGGATGGTACTCTTCCGAATATTTTTCACCCCTCTTGAACGAACACATCATCTGAACCCCTCCAACGTACACAGAGTCCATCTCTAAATTAGTAATGGATTTAGCCTGCACCTTATCACCTTATTAATAGCTTAATGCCATACCAAGTTCAGGGCAGCCATCTGGTGGTTCAGTCACCTCACTGCATTACAGGGATTGCAGCGGCTGCATGATTGACAGCACGAGAGAGTGAATCAATAGAACCTCCCATACGCCCTCATTATTTCACTGTGCGCTGTAACTCAAGGCGACAGTGTAATGAAATTTTAAAGAGCTATACAAGGAGCGACGCCTGACCACTGGCAAATAAGTACCTGACAATAAACCTGACCCACGCAAAGGACCCCGTCCTTACAGCGACTACAAAATATAACCAAATTCTTATCTCCTACCACCAAATCAGCCCTGCGGCAATCGCCCTACCAGAGAACATAGCGTAGAAACCGGTCTCTTAGCCAAATGAGCGCGCATGAAAAGGAATCGGCGGTCAAAAGGCGGGCTATCATGTCCGCGGCGTTGGCGGGTCTCGTCCCCGTGACAAAGCTTTATCTGCGGCCTTTCTCTGCCGCTCTGGTCCCAGAGCGTCCCCCCCATGTCCACACACCCCCCCCCTCCCCAAGACGAGCAGATGGATGCTATCTCTTCATTCCCAGCTTGAATCCTCAGGGCTGTGCCTCGGCTTGGAAACAAAGGCAACGGAAACGGTTCGCGCTCTCACCTGCTCCTTCTCCAATAAAAATAAACAACACTCCCACGGAACGATGACAGTCATTGATAAAAAAATAAATGGCAAACACTGTTACGGTATGAGCATCTCATATCTTTGTTAATCACAGTGATCATGGGTGAATGCATACACTATCAGTGTGTATCTTATGCATTGAAGTGCTGCACATCATATTGTACGATTTAGTGTACTTTGGAAGTAGGGTGAATCGCGCAATTAAAGTAAAATGATTCTGGGAAAATTAATGCAATGTAAATTCAGAGCCGCTGATGCATTTAGCAAAGAGATCCAAATTCAAGGAATTTAGGTTATTTATAAAATTGTGTTTTTATACATTAAGAAACAGATATTTGCATACAAGAATGTAAATTATTCTATTTGCATTTTTTCATTTTTACATAAATATATCTTGTTTACTTTTAATTTTTCACGCTTGCTTTTCCAAATTAAAAAGGTGCGAATTTACTTTACTATCTGTCTCAACATTGGCACTTTCATTTACTTCAATTTCTACTTTTCCTTGAAAGAAAATGTAAGGTTTGATGAGGAATACTAAAACCTACTCTACAAAACTTTCTATGGACAGTATTGTTCTCCTTTTTGGGATGTGTACAGAAAACAGTATATCTGTACCTGTTCCACCAACAAAATGACTTGCATTGAAATTAGCTAAATATCTTCCAGATATCATTGGTTAACTTTTGAGGAAGAACCTGCGTATAATCTGTGCATTCCTAAATAAGGTATTTCAGTTTGGATATTGCTTTAGCTGCTGGTATACTACTGTACAACATCCATTCTTGTTGCAGTTGTTTGGCTGTCTGTGTTCCCCTCCAATGTGCCAATTCATCCTGTTGCCTCAATCTCTCCCCTCCTTTCATCAGTTACATCTTACTCAGAGGAAAAAAAAATCTCTGAACATGCTAAATAATTTAGGCCACCCATCACATGACCAAGTGTGCTGCTTTCGCGGTTTGCGAGTTAAGACCGTGTGCATGTCTTTGTGCATGTGTGTACGGAGTGAAGTCAACAGCCTGACCCCCAACGGCAATTTTAATGAGCTCCCCAGACGCACGCAGATTGAAGTTACTGTACAACAAGTGAGGCAAATTCGGGCAGCCTCCCACTGCAGGCTGGTAATCACAGAGCGACTCCATTGTGGGGGAAACTGCAGTTTATCTGCAGGCATAAATTGAATGTGCGTTAAGAACTGGTGTTCAGCACTACCGCCACGCCGTGTGCAGTTATACGTGACTGACGTGACTGGGGAGATGTTTCTTTTTCTCAGCATATTCAGAAGACTAGTGACGTGCAATTTCAAACCTCAGGGTCTGAAAACAAGCATGGTTTTCATCTTTAATTTGTAAAGGTATTCATTTGATGAATCATAATGAAATTTCAGTTGTCATGGTAAATATCATGTCATAACCAGTAAAGATAGGAGCCTATTTGAAATCCCTTCACTTACTATTCTGGCTCACACACACAGACACACAGACACACTCTCTCTTTCTATCTCTCTCTCTGTTTCTCTCTTTCACTCTCTCTCTCTTTCGATCTCAATCATTGGGCCTTTTTGTGCTGTATAATAATCTCAGGCTCAGCTTTATGGCCAGGTTCTGTCTGCTTAATCCTTTCCTGGGGGTTTGTTTCCACCCCCCCCCCCCCCCCATCTCCCCTATCCGTCTCCCAGCACATCTCTCATTTGGGTGGCACCCTTTCCAGCTCATCCTTTGAATGTTCAGTCTCATAGTGAAGAGAAGCTGGATTGCTGTGTAAAATCTTTAATGTCTTATTTCTTCTTGGCAAAATACAGCTTCAGTGGGCTACACACAATTCACAACCTATAGGTACAAATTAATGCGTGGTTAATTAATAAAAAATAATAATGAAAAGGACATAATTTTTTACTTTATAAATAAAATGCAGACTTGATGAAATTTCACCAGTAAATATGGATCCTACTAGGAACAGACAGAAGTTGAGAAAAGCAATTATTCAGGATTTGATGTCAGCACATTTCAAAATAACATATCCCAAAGACATGAAGATTACTATTTATATTGATGTGTAAGAGCTAAACATATAGGTATGCATGAACACGCAAGACTGAACATTCACACACACACACACATACACAATCACTGGAAAATCTCAGGCTTCCAGTGGCCATCTTTGTTTATTGATTGATTTGCTGTATGATCTAACCTGAAAGATGTGAAAAAAGGAGCTCTACAAAATTCTTGTTAGTGTTGCCTCAGTGAAACAGCTCTACACACAGTATCAGAGAAAGGTTGCCAGAGGGGTTGTGTTCTCATTGGTCACTGAAAAGCAGAGAGGGAGGAGGGGGAGGTCTGTACCAACAACTTCATCCCTACCCAGATCTTATACTCAGAATTACATAGAGGGCATGGAGTAGATCTCACTGGACACTGCATATCAGTTAAAAGACAGAAAGCAGCAGTTATCTCCAACTTACTGAACCAAAGCAGTGTTTTCCAAAGCTGTTCGGCGTCTAGCCCAGCCCAGAGACAATTGAGAATTCACAGCGTGTGCGTGCATGCCTATATGTGTGGGTACCTGTGTGTGATTGAATTTGCACACAAGTGCGTGTGTGTGTGTGTTTGTGTGTGCCTGCATAAGTGTGAATGTGTTTAAATTAATGAATGTGATCTTGATTTGGGTGTGTACATTTGAGCATGCGTGTGCAGATGTGATAAAGCCCAAGGCCTCCTTTTCCAGGTGAGACAAACAGCCTTTCCTGAAGCTGCAGATGTGAAAATGTCACCCAGGCGCACTTTGCCAACGATCCAATGATGGAGGTGCTGTGTCTGGACTTCTCTCGTCTTTTGCTCATATTCCGCATTCTTTGATCAATTCAGGGGCGAAGGGATCCAGTACTTTCGCATTCTGTCAAGCCCTGTCTGTGAAACGTATTCCCCTTGAGGTTTCCGTTTGCTCTGAGCCCGCGTGTGGAACTGTCTTGCAGATCAAAAATGTGTGGAAATTGCTGGGCGGTAGAGAGGCCTTTTGTCACTGTTGTTGTTTATCTGTCCGTGTTTGTAATATATTAATGCATTTATGTGGCTCCGTATTTCAAAACTTCAAAAGCATTCCCCCTTAGTCTCCCTCTGCTATTGCTCTCTTCTAACTAAATGCTGTTTGCTGGTAGTCACAGTTACAAATTACATTAATGTGTGTTTCCCCACTGCTTATCTGTTGAGCCTAGCCAGGAGATTTAGATTTAGAGGCATTTCTCTTTCTCATTTTAAACTGTCCCTCTTTTTTTTTTTTTTTTTTAAGCTTTTTGCTTAGGCTATACTTAATTAGTTTTTGATCTACCCCAGACTCTCCATAATTTATCTGTACCTCGCAGCGCTTTTTCATTTCTGTTTTTGTATCATATTACTAATATTTATCATGATAATTGTTATCATGAATATTTCATTTCATTCATCAGACAGCAGTAATGACGTTCCATTTACGTAGTGAAACCCTGTTCATAAACACACTGGCACTTTTACATAAATAAACGAGTGAATGGGGAATAAATATGTGCATCATTTTGTCGCTATGAAATTAATTGCTAGTGTTCACTTACAACACAGCTTTGGCTTGCGTGGACATGAATGGCTGTGCTAGGCTGAGTCAGACATCAATGGCTCTGTATCTTACGGTATCAGGAGAGCTGGATGATTCAAAATCCCGCATTCACTTACAGAGCATATCCCTTTATTTCATTTTCCCCATCTTCAGCTTTTGTGTGTATCAGTGCGCACGTTTTTTTCTGCTTGAAGAGCAAATTTTCCACGGTTTGTGCCGGCAATTCAGGCATGGACAACAGCCCCCATTTCTTCGGAGGGAAACAGCACTGACCCTCACCTGCGAGCATCATTTTTGTGCAAATTGGGGAAGGGAGGGCAGTGAGAGAGTGGAACCATCCGGACGGGCTGTCACACCTGAGCGTTTTTGCTGGAAGAAATGACCGACTCCCCAACTAGCGTCTATTCTCCGTGCAGCTGTTAGGGATGAAAAGAGGAGCCGGGCCAGTGTCGGGAAGCACTGACTCCGGCTTTGCGGCCAACCCACTGTGCGTAATTGTCTGCCCGAAGAGAGGCCTTCTTTGAGGAATAACCCATGACTGAAAGCCTTTTTTATAGACGTGTCAGGCCCCACATACAGCTAGAATAAATGAGTAACTACCAGCAGTGCTCCACTGTTGAGTTGCAGCAGGAGCGGGCTGACAATTGCAATCCAAATGTCAATCGACAAGTGAAGAGGAAAACGCTTTGCACCTGTTCGTCCTGTTGCCTTAGCAGTGCATGTATGTTAGCCCCTAACATCACACAGTGGCTGGATATGTAATTAATTTAACGTATAATGAGGGAGTAATATCCTATGAAAAGATCCCTACATGCTCATAGTTGATATATATATATATATATAAATGAAGCTGAGGGTTGCTATTTGCATTTGCAGCCTGGCCTCCTACCCACCCGGATAACCCAGAGCATTAAAAATCTGTTCACATACTAGAGACAGAGGAGGTTACATAAAAAGTTTAATTTGTTCCAAAGCTGTCCTGAAAATTACTAATATGCCTCGGCAGAGCACAGTAGTAATATTTGGTACTGAAATTGATACAAATGTATGCTCTCCCAAGTTGCTGCAAAGAATTATGGGTTTTGTGACAAAGATCTAATACCAAGTAATTATGGTCGCGACTGGAACTAGTTGTTAAAACATAACTTTTACGCACAAAGTATATAAACCTGAAACCAGAAGTTAAGTGCAATAGCAGGTGCAATACGGTGTTTGAGAACATAGTGCTGAAAGCAATACATGGGTTTTAGACAGCATAGGTGGAGCATACCACTCACAAATTGTTTCCTTAATTGACATTTGACATTCACAATGTGAGTATCATCTGAACCCCCTCGGTACTGTTCTAGGGAAAACACCAGCTTTGGCCTGAGGGAGTGACTGAATTCCAACACTCAATCTTATTCTTCAGCCACCCCATAGAGAGCTTTTAAACCATGGCACGGAAGTCTGAACTTGAACCCTTTGAGTCTATAGACCCCCACTCATTATCTTATTCCGGGGAGCTGAATGTTTTGGGTAAGAAATCGATGGAACTGTTTCTTCCGGACCGTGTAGTGCTGTGAGAAAGTGCACTGCATTTTACCTATTTTCAGGCCTGCCCCAAAAATACTTACCATTTTCTCTTAGCAGCACTTTTCACTTTTCTCTTTTCCCCAAAGATCAATATTTGACTTATGAGCAGCGCCTGACAAACATTTAGTCTTTCATAAGGCACCAAAGCTTTATGAATGTCGCTGTGAACCTGTAAGACACCCTGTAAAATGTTATTTCCCCTGTCCTACTGATGGAATTTCACTGAGCACTTGGCAGCAGCCCTCCGCTTTGAAATGATGCAGCGAAAAAATAACAAATAAAGTAAAATGAACCAAATACAATTTTTGTCTCTTGAAAATCCGATAAAAAGTAAAGTGCAGCATTTCTGCTGCATCTGCTTTGACAGCCCGCGTCAACAATTAGCGGACGCCTGTATTGAAGGGGAAGCAGTGTGCACTAGCATGCGGAAGGAAATGAGCAGCCTAACAGGCCATCAGAGACGATGGGCTAACAGCTGAGTGTCAGAAAAATGCAAAATACTCGGTTAATTCGTGGAACTGTGCGAGGGGGAAGCTCTCGGCAGACTTTGGTGACATTCAATCCATCCATCACTCTCCTCAAAGTGTCCTCCGCCACTCTGGGTATGTCCCATTACTCAAAACCGGCAAGGATCGCATTTATCATTTCAATGTCAACTCGTCCCGTTTTGTGAAGGTGCTGTGAAATTCACAGAGCTCAGAAGAAAGAAAAAAAAGGAAGAAAAACGGAGGGGATCGGACCACATGGTGCCGGGCGGCCGGCAGCGTAACAAAGCGCATGTTCCCGTTTGACTGGCATAAAAGGCACAGCGTGACGGAGACAAAAATAGTAGCGCGCAGGGCTCAATTGCTGGCTTTCGAAGTCAACTGTACTTCAGGGAATGGGGGGAGGGGGGAAGAGAAGCGCAGGTGAGTTGGCCGCTGCGTGCTGAATTTCGGGGACCTAAACGCGGGCGTCGTAGCGGCACACAAGAACGGCATCTGTTCGGGGACGGTAGAATCGATCGCATAGTGCTTTGTCTTTTCTCTCCTGGAAGAGGCCCACCCATGTGTCGGACCACAAAGAACGCAGAGAAATTCCCGCTCGGAGACTGATGGTTCTCCTCAGGGAGCTGTGCTTACCTCCACAGATGCCATTCTGGCAGCTTATTTTCCTCCCCTCTCCAGCGTGTGCCATTTTTTGTGTAAGCATTTGTATAAAAAATTGCTTTCAATTAAATCCTGTTTTGTTATTGCTTGTGACAAGCCTTCCTCAAAGTGCAATCACAGTGCTTCCACAGCATTTGGCACTTTTTCGTCTATTCTTGGGTGAATGCGCCGTCAGAATAAATGAGGCGGAAAAGGGGGAGGAGAGAGAGAGAGAGAGAGAAAGTCGGCCACTGCGGTTCTTGACTTGTACAGATAATCCCCTGGGCCTGTACAGCTGTTTGAATGGCTCTTTGTATGTAATCTCAATTTTCACAAACCCTGTTAAAGAAACTCTTCCCAAAACCTCAGCCCAGACAGCAAAGATGAGCCCTGATATACACATTACAATCTGTCAGTCTGCAAAGTCAATGACGACGTACAACTTCACACTCCATATATGTGACTCTGTGGCTCCATTTTCAGGAAGGGAAAAAAGTGACACAGTAGATCGCCTCCAAGATTTGAATGATTTGGGAATAGAGGTTATTCAGAATTTAACAGCGTTTAAAGTGGTGTTAAATTACACTGTACGAATGTAGAATTTTAAGAATTTGAAAACCTTATCAGTCAGTTTCATTATTCATTGACTGTAGCTATATTTTTTTTAAGTAGTCTCTTTTTTCTCTTTCTTTACTTTTATTTCTACATTTTCTCTTTGTATTCTTTATCAATAGTACATGAGGCATGGCCTTTGACTAATTTTGTTAGCGACTTATATTTATTCAGCCTGATTTCATACTCAGTTCAGTTAACAAGTCATTTTATAACTCTGAAGTTTGTATCTCTGAAGTTCTACTTTACGTTCAGTAGTCGGTGCTTTTAGATCATTCAGGCTGGATGAGTTGTGTGTTGTTTAAACACCAGTGTGTAAATAGCATGCGTGTATTTTGCTGAAAGAAATAACTGATTGGTAATTTGTGTGGAACAGTTGTCCTTGCACATCTCGGCACTGGGCAGCAGAGCTACCTCTGTCTTCTATGACTGTTTGCCTCTGGAGCCCTGTGCTTCAATGTGATTTCACTCAGGTTGATTTTAAAGCTTTTACGTCAATGCAATCACAAATAAACAAATTTTTCCCTGCGCGGCCATCAGCGCTAGCTGTGATCATCTGTAACTATTGCTGTGTCATCCCTAACAGCTTGGCCTTCTGTGGCCCCGGCGCAAGTACGAGATCAAAGGCTTTAACGCCCTTTGTAAAAAAGGACTGTTCTTCCACGAAGAGAAATTCTGAGAAGTTCTTCCTCATAACACATTGTTATTGTTTCTTTGTTTAGTATTGTTTTGCTCATGAGCATAAGCCCATGCTGAAACTGAAACTTCTTAGGTTGTCAAGTCTTCTTGCATGTTGGTAAATTTATAGGAGAAGGAAAATAGACTTCAAAGAGATCATCTAAAAACGGAGATTGACAGAGACCGGTCAGTATCTAGGTGAGAATGCCAAGCTACAAACATAACACAATAGTTATTTTCTTTATTCTGACTTTTCCTCTCCCTATGAATTTCATTGGACTTTAGTTAATTAAGAATCGTAGCACCTTGAAATGGTAGTTGGTTTCGTTAGTAATCACTTAGTGACTCAATACCAACTAAGAATACAGTATATACAAATATGTAGTTAATATGTGATTGATGTAGCTAGCTAGATATTGCTGGCTATGTTGAATAAGCACTCATATTTTTAAATGATTGGCAGAGTGAGTGTTATTTTCTCTCCTACTGATTATGTTACAGGTCTGACGTGGAATAAACCCGCCACTGTATCACATTTAAAGTTTTTATTAATTCTGAAAACAGAAGGAGAATGGACATATATGAGTTTGCTGCACCGGATTACCACACCATTTCCAGATAGCATTAACAGAAGATCATCTCTGATTTAACTATCCCAGCGTCGCAAAAAATAAAGAAAACACTTTACCCTTTACGGTTCAGTTACCTTGTGCCTGTTTCAATTACCAAAATAAACATATTTCTTTACAGAGTATCAATTCCATACATCAGTATCACATTTCACAATTCCAAAAAGACCAGCAATCTCACACAGTCACTAAAACTAATTAACAAAGATTTTTAGGCTTATTAATCTCTATATGCTCTACATTTAACTGAATACTCCCACCTAGTGGACAAACAATTATTTGCACTCCACTAGCAATACTGAACGAACCTCATTTCCCCACGAAACTGGGTAATACAGTTCCGTGCATTTTCCCCGTACCGACCTTTAGCGAACTTTCCATTTCTTTTCAATGTTTTATATGATTCTGTCATATTACCCTGGCTACCGATAAGTATCACTACCTTTAGATATTATGTAAGCGGTCCGTATTTCCCCAAAGCATATGCCCCTGAGTTTAAGCTAACTGTTTCACATGTCCCTTTTAATACCAGACCCGTGCACTTTAATGCATTAAGTTGCCGAGTATTAGCTCAGCTACTGATATTCCCACGTTCCCTTTCCGAGTTAGTGCTGGGAATTATTGTTTCAGATTCGCTTTCGCTCAGGCAGGATGTACTAATAAAGTCGTGAATCTTCCTTCAATAAACACAGGATGCATCGGCTTTGGAACGTCGCCGTACTCGGTATAATTTATTAATGTCTGAACTTAATCACAGCAGGTAGCAGAGCATATTGTAAAATAACTTGGTCGGCTACTGTGGCTATCAAGCTACACACGCTTTGTACACTTTCGCGGCCATTCTGTTTCCCGTCTCCCGTTTCCTTTCCCAAAACCGCGCTTAATGCTCTAAATATTTCACAATCCATACCCGATTGTTTTAGCTTACATTCCGAAATGGAATATTTAACCATCATCACCGAATATTTTCCAAAATGGACGGCGACCCCGTTCAGAAACACAGTGTATTCGCGCCACAATCTCACTGACGATCATGTTGCAATTAAACCTCATACTAAAACATATCAACATATCACTTTCTACTTTCTATTACCGCTACACACTAACCTATTGCAGGAGTGAATATTACATTACCTGAAAACAGAAGGAGAATGGACATATATGAGTTTGCTGCACCGGATTACCACACCATTTCCAGATAGCATTAACAGAAAATAATCTCTGATTTAACTATCACAGTGCAGACCCCTGCAGTTAGTAGCGCCACCTTACTGCTGGGAGGTGGATATGCCCTCTCCATTAACAAACTGAATATGACTCCGTACACTGTCTTCAGTTCAGAGTGTGACAATTAGCCACTCTGTTCTAATCAGTGTAATCAGAAGGGAAGAACAGATTTGTTTTTGTTTCACTTTTAGATGGGCCATTCTGACTGCATTAATTTAGCCATTTACAGATTCTGTGTGACGTCTACTATAGAAAAACATTTGAATTGTGCGAGTAATTTGATGGTAAAGAGACATACCATTTTTAACGTTAAAATGAAAGCCTTTTTTGACCTGGCTAGCCTGAAGACAGACGTTATAGCGTATGTATACATGTGTTTGTATGTGTGTGTGCGTGTGTGTGTATATATATATATATGCTTTTGATTGTATTTGGAGTCGGTTATTGCCATTTGTCAACATGGCAGTGAATGTTAAGGAAGCCAATATGAGGATGAGAAAGTATAAAACAGTCAGAGACATGGGCTGAACCTTAGGCTAACCAAAATGAACTGTTTGGAACATCATTTTAACAAGGGCCTGGTAGGCCAAGGAAGACCTACTGTTGATGACTGTTGAGTTCTCACCATAATGAAGAAAAAACCACAAACACCTGTCCAACAGATCAGAGACACTTTTCATGAGGCAGGTGTGGATGTGTCAGTACCTACTGTCTGCAGAAGACTTCGCAAACCAAACTACTGAGGCTATACTGCGAAAGGCAAGCCATTTCTTAACTATAAAACTAGATGGCTAAGAATTACCTAAAAGAGCCTGCAGAGTTCTGGTATTGTGGACAGGTGAGGCCAAGATTGACTTGTATTAGTGTGATGCCAAGAGCAAAGTGTGGAGGCCAAAAGGAACTACCCAAGATCCAAACAACCTCTACATTTTTTTATTGGAAGAAAAAAAAAAGCACCATTTGTACATCAGATGCAGGAAGAAATGCTAAGTCAAATGAATATCTAGGAAATGAAAACCTTTGTCTGATCAGGTCCAAACAATCGCCGTTTTATCATATTGGCATCAGAGATTAAACCGATTGGGCTATTTCGGTGTTTGCTGACAGGGTAGAATCTAAAACATGCCCTTATCTGCTGCTTCCCAAAAGGAATGAAACAGTACCATTACATTGTCTGCTTGGCTGCAATTCACCAGGGCTAGGATATGCAGGGATGTATGGCAGCAGAGTTAGCTATCAGTTTGAGCCCTGATGTCAAGGCCTTCATATCCCCCCTCTCTCTCTCTCTCTCCTCTTATCTCTACCTTTCTCTTTCTTTCTCATTCTTTCATTCTCTTATTCTGCTCTCTCACTCTCCCTCTCTTACATTCTGTTGCTCACTCTCTCCTATCTCCATCTCTCATACTCTTTCTCTTCTCCTCTCTCTCTCTCTCTCTTCCTTCTTCTTTCTCTCTCGCTCTCTCTCTCTCTCTCTCTCTCTCCCTCCCCCCTTCTTTTCAGTAGTGAAATAATCTCCTTTGGCCAGTCATGCTTGGCCTCAGCAGGTGTCTGGCCCTTGTCACTGGATCTGATACCCATCAAGGCATCCCTGAGAGCTCAATTCATGCCTGGCCTTGAGAAATTGCCAAGGTTTCTTCTGCAGTCAATGTGAAAAGCCACTGAAATGGGAAAAGAAAATATATACATATCCCTCTCCCTCTCCTCCTTCAAGTCCTGCTGGAGATTGGATATCTGATATCTGTCGTCTGTGTTCACACAAAAGCAGAGGATCAATGCCGCCCGACTCTGGTCATTCTCTGGCGCATTCTCTGGTCGACAGCAATGTTATTGAAATATCAATCACACCATCTAAGAGCTTGGCACCATGCTGATTGGATAATGGAAGCAAATGTGCTATTGTATGCAAATGTATGCCAGTGATTAACATTATTTCTTACTTGTCATTAGTTCCTAGATTTGCATTGGATTGCTTTGGTGATTTGGGCCTGTGCAGTGTGGGTTTTCATTCACAAGAGACAGGAGAAATTGTTTTTCATGTATTTTCAATTTTATCTGCATATAAAGGTTATGGTATTATGATATTTACTTTTAAATTAACTCGTGGTTATAACATTAAGCATAAATCCCTGCAGCCTCTAACCTAATGATGGTAATTTTTAGATTTTGAGGCGATATGTTGACCTCAATACAAATGATTGAACGTTTAATTTCGTTCTCCTCTGGTTCTGCTTTGCATAGCATTGAGCTGTAAGTGACAGGTGTGAAGTAGAAGAGAGAACAGTTGCTGTCTGCATACTGAACTGAAGTTATGACTGAAGAAAGTTATCCTTTTTAAAAGCTGCCTGTGGCGCACATTCCCAAACTTTTGTTCTCTCTCTCGCAGAAAATAGGTTTTCTGGCGCTAAAGCGCTGGGCGGTGTCAACCGCGTGTGTCTGCAGCTGTCATCTCCGAGAGAAACCGCGATTCGTTTTCAAGTTTGCTCGGTTTTTTTTGTGTGGGCACAAAACAAAAACGTTTCTTTCCCTTTCTTCTGCTGTCTTCTTTTCTGAAGAAATTGTGTTGTCAGTTGTAGGGAAAAAAGCAAGTCAATTGATCTTTTAAAAGATACTCCTGTATTTTCACTGGCAAAAAAATGGCCTACATTTCATAGTCTGCAATGCAAACAATCCAGACCTTTTTAAGTTATTATCGTTGATGGAACATACTGCTGTAGAGTAAAGAAAATATGGTTAAATATGTACATTTTTACATTGACTCTGGACTAATTAACTATATTGGGGAGTCTAGCCTGGAGCAGATAAACTATGTTGTGTAAGAGCAGAAAAACTGTTTAGGTTTGCATTATACTGATCAAATAACCTCAACCCTCATTATTCACAGTCAACACAGACAGTACAACACAGACAGTAAGCCGTCAGCGAAAATGAGGATGAAGGGTAACTATTTGGATGTATAACTGATGTGCAGACAATTGGATATTTGCATGTACAAGCAAATGCGAGTTTCCTCCGACTCGGTAATCCGGAAGGCAAGAAAAAAAGGAGCAAGGTTCATGTCCAGGAGAGAAGATCCAGTCATTTTCATCCATTTTGAGTTTTGCAGAATAAATAAATAAATAAATGGAAATCTGCTTACAGTTAATTTACACAGTGGATTAGAATCCAAGAAGAGTTATCTTTCCCGTACGTGTCACATTGACTGCTTCTTGCTCCGCTGCCGTAGTTCACATTATATCAGAAATTGGAATTTGGCTGAGGCAGCCCCTCCCCGGTTGGGATATTATGCAACGGCAATTGGTGAAAATTGTTACCTTCCCCTCCTGTCCCCCCCGAACGCAGCCTGGGCGCCGTCGTGCTTCTCTCTCGCTGCGATATTGAATATTAACCTCGCCGGCCTCCCCCGGTTGTGTTTGATCATCTGCGGGAGCGACGGCAATCCGTTTGAGACAATGATGGTCCTCGCCCGGTCCTGCGAGCCGCTGCCAGGAGGGATCCGACGCTTCATCAGTCATCCGGACGCGACTGTCAGGCCGCCGGTGAAGAAGTCATCACCGCGGCTGCGTCGGCCCAGACCACCTCCCCCACCCCCCGCCCCCACCCCCTCTATCCCCCCACCCCAGTCCTCCCAAACCTGGACAGATCTAATAAAGGAGCAGGAATCAGAGTGGTGACACACAGGGCGCGGGCTGGGGGGGGGGGAGTATGGGGGTGTGGGGGGATTCGCGATTCACAATCTTGCATTAGGCAATGAAGTGCCCCAGTTAATGGACAGCGCAGCGCTGGCTCCCTGGGGGGGTGATGCTAACTTCACCATGATGTAAAGGATGCCTGTGCTCGCCGTAATGTGCCTTGTCAGCTCTGCAAGGGCCGAGGGGCTGGGCCCACGTGCTCAGTCTCTTTCCCTGCCTCTGTTGTGAGGGCAATTTCCCCTTTCTGCGCAACATAATGAACGCTGGATGTTACCGACAACGCATGTGAAATCCCTCCTTCAATCCCTATTCTTAGCCCCGCTATCTGATCCGGATCAAGTTAGGCTGATTAGAAGTGTATTCTTAGGAGCAGCTACTGCGGTCTGTTTCCAATTAAAGTAGGGCATGAAAGCTCCATTTGTGGTGAGATTTAGACAAATTACCCTCTCCAATATCCCAGATCTTATGCAAGGATTCCTGCATGCAAATTGCCGCTGGAGTGATATCGAATTCAAGAGGCGTTTATTTAAAAAAATTGTTTAAAAGAGAATTTCATTGGTGCACAAATTGGTACCCAAGACATGCTGGGACTGAAGACTAATCTGCTCTCTTTTTGTGAAACCCCCTCAGTTGTCCTCAGGGAAACATGTTCCGATCGCTTCAAATTGTCAAACTGCCTTTAAATCAGGTTTTACTGGACATCTGTCAACGTCACGGGGCTCAATTGTGTTTGAGCGACTGAGAGTCGCTCTCTCTTTTGTATTTTTAAAGGCCGAAGCTGGGTCGGAGGGCCGCCTGGCTCCGCGGAATGAATTGAGGGAAAAACACTGAGGGAAAGTGTGGGAATGGATGCTCTGACGATGCGCGGTGATGAGGAAAAGCAGACTCCTCCTGTGCGAGGGGCACAGAGCAAGCTTTTATCACAACTCTGCACAAGAGGTGACTCATGCATGACACATGAACACTCTTTGTCATTCTCAGCTTTTGCCCAGATACAAGTCCCCCCCCCCCCCCTCCCCATCCAATAAACTGAAACGAACTTTGTTTCGCCCGCTGACGAGGATTTGACTTTTTTGCGAAGGGTGCCAGAAAGAAGCGCGCTCTCGCCCTGTTGGAGGTTGTGTTTCTTCTTCCAAACAAAGGGTCGCCTTGTCACTCGTGCTGTAGAGTTATTTCCATCCTTCATTTCTGTTTTATATCATCTGCATCATTCAGCATTGCTCGATGACACTAATTTATGAATATGGCATTCACGTTTTTCTGAATGCGACCCACACATTCCAAGCCAGGCCATATAATACGTGGTGAGTTAATGTCAGGAAGATAACGTTGGACCATATGAACATATTGCAGTGTAACCAGCCAGCAAACATATAGTGGTCACTAGCGGGCTGCCTTCCAGACAGCTGCCGGGCCTCCAGTGTGAGGAGAAAGGGCTGTAATTCCTGCATGGATCACTACATCATATGGATGGAAATACCCTCAAATTCAAGCCGACTGTCTTCGCTTTGACCACATATTCATCGATTCATTTCAAATGCAATGTACAAAGCCAAAATAACAAAAATCGTGACATTGTCTCGATACTTTTGCACTTAACTGAATATATACATACATTCCTTATGTGAAATAAGGAATCTTGGGGGGGTTTTGGTTTCTGATATTACTTTTCCAGAAAGCAAACCAATGAATTTTCAAAACTGGAAAATAAACCAATCCTTTTTAAAAACCAAAATTGGTTTAATCTGATGGAAAATCAGTGAGCTTCGGGAACCATACATCATTCAATTTTCCCCTTTTAAACCCTGTGGTTTTCGTGCAGCCATTTCAAGCATTTGTATAAACATATGAATACATTTATAAATATTTACGTCACAGTGTGAATAAAGCTGACAGATTAAAGCTCGCTGAACTTAAACTTCAAGTGCAGCATCCTTTGTCCCCTGTTAAGGATAGTCATGGCTCCCATGAGCCTTTGCACTCTTTAGCTAATTGGTGTTTGTCATGCAGGCTGTTACATGTGAAATCAGTGAGGATGATTGTGTCTGCTTTTGTACCATCCCTTACTTTTTAAGGTATGTCATTTCCAATACCACAAAATTGTCTCTCCTCATTCTTTGCAAAGGTACCTGGTAATCAAAATGTTGTTGCAGTACATACTGCATGGTAACAAACAGGAGCGTCCGTTTTCTGTGTGTGATGCCGTAATGAAACTCAAGTCAAATTTATGCTCCACATATAGCAGTCAGACCTGACTATGTTACAGTCTTAATATCAGACGGTGACAAACGTGCATGGTATCCTGACAGCAGACTAAATTGTTTTCCCCTTGAATACGTTATTCCTCATTGTTCCGCATGCAAAACTGGATCTGGAGCGAAAGAGCGGAACATTGTGCATCTTTTTGTTTCTGCTAAATTTGCGCAGTTTTACCCCTGCTGACACTACGCGAATCCGGTCTGAAAATGTGGAAGAAAAGACCATGCTAATCCCCCCCCCCCTTGTGCTCATGTGGATTCTTTGAATGACGCAGACCGTCATAGCCAGAGCCAAAAAGCAGAAGGGAGCACACTGCCCTTCCTCACCTGCGATTGAAATTAGCATTTCCGCGTGACGCATGAGCCCTCCCTCCGAGAGGAGAGAGAGATGGAAACCCACCAGAGATCCAGTGCCGTCACGAGCAGGACAAAGCAGGCCTTCTTCTTCTACTTCCTCTTCAGAGTCTGCGGTGGAGCACAGAGAAAGTGGCAGGATGTTACTCACAGCGGAACAAAATAATCCATTTTAATTATAACACGGGTATTCACTAGAGCAAGGCCTCGCTTTTCAAGCCCCGTCCTAGAGGGCTGAAGACTTTTGTTCCAGCCAGGCACTTAACAAACTGATGCCTCCTAATCACAAGCCTGATTGAAACCCTTTAACTTCCCAACATTCTGACAACATTAGTGGTTTAAAATGAACTGGAATATGTGCTGGATCACTGCCCTCCAAGACCACAGTTAAGTGGCCCTAGAGAACGAAGTGGATGTAGAGCCAATTATCATTGGTGGGGATCTAAATAATATCAGTTACAGATCTCTATGCTGCATCTCAGACATGAGAGCTGTAATTGCTGTTGGTAAGGGGAGATATACTGCATGGAATTTTCCCATTTATATGAAGTGCATTTAGGATTCATATCTTTGTGCATAATCTGCATTTTAACAGTGATTATATAATTATATATTTTTTATGTGTATGTAGCATGTACTGCAGTCAGCCCTTAGTATTGCAACTCAGCACATTGTAAAAATTCTCCATTGTAACACTGTCATTGGTTCACAACATCTTCCTATTACCAAATAGGCCACATTTAAAGCAAAAGTGGGGTTTTTCTGGGGTTTTCATTGTTGTTTTTAAATAAAGTTTCGGCTGGCCTATAACTGCAGATTTTGGACTGTAAATATCTTAGTGAAGGGGTATAGAGTTATCCTGCAATTCCTTTCTTTATTATTATCATTTGAAAGCTGAGGAGGAAGAAAATGAACCTGGCAGCCTTTTTCTGTTCTTTACTACATATTGTTATGTTCACTAAGCCCAGTGTTCTCTGCAAAGTGAATGTGCGCCATGTTAGATTGAAGAAAGTCTCATTTTTTGTCAATTTTAATACTCTCTTTGCCTGCTTACTCCAAGTAATTCCCTGTAATTTCACAGAAGGTGCAGACGGCATGCATGAAATAGCAAGAATGATTTTAAAATGGAAAATTGGTTTGGGGGAACTGGTTTGTCAATTTGTATTATTTTACAAAGCTCGGTCATGTGTTATTTTGCATCTAATAGATATGTATTTTGTTGCCAGATTGAATTTTTGAACTTTCCAACATATTTTAGCCTTTAACTGGCACGAGTGAAAATCCATAGACAAAATAGACCACTCTGTCTGCTGTTAAAGTGTTAATGTTTCAACAAGCTACCAATTATCAAAGTTCCCTGACAATTATAGAAACAAAAGCAATATTGTAAGGTGCCTGTGTATTATGGTCATTTGATACAAAGAGCCAGAAATGGGTGGAGCTAGAGGAGACTTTGCTGGGTTCATGCTTTTTTTCTGACCATTAGTGGTAGTGATGTAATCGCATTGTTTTTGTGCTCTGGGTACCACCTTTGTTTTGGGTTAGTCTCAGGGTTCAAAACATTCAAAGGCTATCTCTGAGGACACCCTGCTCCATTTGAGAAAGAAGTCAGACAGAGTTGATGTTCTCATATAGTTCCCCAAGCCTGGAGGATAGATTCAACTGCTGCATAGACAAGAACTGTGGAGTGATTCTGTCTGCTTGTAAACAGATCACCTCTCCGGCAAGAATCGGCACAAAAAAGGCACTGTTGCTGTTGTTAATATTGGTGGTGCTGGTGGTAGTGTTTTCCTGAAGGAAATAACATTAATTCACATTTGGGCAAATTAAGGGCCATTTTCAGACCTGCTTCCTAGCTATCATATATCAATCCTGGGTTTATGCTACAGAGTTTGGGCATTCAACCACAACTTTCTGTTATAACAGTCTTTTTGGTATACGGCTTTGCAGTGGTAATGTTCTTGATAAATGTCCACAAATAATTATAACGTGTTTAAAGTACATGCAATTCTTTTTCACGTGAAATGTTTTATTTTAAAAAAATTATCGGAAATAGTAATATTTTTTAAATGACACTCAAACCATTGTTGGGACCCCTGTATGGTAGTTTCAGTTACATTTTTGTTATGTGGTTTCTACAATAGCTGAAGTGCTGACGACCACAGCCTGTCTGAACTGGTTCTTAAACCCATATATAATATATCTACTCGTATTTGCGGGTATATTTGCACTCTCCAAAGTCTAGTGAAAAATAGTATTGCGCATGTCTTGGTATTGGTCAAGCAAATTTCAGGACTAACCAAGAAAGGGTTCCATTCTCCGAATTATTTTCCGTCCAGTGATATTTCATAAATAACTTCCTTACGCTTTGAGAGCGAAGCTGCATACTTCCTTGGGAATAAGAACCCTAAGAGGCAAGCCGCAGGAGAAATGAATATTGCCAATCCAAAGCCTACGCTCGGTGACTACTTTTCAGCACTGCCTTCTTTTTTGTGTGACTTTTCGGTGTATCCTGAGGAAAGTGCTCCCAGCTGAAGAGGCATGAGGGTAGCGGCTTAATAAACTCAGCTCAAGCGTAAAACGAGGCTACAAAATAGCTTTTGTTTGTACTTTTTTTGAACAGTGTGTGCCGGTAAGTGTACGGACGAGAGGGACAGGGATTGAGAGAAATAGAGAGAAAGAAAAATAAACGAAAAGGAGAGAGAGAGACTTTTTTTTGTTTGTGTTTGCTCTAATCGGCTTTGGAGCCACAGGCCCTGGATGTTCGTGTGGAATGAGAGTTTGGCAGAGATTGGGACCTTATTAGGCAGAGTGAGTTCAGACGGGCTGTCGGGAGTGGGGGTGGGAAAGAAACGGCTGATTCTGCAGAGAGGACTCCGCGGAGAGATGGAGCCGACAGGCCGCATGATTAACTGTGTTACCCAGCCGCCGTGTCCTCCCCTCCCCTCCCCTCCCCTGCCTCCCCTCCCCTCCTCCTCGGATAACGCTCTGCATATTCACAGCCTCATTCTCTCTCCTGTCCTCAATTAAGTGCCAGCGACATAATTAAGCGAGCCCATCCTCACTTTCAATCCGTGCTGATCAAATTACTCAATTCTCAAGTAGCAAGTGTGTACTTTATGTATTCCTCCCACATTTTTACTTTCCTTAATTGCCATTCATTTTAAGGCAGAATGCCACTGCAGTTAAAAGACAGGACATGGGGAATTTAATGGCATTTATAGACAAAGAGCAAGTTGCTCAAAGAGACTGTTATTTGAAAGGTAGTGTTGATTTGAGTTTCCAATCATTTTGAAATGCTTTTAAAAAGTTTCAAAACTCTCATTCTTTCTAAAGTTCTGACTGTCCTCAGGACCTTCACACATTTTAACAAGCTTGTCTCAGCCACCCAACTGAAATGGCATTAGATTAGGCATTAAATGCTATACACAACTTGGAATTTAATAAACAATAACAAGTGTGCATTATGTTTTTGTTTTATTATGTTTCCTATACTAGATTTTTAGCATGATTTTTAAAGTTTTGTTGAGCAGAGAGACTCAACAAAAGAAATTGAATTGAGTACTTGCTTAATATTCCGAAATGCCGAGCTTGACATTAATTAAGAGAGCAGGCAGATATGAACAGATTGGGCGTCCAGAGTTAAGTGCTGAATTGGGGGGAGAAGGATGGAGGCAGCATGTAAAAGCAGTGCTGACACGCTGCAGGCCACATCCCCCTGGGGCCGCCAGTGCCAAAACAAAACCCCGCCATTTCACAAGCGGGGCAAGCGGGGAGCCGCGTGAGAGAGAGACACGGTGATGAACTGCCTCAACCTAGCAAGGATACCGGGGTCAGCTGTGATCGCACTCTTGTCTTTTCTGGTACATCGTGTGGGGAAAACAAGTGGGCTGACTCCAGTGTTGCAGTGATGAGCACCCCCCCTCTCCCCACCCTCCCGCCTTCTGAGACAATTGAATCTCAGACACGACGGCATGAGACGGCGTGCTCTCCCAGGCGATCTCCTCGAGTGATTGAGTGCTCCTGAGAGAGGTGTCTGGTCTGCCCCGTTACCTCGCCCTACCCACCACTGGAGCGCGCTCCGCACGCTTCCTGATACAGAGGCCGCCACACCGGGGAGGAGGGTCCCTCTGCGGCCCGCTGTCTGACCTGGTCTGATCCAGGAAGCCGTCCACACCCACTCTCCCCACGCCAGTTCCTCAGAACATTATTGTAAGCTGACCCAGCTTGGAGGACTGAACTTCCTGGGAACTGATGCATGGGGAGCATTCTGGCACAAAATGGCCGCTGTAATCAGAAACTGGGAGTTTTTTGACTTAGGGTCCACTTCATACGAGCTCAGTTCCGCCCAATCACTTTAAAATGTGTCAATTTTCTGGCTGTTAACTGTAAATGCAGAGAGTGACAAAGTGTGCTTGACTCATTTTGCATGAGTCACTTCCCTTTCCTTTCAATTTGATGAATCGGTGGACGCCAAACAGTGCCACGCTGACATCAGAGCTTTCTGTAACCCTCCATAAAAGGCCGTAAAAACTACTTGCGAATGTGAAATTGTGTGCCTTTTCACAGTGACGTGCCAATAAGCAGCCCACGAAGCTTGCTAGCTCCGGGTAGAGGTGGCTGAGCAGGGAAAGTGCGCGTTGATTGATGAGGATAATTGTCACCGCGCTGCATGGGCCCGAACCGCGGTGGATCTTGCGTGGGTTTCCCTTCGCCCCGCCGCCACTGTTCATTTCGTCCTGCTGCTCAGGGGGCGGCCTCGGGAGGGGGGTGGTGAGCGAGCTAGCAAGCGAGGGGCGTTCCCCTACCACCTCAGCCCGAGCCTCCAATCACGGGCCGGGGACAGCAGCAGGGAACCCGAGCCTTAAAAGCTGTCACCGACGTCCGACATTGGACGAACACACTTTCTCCCTCTCGCTTCTTTTCTTTTTACTTTACGCTCTTTCTGAAGGAGGTGCTGAGAATCGACAAAATGCCCGCAGCTCCTGTGGAGAGTGAAATTTCAGTGGGCCAACAATGCTGCAATTTCCCATCAGTCTCTCTGGTGTTTTGTGATGTGGTCCAGGATGAGTATGGGCGTGGGGGTTCAACGATAATACAATAGACTTTCTGTGCATGGGGGTGTGGATGTTTTTCAAGTGCTTTGTTCCACACTCAGATTAAGATTTAAGATATTCAGCTGACATATTTAAATATGTTGCTGTGCCAAAGTCTCTGTACGACATGTTTCTCTTGAGAACTGTGCTATATGTGAATGTAAGTGCGTTTTCTAATGTATGGTGAAGGATTTGGAGGTATTTCTGCCGGAGAGCCTCGTGTTTGTTAATCCATCATTGCAATTGTGTCCCAAAACCCTCCTGACTGTTAGATTAGTTTCCTTTTTATTGAGTGCTAAAGCTTACAGTACCTGCAGTCAAAATGGGGCTACCAGGTCATTAACTTCCCTTTTGCAGAGGAGTTTTTGAGCGCTCGTGTGGGATAACAGACAGATAAACCTCCACAGACAGCTTCACGAGAACACACCTCTGACGTGAGATAAGCCACTGACCCGAGCAGCAGAACTATACCACCGTGAACTGGGTCAAAAGGTTAACAAAGAATATCAAGAATCAATAGTAATTGATATGTATTCTATCGATCTCCACCTATATGGTCAGTGCTTATCAGGCCTCTGGAGCCATTTGGCTTGACACTTGTAAATATATGTGATGTAATTTGATTTATGAGTAAAAATTCCTTTGACATTAGGGGCAAATAATGGCCAGTGACCTCATCAATAACCAGCAACACCCACATCTGAAAGAAGAAAGAAAACCTATGAATGAATTAGCTTGGAAAGGTCAACTTCATGATTATTGCTATGCATTAACTTGCCACCAGAGGCCTTTTCAAAATGAAAGAACTGAAAAAGAAATTTGCTCACCGCACTATACAAGAGTGGCACAGCAGGTTTCAGGAATAAGCCTGTGTTGATGTGTAAAACTAATAAACCATGGTGGAGATTTGGATGTGTTTGCTCGCGAAATAAAGTGACCTTTTACAGTCTCTTGATTTCCTTAATTCACAACATCAGTAAAAGTAATTGAAGTTACAGGCAAATAAACCGTAGACACCCTCAGTGAAGTGTTGCTGCCATTAAATGATTAGATTTCGAATGACTATGAATTCTTACAATATATTCATCTTGGACAACAAGATAGCTATTTCATTTAAATCCATTTCATTATTATCTTTTCTGTTCATGTTACTCTATGGACTTGGCGCTGATTTAATTGGTTCCACAGGAGCCAATTAACCACAACATACCATTCAATATTATAGCCACATATGTTTATTGATAGGATTGGATACAATTGCATGTTACTGGGTTCATTTGTTATTTATTATATGAGGAGAATTGCTGTTACGAATGCATTTAAATATTTTAGGCAAACACATAGGAAAACCAATTACAGTCAAATGCAAAAATTGATTTTTTACTACTGATGGTTAACTACTGCATAAGTATTATGAGGAAACGGTATCTGAAAGTGTTTTGGTGACACAGTAAATGCTCGTATTGTTCACCTGCAGAGCAGAAAGGCTTTCTCTTCAAACGTCGATTCCGAGATTCAGAATTTCTGTTGTGAGCGTGAATTTAATTCAGCATAACGATGTCACCTCTGCTGGGCTGCGCTTGTTCTTAGCAAAGGGCACAGGGGTCAGCAACTGAGAATTCAATCTTAAATAACCTCTCTGTGCTATTTATGTGCACAAAAACGAGAGAGGGGAACTTTCAGACAGTCGGTTATTTAATACGTGTTGGGCTGGCAGCTGTGATTAATTACTCATTGGGTGATATCTAAAACAATCCCGCCACTTGAAGAGCCCCCAGAGATGCCCGCTCACAAAATACTGGGAAGGGACGGCAGTCAGAGTAACAAGAGCATCCAGCTTTTTTAATAAGCGAAAGCAACACAGCCTGGAACTCACCTGAAAGTCTCTCTGGAAAGCCGTTGTGTTTCGTTTTAATTCCACCAGAGACAAACTTCTATAATTGGTAGCGGTATTACTGTCCACTTCACCGGCTAGCATGGGGATAGCGCTCGGTTACATGACTGGTTCTGTAATTTCTCTGCTTATTTCTGGTCATGTGTACCACGGTCTAATAACATGTTAGACTACATTCATCGCTCATGTTCTTTATGGAACAAAATGGCAGGCAATAAGTTGTGCTACTGCACCGCAGAATCATTTATTTATAGAATTATGTGTCCATGGCAACACCATGAAGCTTAAAGTTAGATTAACTTTGTTCTCCCGGAGGAAATATGTACAGCTCAATATTATGTATTTTGTTTCTCTTGAGTATAATCTGAGAACTTAATTAAAACACAAAGCTTTACTACCCCTTTTTGCTGAGTAGGACTTTGTCTGAGCTCATGTGTATGTAGTTTGATGGTGTACAACATACTTATAAATGGTCAGGTAATTACCCAACGCTTCATTGTCATTGTGCCTTCAGCTGACTGACATAATGTAAAGTAGTATTTACAAATTACAAGCACCAGTGTTTAGAATTAATAATTTTTCATATGTTGTTCGCATGAATGCAAATTTAAGTACAATGTTTTCTATGCTGAGATTGAGGCCGTAGATCCATCCTGCAATTCCAAAAAAGTATGTATCAGACAACGAAAAATAGTATTTTTCTAAGTACTGAAGATAAATGAACTATCTACACACGTGTTTACAGATATTATAACAAATAATATAAAATAAAAAATGTTTTAATGTAAATGTCTTAATATGTTTATACAGCAGCAGAATTTGTTTTTGATCCTGTGAACATTATTTTATTACTGTCTCAGCTGCCATGACGTGCATTTTAATAGCTTTACCGAGTGCTCACAACTGTTTTCGATTATTCACGATTCAGATCAGGTGGATTATTGATTACATATTAGCAATCTGCCTGTTCCTGCTCCATCAATTGCACAGTAACTGCACAGCTATGGATTACAGAGTGAAAAGAGGTGATATAACTGATAGCTTGGTATTGAAAACCATAGAGTCAGCACCCTGCATTTATAGCTCTGATTTTCTATAAATATCTGAATGTCAGTCATATGATATAACTAGCTAGATAGTTATATCATACAAGCTTTTTGTCGCAAACATACTGAACTCTACTGGTTTCCGCATAATTAGCCAACCATTACAGAAATGTTTTCCCGACCAAGGGGAAGTACACAACCCTGATTCAGTGAGCATATACGTGCTGTGATTGGTCAGAGTAATGTGGACATTAGCAGAAGGATGTCTTAAAATTAGATTGGCTGGAGTAGTCTCAGTGGAAAAAAAAAACGTATTTATGGGTTTATTTGCACGTGTGGCTGTCTCAAAATTGCAGAAATAAATGGTAGCGATTCCACCTACGCCAGGAAATGCAGAAATGCACATCGAGTCATTTTCCAGGAAAGATTTGTTTGTTAGCGGAAAAACATGTTTGTGAACCCACAATTTTTTATTTGAGGACCAGTTACATTATTTCTGAACCTGTTACATTTATTTGTGGATCGGCTGCATTTATTTGTGGATCAGTTGAATTTATTTGTGAACCAATTATTTTATAAAAATATTTGTGAATTTCATTTTGGAAAGTTCATGCTATACTATGTATGCTTTACTATTGATAAAAACTGAAAATGCTATCACAAAACCACAAAAAATCCCTAAATTGATCCTTCAGAATGCTGAAAGTTCTAACGACCCTGATTACTACTGATTTTATTGTGGATTTTTCGCTTAAAGCTAAAAAATTTGGTATAAATAATTAAAATATAGGCGACTGTAATATAAATATACAATTGAAATCAAAAGGCTTCATAGAAAATGTGTGATTTCATGGCACTTTCAAATGCAATGCAAACATTTCCACCATTCCCGATGCCTTCATATCTGGGAGTTACTGCAGTGACGCATGTGAATTTCACTTAAATACATATCAATATAGTAAAGAAATCAATATAGTGAACTTGAATATCCATATATAGTAATGCACTTTAACACCTTTTAGCAAAGAGGCTCTGTAACACAGTTTTATACCCACAGGCCCTTAACATGACATCTGTGAATGGGGTGCTAATTGTTTCACACCGCTCAATGTGCTTTTGGGAGTGTAGTTACTAGTGTTAACGTCTTTGGCTCCAGTCTTTATGAACATTGATTAGCCAGTGTAGTAGGCTACGCTAGAACGGTGTGTAAGGAGTAGTGGGACCTTGTTCATGGAATGTTAACACAGCAACTTTATATGATGAATAATAGATTGCAGTTGCAATGATGCAGGCCTGTAATGATGTTGGTTGTGACCTTTAACCCACGGCGTTAAAACAGCGTCGAGCTACAGTGTGCTGCCACCGTTCACCACACGGATGCAGAAGCCAAGGAAGGAATTCCTCAATGTACCCCTGAAAAAAATGATCAGGAAATGGGAAAGGTATATTTTTCCATTTCTTTTGCCTGGAGCTAATGGCTGAACTCCATCATGTGCTTTGTGAGGAAATGCTGCCCTTTCACTTGATTTTCTTTTCTTTTTTCTTTTTTTTCTTTCTTTCAAATCATATTCCCCATATAAGTGTTTCATTGGACACCTTTAAATGTCTCCAGAATTGGTGTAAATCTTTAAAATTGACATCCAGCCATTCCCACTGAGGTGCATATGAAGGGGTGTTTTTTGATCGCATGCGTTCACATTTGCCCATTTGTTGCTGTGTGTGTGAGTCCGTTCTGTGCATGCCTGCATGGTGCTTTACATAATGCCGTCACAGTTATTTTCCAAACCCCTCACGCTTGATATTTTCTACTTGAGAATTTTGCCCTGGAGGAAATGTTTGCATACATGGGCTCCTGTAAATATCGCTTAGAGTGAATGGCTGAGTATAAACACAGAATGATATTACCCTTGATCATTTTGGTCTTTTTTGGTTGAATCTCATATGTCACATGTTTTCATTTCCTTATACACCACACAGCTGGCAGATATTTTTCTGGGGGAATCTCTTGGAAACCCTGCCCTCATTTGATGCTTTAAGGGTCAATGAGACCAGCCACTTTTTCCTGTGCTTCACTGCAATTACCTCTCTCTCTCTCTCTCTCTCTCTCTCTCTCTCTCTCTCTCTCTCTGTTACACACACACACACACACACACATACACAAAGGTGAAAAAGCTGCAGAGACATATATTTACCATGGCCACATCTTTGCCTTGTGAGTCACCTCAGGATGTGATTGCTCATTTCATTCAAGGAGAGTGGCGATGATGACAAAAGTACGCACAGTCTCCCGAGCTTGCTCACAAAGAAACCAAAGGACAAACAAGGCTCAGCAGAGTCAGTGAAATATCCACCTTATGGTGACATATTAGCATAAAATTAATTATGCCTTTTGGAGGAATGCTGTAGCTAGATATGTGAGCATGTGATCTTTAGCAAAGATTGTTCATTTCTGGCATATCCATCCCTGCCAGTTACAGTGCCAGTTGTTTGTGTTTTCGTACAGTATCTGTACTTACTAGCTGTGACAGTGATAGATGTTCCTTGCACATCAGAATCACCCTTCATTCCGAGTGTGGCATAATTCTATCTACAGACAAACCCCAATCCTTTTTTTAAAGGAATGTAAAGGTGGTGACTCAGGGAACTGAAGAACTGAGCATTTTACCGAAAATAGGGATGCAGCCTAATTCAGGTGGGCACTTAAGACCACATATATAAGATTACTATTAAATGTTGAGAGAGAAGTAATAATTTTACACAAGTATTCCATTTTATCTTATATAAGTACCAGGATAATGTTGGCTTTCTTGTGCTCATAACCTGTTCAGTCTAACTTATAATTGCCCAATATCTTCATGCCAAAATCAGAATTCATATCTATGTGCCTAGCACTATTTTGATTGGAAAGCGAAAGCGTACCATACCCATTTAGTACGAACATGCAGTTCTTTCCAGGGTTTTTATAATGGTTCAAAATCTCAATAAAGAGAGATACTGCCCCCTAGTGCCCAACTGAAAACATTATACAGCTGAGAATCAGGGCATAAGGGCCAGTTGGAGGACAATTGCTCGATCTGTTTTTTTTTCAGCATTAGTATTGTACTGACATTTCAAGGATGAGGTAAGAATGGGTTTGCTGTGAATCTGTCAAATAGAGAGATAAAATGTCTGTTAATTCCAGTACAAGTCTGCTCCTGTGCATCGGCTGTGTAGTGTAGGCCAGAGGGGACATCACACGAGAAGTATGAGATTTCTGTGCTTCCAGAAACCTTACCTTGTCTTTTCAACCAAAACCAAATGCCTCAGATACATTTTTTTTAACCATTCTGAGAACTGAAAATCAATAAGACACTTCCAAGAAATCCAAGTTTATGGGACGCAGAAATGTATATGCAGTAATGTTGAGGAGGTACTTCTTCTTATATATTTTTCCCTATGCGCTCACTTCATTTCTCTTCAGAAAATAAGAGGTAGTCTACATATGGAGGAGATTTATTTGTGCTTCTGAAAACTGGTATTTGCATTTAGATTGTGTTTCTGTGATTTATTACCTCACCCGTTGTGCTCACCTTTCATTCATTTTGATCTTTTCAGAGACATTTTTTAATTGTGGTTGACACGACGGCACTGTTGGCGTTCACAATGTTCTGTGCATCGTGCCCGGTTTCCCTCCCAAACGTACGCTGAATGCTGGACAAATTCACGCTGACCGCGTCGCAATCACGGTCCGCATCCTCACTAGAATGACCGTGACCGTATCCCGGGCATCCAGCAGTATGAGCCTCTCTCCCCCTCTACCTCTGCAGTTTGTATAAACTGCTTCACAACCTGCACGTTCGCATCACCTTCAAAGGAACTTAATGTAAAAATAAATCCTAAAATGCCCTATGGTGAGAGCAGATTTGAAGGGGGGTGGGGGGTTAATTGCCTGTGTGTCCCAGCTCTGTGAGATTAGCGCTGAGAGAACAGGTCGACCTGGAAGGGGAGGTCTGAGAGGCAATAGGTGCGGCGGGCCAGGGAAATTAATGGGGTATTGTGACATCTTCATTCTCTTTCTGCCAGGGGCCCAATCACTTCCATGCCACTGGTTCCTCACCCTGATTATTTATTTAATATGGCTGCCGAGTACAGGGGAGGGGCCTCCTTGAGTCGCAGCTCTATTGATTAATGGCACAGTTAACATGTGTGTGTAACCCACTTAATGTGCCCTCATTTATTTTTACATTACAAATTATTTTAATTTTCTCAAATTTACCACTCCAATTAATCAACACTCCCTTGTTACAGTCATGTGTAAAATATGAAACGGAGGAAAGAAACAACATGGAAGTAAGGTCACAGAATTCATTAATGAAGCTGCAAAACATTTTACCAGCCAGAGGCACAGCTGTGGGAAAGGGATGCCATTATTAGCCTGGGGTATACGCTAATGAGATAACAAGGAACCAAATTTCAGATGTAAACACCATACATAGTACATTCCATCTCAACAAATATGAACATTTTCTGGAAGTCTTTTTGTCTCTGAGGATTTCACAGGGTGGAGTGCATTCCCATGCCTATCAAGCATGGCTGTTTGGGTCAGGGAGTGCATATATTCGCCCATATTGGGAACACACCCAAAAGGGTGGCTTTCAGTGTGAAATTCCAAACGTCATGATCAGAATGAAATCAAATCACTTCTTGCTAAATATCAATAGTATAACTACATAAAATAACAATGCACACAATTATTTATTAACTTTACAAAATAATATATTCTGAACATGAAATATGCGCCTTTGGAGGAATCTTGAAATATCCCCAAGTGGAGTAGGCTGGGATTTAAAATAATTCTTTCTTTGTCATATATAGTAATGCTACTTAAAGGACAGAAATTGATGCCAGTAAGACAGGGGATGGATCACTCCTGGAAAAGGAAAGTTGAGGACTTGACAAAGTATCCACTGCATCATTGCAACTTTATGTTCTTGAACAAATGTCAAGGCCATTGTTCTTTTGGCGTATTGTTTTGACAGACTATTGGAATTGATCTGAATGTTGCAAAATAAAACTGACTTATCTCCCAATGCCCTCAGAAGTTTGTAAAATTCACAGAATTCTCCAAAGACTATTTTTAAGTAAATTGCAAATTGGTTTTTCAGGAACATTGTTATCTGTTTCCTCTGCTGGTCATTTTTGACATCACATTATCGTAAGGGGAGTCATCGTCTTCTTTTGATTGGTCCTCCTGGAGGTCAGGGAAAGCCCTTTTTGCTGGTTTTGGGACGGCATAGTCATCAATGTGAGGGTTGTAGGGATACTCATGGCCACTGGGGTCCACTGCTGTGCCTTGGAATTTCCAGGCGTAACCCTTGACCTCTTCCGGTTCGTCGTAAAGGGAGGTAGGCCCCCTGACCTCCGTTACCATGGCCGCGCAACCCTCGGGCTCATCGTAAATGTGCTCCACCTTGAACTCGGTGGGCTTACGGACCTGGGACTGGGTCTTTAAGACTGGCCTGACGGACATCTCGTCTATGGAGTCATAGATGGGATCAGGGGCCTCTGCGCCATCTGCACGGTTGTCCCTCTCGTTGCCTGCATCCCCAGCCAGGGGCGTCTGAGCGGCCAGGAAGCAGGCCATCAGGTTCTTGCTGATAGTGTCAAAAGGGAGGGAGTATTCGTCGTGGGAACCTTGCCTGCCGTGAGCTGCGGATGTTGGCTTGGCCTCCTCCGGCTCCCCCTGGTCCCGTGTCATGGAGGTGTGGGAATAGGCCTGGTCCTCGCTGTTGAGGAGTGGGCAGCTTGAGATAGTCTTGACCTGGTTCTTTCGGGGGGGCGGCCTGGTGTCCAGGGTCAGGCTCTTCACTCCGGTCAGCAGTTTGTCGCTGGGCAGGTCCAGCCTGGACCTAGCGCCCTGTAGTGGGGCGGGGCTGTCCCTCATCTGGGCTTCACTGATGGTGCTGTAGACGCAGCTGTCCTTCGTGATCGGGTGTCTGGGGGCGGGCTCCATGTCCATCCCTCCCGAGGCCTGCCTCTGAGGGGCGTAGGTGTTCTTCTGCATGTTGATGGCCGTCTCAACTGCCTGGAAGAGGCCGTTCCCCTGCTTGGTGTCGAACTCAAAGTTTCCTTCCCCGGTGTCACATCGGCGTCCCGCTTCAAAGGAAAAAGTAACCTGAAACAGAAGGTTGGAGCTTTCATTTCAACCCTCAGCCCATGTCTACTAGCAAACAAGTGAAGGTCACACAAGGACGTTAAACTGATGTCAAATAAGTTAGCCCAGAAGGATACGATATAAAAAGAAAAACCACTGGATAATCCCATCCTTCATGTTTGACAGGTTCTTAGCTTTAATAGTAGGTTCAAAGCAGTGTAGTTGTATAACTTTTTTTAAAGTTTCCCCGTTTGAAATGTTAAAAAATAAGTTTGTTGGACTGGAGTTCTTTTGAAATTGTTCTTTGAATTTGGAAGCAGTGTTACCTTGTCCCGACCGAACCTTCGGAGGTAGCGGTAGGGCCAGGCGAAGAGCATCTCGCCTGACTTTGAGTCTATGAGGATGAGGCTGTCGAAATCGGCACGCAGGAAGAAGGACCCACGTAACCTGCACCTCTCCGAGGCCTCCGTTTTCCTCACCAACACCTTGAAGTCCCTTAAGGCTGGTGGAGCACATGAAAATAATGTAGTATCTGTAATATCACAGCTTTTAAAAAAAAAAAATAATAATGATGCCGATTCTCTGCCTCCAGCAGCCAGTGTGACACAATTAGCGATGTGGCGTGTTGTTTTGTCGTGCATTTCTTGAGGCGCACGGGTGTTGAGTTGTACCAGGTGGCCTATTGTCAGCATGTTGTGTACTGAACTGAATGTGTTGCTTAAGTGCGGTTGCAAAACCAAGTCGGTTGAATTGTCGGCAGATCCTTGTGACTCAGAGTTAAATTACCCTGAGCTGGAAATTGCATCAGATGCAGAGGCACTGTATAGCCCTCCCATGGAAATGTTTCCACACAGGAGCCAACAAAAGGTGATCATGTCTCGTTTATGGCCTAAAGTGTCATTTGAAAGGCTGGAAGACATATTTTTTTCCATTCGCACAGAAGGCAATCTCACTGGAAAATAATATAACAGGCCATCTGATTAAAATCACCCTCCACCACCCCACTTAAAATTATGCCCTAATATTGCTCTGAAATACCAGTAATATCCATTAGAGTAATGAGATCGCTCAAAATAAATAAAGAGGAGATACGGTCTTTGCTTAGGCAGATAGTTACAGTGGTAATGAAAAAGCAGCCAGATCCATTATGCTCTGTCACTGCTTCACTGTGAAAAGGGCGCCATCGGATTGACTTCCCCTTTCACCATGAGGGTGCTGTTTGTTTCTCACGACTTCCCATTTTCCGTCCGGTCTCTAGTTATACTGGCTTGTACAGTGTCTGGCATATATTTTCTGAAGTTATCAGACTGTATAGTTATCAGATTGTATAGTATGGTTGGGGAGTGAGGAGGTGGGAATGACGGCTGCATGGCTTGTTACTTCTAGGTTATATCCCAATCCTGAGCCTATAACAATTTATTTAAACTTTCAGAAAATTGAAATAATCCAAAACCTTATTTGTATAATTGTATTTGCATTATGAACAAGGGTATAACATTCCATAATGGCTAAAATTTAATTATTAGGAAGCAATGTCATTACATTTGGTTATTGCTCTTTTATACCAGTGTGACAAAATTATCATTACTTTACGATTTGGTTACATAGTAACTACTTAGTTACTAACATGGAAAATGAATACTTAGTTGGTATACAGCATGAATGAGAACTCTATTTGTCGCCTACTTATGAAGACTACAAAGGCATATCTATTCGTGCTTGCCAGGACCTGCAACGAATTGCAGCTCGGTCGCCTGCTTTTGAGTCTACCAGCAGCTGCCTGTTACAGGTTGCAAAAGATTGGTGGTTTCAGGGCACCGCCTTTTTGTTAGGGCTTCAAACACACCTGTTCAAGAGCATGTGGATATAAGACCCCTATTGCATTGGGGTGATGCAGTCTGAATTCCATCATTCCTGGGGTCTCTGCTTTCCCTCAACAGACGACAAAAAAGAAAAAAAGCCTATTTCCTTCCTGTAGAATTGAAGCGCTATAATAGAACTTTGCAGAGCAGAAAATAGACCGGGTGACTTCCGTGTGTGGTTTTGCCTCTCTGCTACTGGGGTTGAATATAAACAGGTGCTTGGTTCTTTGTCGTGTTCATCTCTATTTCAAAAAAAAAAAATATTGTGTATGTATTTTTTTTACTCAACACATAAGAGGCATATGGCACGCCAAACTCAGATCTCCTAGCTTCTCCAAAACATTGTAGACCTCAGACTGCTTTCCTTTTGCGAGAAATCTCTCTAGCCCTCCTAGACAGGGAGCACTCAGAAAGACCAACTGGGGAAATGGTGAGGCCGAGTGCTACTTGCACTATGTGGGGGTTTTTTCTTTTATGATTCACCCGTGATGTGCAGGAGGATGTGTGACTGAAATACACATTCTGATTCTGGCTCAAACGCAGAGCATTCTTTGTTGCGCTGCTGTCTTTTAACTAATCTGGCCCAACCTCTCCAGCACACAAGGTTGGAGATTCTGAACTGTGGGGGAGCAGAGAGGTTGATCGTGGCTGTGTGGCTGCACGATATTCCAAGGACTGAGAGATTGGTATGGAGGACGCTGTCTCATCCAATCAAATCCCCCAGCAGGTTGTTTCTGCCCAGGGATGGACCGGCAGCTGAGGATGTTGGCAACTCCAAGGAAACCCAGCTAAGAAGCCTTCAGATCTGCCTTCAGCTTTTCTGTGGCGGAGATGTTAGCATGTCCTCCCCGGTCCCAGTGTGTGACTGCCCCTCTGCATTTCTGTAAAGCTCTTTGCTGATTTTATCCAAATATGCACATTTAAACCCCGAAACACAACAGTACGTGCCACTCGTTTAATATGTGTGAAGACCTATCTTGATAATTAAATTAAACTCATCATTAGCAGGGTCTTGTTGTTGCCAAGACTGTGGTCTTGGATTCTGTATCCCTGCACATAATGGGGTACATTGGGGCAAGCTTCTCTGCTAACAGATGCTAAGGGAAGGCTCTCTCTCTCTTAGGCCCATTACGGAATGGCCATGTGGCCCTGTAATGAACTTTGTAAATGATCTGCGGTTCCACAGAGCAGCACAGCGTTGTGTCCTTTCACTGTGGACTGTATCACACCCTGGAGCTATATCTGTCGGCTTCACACACGATGCGTTTGATTTGGTTTTGGCCAGTTCCTGGTGATTCAGTGATTCAGTTTGTGGGTGTATGTGTGAAAAGGACAGAGACAGGTAAAGAAAGGGTGATACCTAGGACAGAGAGAGGTAAAGAAAGGGAGGAAGCAAGTGCAAGAGAGACTGAGAAATGGGTCCACATCTTTGGCTGCATTCAAAATGTGCTTGTTGGATTCTTCTAGGAGAGAAAAATCTATACAGGGACAGGGGATGTCGTTTCCTACTGGTATAACCGTTCAGCTGATGAATTTTTTTGTTTTTTGGCAGTTTTTGACAATTTAAAGTTTCTTTAAACTTTGACAGTTCTCATGTTTAAATATCCGTGCTGAGAATCTTGAGAATCTCTCATGAGAGGCTCTACAGTGTTAAAATGAACTGTTTAAATAATTTAAAGATTTTGAGATGAGAACCCCAACAAAATAATGAGAACTTAACATTTTCACAACTTTCTGTAACTTTCTATGACTACAGCATGGGACTAGCCGTGTTCTTTGTTCTTAGCTCCACTTATTTTAAATCCAGATGTAGTCATTGGAGACCAGCAAAACTAAAAAGCCCATCGGTGGATCTATTCCCTCTGTATACACTGCGACATATGATCGAGATTACGTCTGAGTAAAAAAAGAGTAGCCGCGGCAAATGTTTATCAAACTCTAAATATTTATAATGGCCAAAGGGTAGCTCTGTGACCATTGATTAAAGAAACGTGGTAATAACTGTGACACACATAATTGAGATCAGATGCATTGATTGTGAATAATTACTTTTTTGCCCCTCGAGCTTAAGAAGCTGGCTGAGTTTTCGCAGGGCCCTCATCTGTTATACTTGCACCACACAGAGAGGCAGCCATCTTCCATGTGAGCCTTTTACCAGCATGAGAACAGGGAAGCGGGAAATAAACATTTGAAGATTTTTTATGGGGTTCCCCAAAGGCAGCGACATATTTTGTGTGTTCGAGGGGTCGCTCTTACTGAGAGACAGTCTACTGCGGTGAAGTTTCATGGAAAAAATGTTTTCAATCTATTTTAATTTTGGTATGGAAACATTTGGTTTTTTTACGAGGTAGGCTTGCCACATGTAGGATAGATTTTAGAATGAGAACTCAAAATTGAGCACTCAGTTCCCACTGTTAAATGAATGGGTAAAGAAAAAATTAGCTCAGCAGTTTCAAGAACGGTAAAATGGTAAATGGACTGCATTTATATAGCACTTTTATCCAAAGCGCTTTACAATTGATGCCTCTCACTCACCAGAGCAGTTTGGGGTTAGGTGTCTTGCTCAGGGACACTTCGACACGCCCAGGGCGGGGATCGAACCGGCAACCCTCCGACTGCCAGACAACCGTTCTTACGTCCTGAGCTATGTCGCCCCAAGAAAGAGTACAACATTGCCTAAAGACGGCAAGAGTATCCAATATAGCTTTAAAAATAGACGGGATATGGAATGTGGTGCTAGAGTATGTGAAAGGAAATAACAGACAGTTTTGCAGATGTGTTACTTGTGAGCAGGATGTATTATGTTTGAGCGATAACTGGACAGTTTGTTGAGCTGAGAGGGCACTGGTACGATCGTTTTCAGCCACATGACAGGAAAAGCCAGCCGCAAGGCGAAACATTTTCCACTGTATAGTACGTCGACCGTAGAGAAGGGGAAGTGGTCACAAGTCTTGAGCATTTATAGCAAGACAGCAATGAATATCAAGTTACCCCCCTAGATCACTTCAGGCTTACTATGCATGCCTCCATGTGCATCAATTTAACACTGAGTCCCTTCAACCATTTAAAACTGTACAATTATCCAGCCATGTCAAAATTTGTTTTGCCACAATTGAGAACTTCTGTAGAACAGTATTTACGCTATAAATAGGAGTGACATATATATATATATAGGGAGTAACATGAGATACGGTATATAGCTTTACTGATATATTTTTAGTATTTAATGTGGGTAAAGTGGGTCAAAGACATGTACAGTTCTTCGTGGTGAGGTTATTTTATGCAAATTAGGAGTTAATCTGCACACTCAGTTAGTTGTGAGTGTAAATACCCGTGGGTTGTCGAGAGGGTTTTGAGGGGGCTGGCTAAGCTGCAGATGACATGCTGCCAATCATGCTCAATCATCCCAAAATAATTGAATGGGAGGGGGCGGTCTTCTCAAAAAGTGCAGTGCTTCCACAGCTCTCAGAAACAGAGGTGCACAGGGCTGTAATCCCTTTGCCTTTCCATTGTAATTCCGTATCCCTGTCACTTTCATTAAATATTTAATAAGATTTCACTCAGAACCAGAGGCAGATTTGGGGCTTCGTAATGAATGCTGGTGAATGAGGGCCAGTTTTTTTCTGTCCTCTTTTCATGTTTCTGCTCTGTTTGAATGCCGGTGGTCTCCTTGATGTGCCGTGACTGTGGAGGCCAGCTACCTAGGTCCCTGGCTATCTCGTGGGGGGTCGGGGCGGTGGGGGGGTGGCATTTTACTGGGAAGCTGGGGCCCTGGAGCCGAAGGTGCACAGTGAGCCACTGCTCTCTGGGTGGGGGGGGCAGCTTGATTCCTTTCTAGCCTCCTCTGGCCTGTCACAGTTTTCATACACCTCACACGCTCGGGGACGGTGTTCCTCCTGCCTCCGGCTCATTACAGCCGCCTTCTGTGTCTTCCCAACACGCGCGCGGTCCCCCCAGGCGGTCTTCAATATTTACAGCGAGAGACAGCGTGGCCCTGTTCCCAGGCAGCGAAGCAAAGAGCCAGACAGGGCCGCAGCGACAGAAAGAGACGAAGCGGGAGGCTGTGGCATCGCGGTGTGTGGGGCCCACCGAGATCAAACCCTCTACTTTGACAGCCTATGAACATTCAGTACTCTAATGCCTGTTTCGGTGAAATCCTTAAATGTAGATGCATCCCTGGCTCTGTACACCAAGAGACCCTATGAATTCAGCTGAAGGGGTTGAGTCACTCTGGAAAAGAGCATCTGATAAAGGACTTTAATTCAATGTAATGCTGGCCTGGACAAAGCATTTCCTTCTGAATCGGTGCGGTGTTGCAGGAGAAACTGTTTTTGTAAATGCAACACAGTAAAATGTTCAGTGTTAATTAACACGTTACAGTGTACATGTGGTCCCTAATGGACCCATATAAACTTATATCATTATATCGTTATCATTGTAAAGCACTTTGAGTGTTTGGAAAAGTGCTATATAAATGCAATGATTCATTCATTCGTTCTGTTGAGTTGAATTAACACTGGACATTACTGCGTATGGCAATAGAGGCAATATTTGTCATAGAGACATTTTGCATGAATAGCCATGTTTTCTCACCATGGTCTCCTCTGCAGTACAGAGAGTTCTCCTCCATTGTGGACTCTTCTGGGTCCCCTCTTGTGGGGCCCCTCTGGATACTGCTGCGCTTGGGCACCACGCGCTCACTCCAGTTCATCTGCATGGGGTCGCAAAAACGCTAGCCGTCAACAGACAACCACGATGACACACTTTCCTGTCCGTTTACGCTTAAGGTTGTGTCTCAAATGGAAAATCCTTCCTGTCAAACATTAACATTCTGCCATTTATTCCTTTTTATGTTCTTTGAACAAAAGAGGAATGTATCGTAGAATTGAGTTTTCTTCTTCTGCATCATCACTCAGCAGAGAGGACTAATCTGAGGATTGTGAGATCTGAGCAGATTTGTGCACTACATGCTACTGTTAGCTGTTTACAGCTACCAAATAAAATTGCTGTATAGTTGTAGTGCTGGGTCACTTGGTCACATCATCATTAGATTGCTGACCACTTGTTGTTTATAGTTTCATCGTGCATCTGGTGTATGATGCATGAGTATGGCATTTATTCAGACCTATACTGGCATATGTGAACATTGTAAATCAAATTTATTGTTTTAAGAATATGTGTTAAAATATGCATGTTTAAGAAATGGAGCTCTGTCAGTAAGAAAAATAAACTGAGCTTATTCTGCATACCGCAGAACATTTAAGCCTCCCTATATGGCAAGTATTATTTCAACGCTATGACTGATTGGGATGTCAGGAAGTCACTTTCTTAAAGTTTATATCCGTCAAGCACTTTTTGTCTTGCTGTGCTGAAATGACCTTTGAGGCCTGCGCGGCATGTTGGTTTTGGTTTGAAGCAGTCCTAGAGTCATTTCAAAGGTTCATTCACTTCAGCTGAAATCCACCCTACAAAAGCATACAGAACTGCTGCACAGCTACTTCTTTTGGGACACAGCCACACTCTCAAGTAAGGACATTGCAGTCGTGACTGAGGAGTTTCTGACCACCTCACTGAACAATATGGTGGTTATGGGTATTCTGGCTAGTCCACAGCAGGGCTGTCATACTAAGTACCTGAAGTAGTGTGTGTGTGTGTGTGTGTGTGTTTGTGTGTTTGCTTATGAAGCTGATTATTATTTTAATTGGAGCAAATGAGGCAGATAATTGGTTAAAAGAAAGTACAGTATGAATTCCAACAATCCAGACCACTGGTCAGCAGTGATAATTCATATTTCACTGTGTACTAATATTTTCATGTCCTGGCATGGCTTGGTCAAAAGATGAATTTTGATGCCTTTTAGAAGAACTGAGTCTGTCACAGATTCCTACAGAAATCAACCTCTGCCCTGAGGTAAATAGCCCATGAGGACAGGAGCTGAGAACTCTGCTGGCTCCAGGGATTCCTAGAAACAACAGGAACTCTTAAAGGATGGATTCTAGGAAGTCCAAGTTGACATCTGTTTTTTCTACTACCTCCCATAGCAATCAAGGTAATTTGCATCAAAGCCAATTTAGTAACATTTAGCTTCTGTAGTATCACTGGTAAGAAATAAAATAGAATGTCTGCATCTCTCAGCCAGTGGTATGCATGCTAACCAAAATGAACAGCCCATAATATTACTCAATTGTTCTGAGAATATTCTTCTCAGGCTTGCATTTGCCTGGAAACAAGCACATGACACACTGCATACTGCAAACCATACTGTGACTTTGTTAAAAACAACTTCTGTTTTTTTTTTTTTTTTTTTGAAGCTGTCAAACTCAACAGTGAATAATGTGAGCTCAAATCGAGAATTTACTGAGAAGAGTTTTAACCCTGAATCCCCGCCTAGTTGTGAGCACATAGTGTGCACAAATGGTTTTGTGTAACATCAGTCATCACGTTAGTCAGTCTGTGTCACTAAGGGCTCTGTGAGTTCCTTTAAATCCTTTTTATAGTTGTATGAAGGAGAACAGCTGAAAATGTGGTCTGCATCTGGGGCCGGGGTCCAACATGCTCTTTCTTGGAATTTTCACGCTGACAATACAATACATGAGCGGGCCATTCCCAGAAGGCAGCCCCATCCCCCCGCATCGCACTAAAGCCCAGAGTATTGCTCCCTAAATATTACAACAGATTCTGTGTGTTTTGTTTCCCAAGGTGAATGTTAAGCGTTGGTAAGGAATGCCTATTTTAGTGCCTGTAGCCCCAGCGTGGAACAGGGGGCCGTGACTCACGCTGTGTTGAGAGTCATCTGACACTGAGCGTTTCGGCGCTGGGGTGGGAACCACGGAGGCGCTGTGCCAGTCCCATGTCTCTAACCTCCTGTGAGCCTCAGGTCAGCAGGGAGTGAGGTCACACAAGCTTCCCTTTCTATGCGCGCTGTGTGGTAACTATTCCTGGATTTGCAAATATCACATTAAAGACTTATATTTATTTCGCAAATGGGAAAACACCTTTTACAGAACAAGCATTTGCCCTGTTTCTAGAATCCAATCTATTGTATATTGTATCCTTCACCTCCTATACGGCAATGCAGCCCAAAGCATCGGACTAAAATATGCAAATCAAGGTTTCAGGTAGTAACAATTTTATATGTTCACTCAGACTGTCATGTGGATTTCACTGTTTCCACAAAACTGTTATTTTCCCTGAAATCTGAATGACAAATAGCACCCTTATGTGGTTTAAAGATAAACTGTCTGACATGAGATGGTATTCACCATTGTAAAGAATACCATATGCAGTACACATTCCATATACTCTGCCTGCATAATGTCCAAATTTCTGGCAGGGCAACCGACAAACTGCCAGACGGTGTGCACTCCCAAGGGTGGGGAAAAAGACACATCTGTGTTGTGAGGCATTGTGGGTAGAAAATCTGGGATGCATTACAATAGGTAGCCATACAGACATGGCTGACGTGATATCTGACACCTATCTGACCACAATTTCCTTGCATGTCACCTCTACACAAAATAGCTACAATAAAGAAGCATCCAGTATCATTAATTGAACATCTTGTGTGTGTGTGTGTGTGCGCGCGCGTCCATATAGAATATATATGGCACTTCGGGGTGGGTAACAATCACCACTGTATACAGTTATACACTTTGTTGTACGTCGCTCTGGATAAGAGCGTCTGCCAAATGTCTGTAATGTAATGTATATCAACTAAGCATGAACTCACGGAGGGAACATCTAAAGTGGTGTGCTAAGATGGTGGCTATGCGCTGATGTCCCTTTGAGCTCTTGTTTCTATTTAGCATCTGTGTCACTATTTTGGACGCTGTATATCCTGCTTTGAGTGCTAAACAACATGAAAACGGATCTGTGCGCAGCGCACTGCCGCTACGCTAAGCGGTCAGAAGGGTTGGGCTAACGTACAGGGAAGGCAATCTCACAAAGCTTCTGGGTCCAGTCCTCCAGCTCAGAGTTCTCTGCTGCGAATACGAAGAGCTTCTCGGTGGTCTCCACCAGGAAGGGGCCACAGTCCTTGGGGCAGTCCATCTCCACCTCCGACACCCGGATGCAGTCACTCAGCTTGATGACCTTCTTGTTCTCCTGCTTGCGGAGGGTCTTGTCGGCCTTCTCCATGCTGACCGCATTGTCTTTGCACTCAAAGAACTCCATCCGGGAGATGGAGCAGGCACTCTCTCTGTAGATGATGGACCACACCTTCTTCCATTTCTACATGGGAGATGAGAAAGGTTCAGTATACCTCTAAAAATGATTCTAATAAAAGATTGATATCTAACATCTTTAGAGTAAAAACAGAAAGAAGATGACAGTCCTAGCATTATGTAATGGTAAAAAAAAAAAAAAAAACACGTTTTTGTTTTTCATACATTTTATTCTTGTTTATAAACTGATATGTTGTAATTGATTTGGCTAGCAAATATAGGTGGAAAGTCTAAACTGAAATTCAATGCAGGTGCAATTGTGTAGAAGTAAATTCCTGTGATATTGTGTAATTTTTATATACATATTTTCTAAATAGACAAATGGTGTTGATACAACTAAACTAAAAAAATAGAATTGACTTCCTGAGGCCTGTGTCAGAATAGGGTTATATAAAGTATGTCAGCACTGAATTCACTTCATATATGAGAGGGCATATTGTTGTGCAAACTGCAAAGGGATTGCCCAGTGCTACTTTGAATGGAACAAACAACACATTTGAATTTCCAGAAAATCTTTTTCTTTCTTAGAAATCATCCTTTCAATCACCTTTTGAGTAAGGTGATTGAAAGGTTCACATTAAGAAATTGACATGAAATGGAACAAAACCAAAAGTGATCACCTGCTCATTGTTTGTTGAGTGCTAAATTAGAAATTTTATACATCCCTGCCATTTACAAACTTGTGAGCCAGCCGAGAGTCTTTGTCACGTATCAAAAGGTACAATGGAAAGGGGTTTTGCGAGAAGCCTTGCTACCATGCAGTTCACACCAGATCCGATCTTTCGGGTAGTTTTCCAACAGCCTTCTCACCTCAGTCTGTGATCTCTAATGCCATAGAAGCTCTCAGGGCTCTGAAGATTGCCTTCAGAAGCTAATAAAAACACAAACAGAAACCCCTCTGACTGCTTCTCCTCTGAACGGCATTTTTATGAAAGCTTCGCTGAGAACATTGCAGGGTTACCTAAAATGCTCTTCCGCCATGAAAAGACCATGAAAACAAGGAAGGAAAGCCTCTGACACCGTGGATTAACCATAACCCGAGTGCAATATTTACACAAAGTGGCTTACATCGACTTCCAAATGCCAAATGTCAAACGGATGAATGATCTTCTTTTCTTTTTTCTCTTACTTCTATCTGGCTCTTAGAATGTCATCTTGACATTAAACTTCTCGGCCATCAAAACTTGGCATTACAAAAAATTACTATCAGAACCACTCATGACAAGAGTCAATATAGCCAATATTGAAGCATGTCTGAATGAGCTATTGTTCCATGTGTGCAGTCGGTGTCTGGAATGGTCGAGCGGTCACATTTTAAAGCTCTTGCTCTTGGTAGTGATTTTTTTGCATGTATATTTACGTAGCAAGACGGTTTGCATTTTTTACCCAGCGAAGAGCCCTATGTAGGGGCTGTTACTTTACAGCTTGCTCCTGGGTGTTGTTTACAAGGTACATAAACTCACAAAGCCCGGTTCAAAGCTGCCAATCATTTGTTTAAGCACTCATAGATTTCCAGAGTGCAAAATGTGCAGTGTATGAAAGGGTAACATGTCTCATTACATGTTATTTCTCCCAAAAATCAATTTTCTGCCATTTAGTCAGCCCATTCATTTTAATATGTCAGCTGTATTTTAATGAGGTTTCTCGTCAAGGCTGCTTTCGGAATAAGTCTGTTTAATTTGTCCAATTAGCCAACTTTATAGTGAAAAAATGTGGGCAAACTAATTTCATGAAAATCCCAAGTGGGTATATTTAACTTTGTTTTTCAAACATCAACATTTCCAACAATTAAAAATACATGGAAATGTAGTTATTTGTAAAGCCTTGTTGAAACCATACAAACTACAAATGTTCACCCCGATAAAATAAGTGATTAGAATATTCCAGATGACCAGGCTTCATTTGCAAATTCAGAGAATGTGAGAATGTTAATTTAGACAGAGAAATATCACTCAAAAATGTTTTCAAATCAAGAACAACTGTAATTTATTTCTAAATGTCAACATGAACTCATAAGAAAAAATGTTTTTGAAACTGCATGCATTTTAATGTGCTGCATTTAAAAATATATATTTTTGTGATATAAGAGTAAGTGCTCTTAACCAAACAAAAATAGGGGTTACCTTTATACTGTAAAATTAAATGTTTTGTTTTATGAGCCAAATCCATATAGATGTACCCATAACTTCTATCCTCTGCCACCGTTATCACTCAATATGCCATAGAACTCCAAACAAACCCCTGCATTGTGATGCTTGAACTATGATCTTCTGGCCTATAGTTTCATATCCCTTTGTCATTGTGTAGTCACATAGGGATAACCTCAGAAGAATGTGTAGAAGAATATGTCAGACTAATCAGGTCATTTTAACCAAAACAAAACACAAAATAACAGCGGCCACCTGTGTGAATTGGTTAATACCTAAATTTTGATGTCTGTTTTTTGCTTGCTTATTTGTTTGTTAGTTTTTTCTGTTAAATTTCTAGAACAAAATGTAAATATTACATTCATTTAACAGCTTCTGTATTCCGTATTCCGCTGAATGTTTACATTAAAGACACCATAAAGGTAAAAGAGTACTAAACTCCCTGGAGTTTGCTGATCCCAGTTCAGTGATACATTGTCATGGGGGACAAATAGTCCTTAGAATTTATTCAGAATTCATCATTATCTTAAATACCACTTAGTAGGACACATCTATACATGAATTAAACTCAGGGAAAGTGTTTTGGTTATACCACGCATAACAATTACTTAAAACTTTATGAGAGACGTTAATTGGTCTGCCCTTGGTATGTTTCACTAAAACGTTTTCTCTGACATTCATTTTCTGTGTGCTCAGTGACATTTTTCCCCAGAGAACTTTTTAAAAGATCAAATTCCATTTAAAGGAATGGTTGACTTTCTGAGATCTCTAAACTTGCAGTATTATTTCAGTTTTTGTGTATGCTTTGTTTTGCCCCGTTTTTGTGAGATGAAGGATACTTTAGGTATTTCCTGATGACCGGCTGGCTTTGCAATGACTGCTAACTGACATTCCGGAGCTTTTGGTCGAAATCCTCCAGAGGCTGTACGTGTGTACATTGGCCAGTTATTTTCAAAAATTACGTTTAATATTATTTTTAGATAGAACTAGTGCCTATGGATCCTGTAACCTGAGAAAACTGTGCTCAAGAAAAGAAGTACCAGCACAAAATAAAAATGTACTGTATATTTATAGTTGTGAATAAATGCTATAAAATTAGCTGTTAAATCTGTTTTTATATACAGCTCCTGGAAACAGAACACCACTGTAATAGCTGCTTTGTAGTTACTTGAAGTGTATTTTCTTGATTTAGACCACAAAACCCCAAATGCCCTATAACATCCATTGTAAAGCCAGGAAATCATGAGAAACTTCTTTCTAAAATATCCTTTATTGTGCACAAAAACTATCTTGGCCCGTTGAGAACATACACTAAAACTGAAGCTGTCAAAAGTTAAACTAAAGATATCAACCAAAAAAACCCCATGAAATCAACTATCCGTGAAAGTACCCATTACAGGGTCATTGTAATATAAAGTACTGATAGCTTCATGTATATCAGACATACAATGGCCTTTAAAGCAAATGAACCAGGTATAAAGTGCAACAGCGGTGTAGCCTTACCTTCCCAAACCTCTGCTGTTGAATGTACAGTACTCCCTTCTTCCTGACGTCCTCGTCCATGGCGATCTCTCCTCCGCTGGCTCCTTCGAGCCGTCTGTAGCCCTGTAGCACGACGAGCTGAGCCAGTAGCGTCTGCGATCGATGCAGAGGCCCCGAGTTCCCCGTCATCGTGACTTCCTGTGCGCCCTGCACTACCGTTAAAACTCAGCCTGCTTACGCAGAGTGGTGTGTGGTGTGTGTGCGCACGCGTCTGCTTGCGTTTGCATTTGCGTTTTTGGGTGTGTATGTGTGACAACGTCTTTGTTTGTTCAAACCCACGACCCTCACTTTTGCAACTCCATTCTATTTTTGTCACGCTTTGTCAATGACCTCAGTGTGAATCCATGCCTCGATTTACAACGTACACAACATCACAGAGCATTTCAGTGCCGAGCATCTCAGTTATCAGGTCTCATCTATCTCTATTCGTCATTCCTCATAGTAAGCTTTTATGACTACATAAAGTCATGGTATCAGTCCTTTAGACCTTAGTTATCAATGGTCTATTGTCTATATTTGCATTTTGTTCCCTATTGTAGTTAATTATAAATCCATGCAAAAGGTGCTACACAGTGGCGGTATTTAAATCGCATCCATATTTAGTGCAGTAATGAAACTTAAGGTTTTGGTTCAATGTAGACTATGCCAGTGGTAACCATGGCAGCAGGTCTTGCAGGTGTTGTGGAACTGCTCTCAACATTATTTTTGGTGTCAGTCGGCTGGTGTCCTCGCCTCGTCTCTTAAAAGCCGCTCCTCCCACGGTGGTCATGTCCTGTCCTCCCCACCTCCACTAGTTGTGCAGGAATCTTTCACAAGTCACTGCACAGCTCATCTAGATTACATTACATTACAGGCATTTAGCAGACGCTCTTATCCAGAGCGACTTACAACTTTTTACATAACATTTACATTGCATCCATTTATACAGCTGGATATATACTGAAGCAATGCAGGTTAAGTACCTTGCTCAAGGGTACAACTGCAGTGTCCCACCCAGGAATCGAACCTATGACCTTTTGGTTACAAGCCCAGTTCTTTTTAATGACTATGTCACACTGCCGTCATCTACCCACTTACAGAGTGAAAAGACTAGGCAGCTGGCTACACAAGCACATTAGAGGGCACATTCTGATTATGCGCCCTCCCAAATCAATTGAGGGCACTACTGGCTTTAAATTGCAGTTGGGCTATTCAAACTAGGGTATAAAGAAAGACAGGGATAAACATAACCTCAGACTGAAAGCCCACAATGAGACACACCCCAGCCTATAAATCACACGTCATACTCTGCGATCTTTTCTCCAATTCTCTCATTTTCTCTCATGTCACTTCTTCTCTTCAACCCCCTCCCCCATCCTCTCATGTGTTAGCTTAATTGTCCTGACAGTTACACTTTTTTATTTAACTTTATTTTTAAGACAGTATTAGACAATATTGTCGAATGAAAAGCCATTTGCTACCCCTGTCTTAAATTCTCAGGACTTTAGATCAGAACCCATACTTATACTGAGCATCAGCTTCTGATTCTAGTTTTGACAGTTATATTTCACAGAATAGTTATTTTTAGATTTTGCAACCTCGCGGTTCTAGACCTGTGGTCAGAAAATAAACATCCCGTTCCTCTTTTAGTTTTCCATCAACTTTTGCGAGACTTCTGTTTTTGTCTCACTATACTTTTAGTCACCATGGGTTTTTTTTTTCATTTATTTTTTTTTACAACAAAAATGGAACCAAATAAATTGCTAAGCAGTAAGGTCATTGCATTAAATGTGGACTCCATGCTTGTTTTTAAGTAAAAAAGGAAATTGTTTTGTATCCAAATATGGTGGAATTCATGATATGCAAAGGACATTTTAATATGCATACGTGTACAATGCATGCAGTTTTAATATTTATGGTTGTACTCGACCCCCCTGTCTTTTGCACTCTGTCAAAGGCATAGTGCTCTGTTGAGTCTTGCACGCACCCTTCCTTTACACATGTAATTTCCTCTGTCTGCAATCGCAAGCCCAGCAACTTCCTGTTGGCAACCAGAAACCTATCAGCAGAGCTGCCTCCTCTTTGAAATGCTTCACAGCTTACCTTCCATGTTGTCCAGGTCAAATTGAAGTAGAAAAATCTTCATTCCAAAACAAATCTGGCTGGCAATCAGTTATTAAATAAATAGCTGCTAGTGGCAGGAAACTGCTCTGTTAATGGCTGAACTTACTTGTATGATAAGGGTACTTTGTTCCTCTTTTCTACTAATTACTTCAAAGAAAGGGGTAGTTCCTTGCCATTATTATTGCAAGAACCCACAGTGAAAATTCCTTCTTATTTACTGAAGTAATTTTGAAATGGTCTTTCCATGGTTCCATAGCTAACTCCACAACAAAGTTTAAATCCCAGAATGCACCATGTTAAGGAAAGCGCCTTTTATAGAACAATGCAGCCCAAAGAATTGGGCTGAACTGTGCACCGAGGTTTCAGGTAGTAACAGTTTCACTGAGACTGTCAAGTGGATTTCATTATATCCACAAATCTGTTATTTTCCCTGAGATCTAGAATGACAAATAGCACTTTTTAGAGATTAGAATTTTTGGAACTAAAATAATGCAGACATAAATTCTGTGCCACATCAGAACCCTAACACGGTTTGAAGATAAACTGCCTGACATGTATTCACCATTGTAAAGAATAACATGTGCAGTACACATTCCCTGTACTCTGCCTATATAATATACAAATTTCTGGCAGGGCAACAGACATACTGCCAGGCGGTGGGCCAGGGTGTGCACTGGAAGGGTGGGGGAAAAGACATCTGTGTCATGAGGCATTGTGGGTAAGAAATCTGGGATGAATTACTGTGGCTAGCCATACAGACATGGCTGACATGATACCTGAAAACCCACAATTTCTTTGCATGTCATCTCCACACAAAATAGCTACGATAAAAAGCATCCAGTATCATTCATTGAACATCTTGTGTTTGTGTGTGTGTGTGTGTGCGCGCGCTTTTTTTTGGTTTTGTTTTTTTTGTTTGTTTTTTTTTTGCAAATGTGCCATGATTTAATCATAGCTATTTCTAATTGACCTTATTCATTGAGTAGTGAATGCTGTTCTGTGAGACTAAATGCATGAATGTGAAAGGTATGGCTCTTCCACATATTCTGTGGTAGCATTTCAAATTGCTGGAACAGATCAGCAATAAGTAGGCCTAATTCATTAGTCCCATCAGTTACGTGGCTTACGTATGTGTAGCAAAATATCTACACTGGATGCTGATTAGACTTCTCTAGTCTGATATAGTAACCTTCATTCTTTCCAGTTTTTAAAGGCTTGAATTGGAGAGGTCATCCACGCTGTGACTAGTCACAGATTGATGACTGCGTCCCACACTCTGTTGTTTCCCTTATTCTTGTGTTGCTTTCTGGGTCACTGGATTTTTACACATGAGCATTATCCTCGAGCTTGATGAAAGACCCGCTTCAGTCCCTTGTGTTTGAGTGCATTGTGAAAGCCAAACACTTGTGGCTTCTCAGCCAAACTAATGTGTAGGCACCTCAACCAAAATGAACGAACAACTTTTAGTTTTCAGCAATATAGGCACCTGAGTTTGTGTGTCAAGTTTTTTTTTCCATTTTGTGGTACGTCCAACGGGATTCATTTGTCGTGTTAAAGCCTTTATTGTAATTTAGTTTGTCCTTTTTACTTGGCTTTAAAGAGAGGTCTCTTGATAGAATGAAAGATATTTTCTTGCCAACAGTGTTATATATTCACGTCTTTTCTCCAGTTGAGAGCAAATTACATTTTGACTCGCCAGAAAAGAAGAACATTATTTTTTTGGGTCTTGCTGTCATATTCTTTTATGTTAACATATAATATTAATTATGAAAATACCAATCTGCGTCTGATGTGCTGTGCCTGTGTGATGCACAAAGGCTGGATATAAGCAGGAGACTTGTCAGCCCTCTCTGCATCTGTTTTGCTTTCCGTTGAGTGATTGTGGGTTCTGGGATCGTTTGACAGGCCTATTGTGACAATGTGTTCATTATCCGCACATCGTTCTCGTTATAAGGGGTGCATTTTTCATCCATTGCAGTAATTCTGAAATCTTGGACTCTCGGGGAGAGAAACCCATTTGCCACTCAGAACGAGACCATCTATTCTGACTCGCACATGTGAGCTGTTTGTTGACCCCTTCTTGTCAAGCAGAAAAAGAAAAACAACCAAGGCACATCTTAAAGGGGGGCTGGAGACAAAAAGCAATCTGTTTTTCTGTTGTTTACAGGCTGGAAGGGGTTTGGCAGAATTACCCTCACTCAGAGATGCAAAGCAACAGAATTTTATCCTTTTAACCTGGAATAATGTGCTCACAGTCATAATACTCATTAGATTATGACAAGCTGCGGTGTTGTGGCTTAAGTTTTCTGTTTTCTGTCTCCCCCCTTTCTTTTAATCTAGGCATGTTCTCCTCTTTTCACACCAGGGGTATTAGGAGAGGAAATTATTTTTTAACTGTGCCCTGTGTATTTGTGATGCAGAGAGGCTTTTGATATGCATATGGAGCCTTTTCGAAATGGAGCGCAGGCCTTGTGGAAAGCTATCGCTAACACTCTGTGGGAGCACCTGGATGAAATTGTCCGTGACACAGAGACTCTAGCATCTGGCCCTGGCTGTCCTGTTTGCAAACACTGTCTGCTATAAATTCAAGTAATCACCCACACAGGCATTTTAAACACACACACACACACATATATATATATATATATGTATACACTATATGACCTGACGTATGTGGACACCTCTTGGTCTGAGGCTGTTTTTCATGGTTTGGGCTAGGCTCCTTAGTTCCAGTGAAGGAAAATCTTCATGCAACAGCGTACAATCACATTCTAGATAATTCTGTGCTTCCCCAACAGTTTGGGGAAGGCCCTTTCCTGTTTGAACATGACAATTCCCCCAGGCACACAGCAAGGTCTATATAGAAGAATGGTGTGGAAGACCTTGTCTGGCCCGCACAGATGCCAACATTGCGGCAAATATTTATAGTGAGTCGGTTTATTTTTTAGAATTACCTGCAGTTGAAAAATGCCCCTATCGACACCACAAGAGTGTTATTGTTAGTAAAACACCCTGCCCACTGTATGTGGTGAAGTCAGACCTATGAAACAGGTCCCTGGCTCACCTCAGGTCTCAGTAGGGCATCTGACAAACAGCCTGACTCATGGATTCACCTTTGGATTGACTCCACATCTTTTTTATCTACCATATTCCCCCCTGATTTAGAAGCATGTGAACTGTGCATTCAGCAGACGTGTAGGCGTTGTTTTGAAAGTGTCCGGTTCAGGCACACAGTTAGCCTCGGGAAAGTAGAGCCTGATTCTATAGTAGGCTCAAACTCTGCAGGCTGGGGACCTCCCCGGTCTCCCTCCAGCACAATGGTGCCCCACTGTTCTCACTGCTTCCACCTGGGTAAATTCCGGGTTCGGCTGCCAGAATTGTCGAGTCTTTGAGGAAGTAATGGGTAACAGAACACACTGACAGGACCAAAACAAAAATGTGTTTTCCCCTACTGTATGTATCTTGAGCCCAAAAGATATGAAAAACCAAATGTCCCTTTTTTCTGTAAGTTTATACTGAGGCTGTTCCCTTGTTTTTAAGTATTTTGAGTTATTGTAATCAAAGGCTTCTGCCGCTGTCAATAATTAGCACTGTATTTGACTGCTGTAGTTCATCTGCCGAAGTTGCTGTGCTGGCATCATACGGTTGGCCTAAAATTGTCAATGTGGATCTCAAATTCGAATCACCCAACCGCAGCAACGGTGACTGTGGCATGCCAGGCATATTTGGGGATTAAACTGAATTTCTGTAACCTGTAATCAAGTCAATTTAACTGGAAGTATTTTTATCTAGCGCCCATATCAGATTACCATCCACGACTTTCCACATTATGTGGAATATATATATGGCCTTTGGGGAAAAAAAACAGCAGTCAGGGCTCTTTCAACATCACTACTGAAGTTCCCGTGTTTATACATTTTGGCCAGCAGAGGGCGTGTGTACATCTTTTGACAACAGCTGCTTTCACTAGATTTTTGTCTTGATTCTTGATTACATTTTCAGAAGGGAAGTGAAGAATAACTTCTGTCCTGAATGTAGTTCTTTGTTTGTTTGGTTTTTATCTCCCATTGCTTCATAATCAATCATAAATGTGGAATTTCTATTATTTCTATAACTTCTCTGTTAATATATAAACAGAAAAGTGCTAATTGTCCACTTGTAGATACCAAAGCTGGAATGAATTTCCATTATTTACACCAATTCTAAGCTGTTTTCTTCGATAACTGTTAAGTGTTTCCCAATGGCTTCCAGGTGCTGGCAGTGTGTTTCTTGCAAGAACCCACTATACCTTCTTCGAGCTCCTGCCATTGACCAAACATATGGAATTTTAATGGCCGCTGGTTGTTCACACCAGATCACAGGGACAGGGAATCTGACACACCGACGTTTCCAGTTTGCACCCAGTCGACTCCCATGAATGAATGTTATGTTTTCCACTTGGAGCTCTCAGTCACTGTCAGTCAGGGCCAATGCAGCTGCAATCCCTAGCGGACCCAAACAGCTCATTTCAAACTGTTTTGGTTTCCGTCGTTACCAGTAATGTCTTTTCCTGCACAGGATATGAGGCTCTCACAAAAGAAAACTGAGCTCAGTGCCTCTCTGTGCTTTTGGAAGTTCTGTAATTATTTCTCTCCACGTCTGCACCACTGGGAGCAGGAACGAATGGCCCTGGTGAATCTGAGAACTGACGCTCGCTAGTTACTGACCCTTGGGGTGCAGTGAAAGCCCATAGCAGATCTGTGTCTCTTAAAACACACACACACACACACACACACACACAGTGCGAGGACTCAAAGCAGGAAGAGTGAAAGGATCTTTACCTTATTTCCTTGCTGAAGAGGTCTAAGCCAGAGGTTCACTGACTTTGCTGGTTTGATTTATTCTGCTTTGCACTAATTACTTTAGCCGTGTGCTTTGCTGAGGGGTCTCTTGCACACTAACTTACTCAGGGGCTGTTTGTAGTAAAACGCTGTTTTATTGCATATTTCATCACTTTTACATTTCACGGACTGTTGTCGAATAGAATCACATTACTTAGCGCATTGTCATACTTTACAATTTTCTTCCATGAGAAAGGATTTTAGAACCGAAAGCAAATAACAACAGAGAATAAACATTTTTCAATAAGAAATGTATTTTTTTAGCAGCTCTCTGTGATTAAATATTCTGTAATAACTAGAGGGTTTTTGTTCATATATTCTCTGGCACTAACTGCAAACATTACCAGCGAAGAGCCGCAAATCTTACATTATCTGACACTGATACTTACATTACTGGCTTTATCAGTATTTACAATTGAGATTATGCACCTGTTTACAAGTATTACATGAAAGGAAACCACTAAACATGCTTGTAATACAGATTTGTTTTTTTTTAAAACTCAGAAAAAATTATAAAATAAGATTAGGATAACCTGGCTGATTGGTTGGGGGGTTGTTTTTGTTATTTTTCACGAGATATAGCTCCTAATCTTCTCATAAAAATGCCACCACAGGAACACCATGTTGGCAGAGGAACACAAAGGATATCATTGATTCCGGGTGGCAGGGCATTTTGAGAGGAGCAGGATGGGAAACACAATTTCATTAAGGGAGTTAGGAAGAGCCAGGGGTCAGTGATTTAGGAAGGCCTGTCCTGGCCTGTCACCTGCGCATATGATGAGCAGCTTTCCTCAACAGGAGACTCTGACTATAACTGTGTCATATGGCTTTCCCAAACATTAAAACCATCTGTGGGGCTGCTGTGCTTATCTGAGCTTGGCTTGCTAACACATCTGTCCATGCATAAAATAGATCCAGCATATTGGAATGCAAACCTAACCTAATGCATTACAATGCGAGGAAATGAATTCAGTCAGACATTTCAAATACAGTACAGTTGGCAATCCTGCATATTCCAGATGTAAGCCACGGAGAACCTGAGTGGAATGTCAAATGGTCTCAAGGACGGTAGTTCTGCAGTCAGGGATGGTTCCTTATACAAGACACTATTCTTGCATTATGGAATGTCATTTGAGTTTGAAGTTCAAAAGCAGTAATATGTGTATAGTCACAAGGGATTTTTTTTATATGATCACTTTGAAACAGAAGGGTATTCACTGCTCCCATTCCCCTTTGGTCGGACAGTAATTTGAACAACAGAGTGAATATGATGAATGGGATAGTACAGGAGTTAGTGGCTCACTAGTGGTTGAGTGGCTCAGTTCAATGAAACAATACAGCTCACAGAAGGAATGTGGCTTTCTGTTCAAACCAAAGCAGTGTTCATTTAGCAGGACACTGCCTTCAACAAACACTGCACTTGTTTGGGGTAAGCATCTGAGGACAAACTGATTAATAGTAGTCTTCGTCGTACTCTGTTGTCTGGTCATACCCAAACATTTCTGTCATATTTTCTGATAAATAGGCAGACATCTCATCTGGAAAATAAAAGAAGAAAACATTAGGTAGTGAAGCACTGCATCTGACACATTTTGTCCTTTTCAGTTGCTATTTACTCAACTACATTTCCCATAATAACTTAAGAATGTAGGGATGGGCACATTCAATACAGAATGCAATGGAACTGTGTCCTTAATGGGTAAAATAAGCTCTTCATACAGTAGGTTCAGTCACCGCAGTATCCACAAAATTCCTGTACCCACAAAATGTGAGATAATATCTCAGAATGGAACACTGCAGTGTTGGCTTAAATAAACTTTACAAACTTCAGTTTAAAGCTGAATGTTCCCGGAGTTCTATTAAACTCTATGGTTGCTCAGTCCTGGGTGTGTGTGTGTGTGTGTGCGTGCAAATGTGGGTGTGTGTGTGTGTGTGTGTGTGCGTGGAGCTGTAAATCAGGAAAGGTAACAGGTTATAATTAGATTCTTCCTACCAGGCCCCAGTACTCCCAGCACACCCGATGCAGAGACACTGCCCAGTGCATTGTGGGCCACACAGCGGTAAGTTCCCGCATCCCCTGGTGCGAGGCCCTCGATCTGGAGCCAGCTGGACAGCTCGTACTTCTGGGGACCCCCCCGTGTCTGGCCAGCACACCACAGAGAAAGGTCAACATTGACATATGCAAACTGAGACCCAAATTGCATGGGCTGGTGAAAACAGAGAAACTCTGCGCCAATCTTTTTTATGCTTTCCTCCTTATGAACAGCAGCATGTATTTGTTCCTTATAATTGAATAATGCCTCTTAACTAATGTGGCTAGTTTTAGGCCAGTGAATGATGTGTGTGTGGTATTCGGTGTCATATTGCTATTAATTGAGAAGGAATGTTTAAAATGTTGTTTTATTCAACCCTCCCAATGTGCATTATGTAGAGAGAGTGTAGTAAAAGGATGTTGACTCTTCAATGTTAAACTTGATGTTTACTTATGATTTATTCTACATTAATATCATAATAAATGACAATTTATGGTGTAATGAGGGCCATTACATTTTCTTGCCTTACTGCATTGCCAAAGTGCACATGTTTTACAGACAGAAACAGTCTCCCCATTCACCAGGGGACAGCCCCACCATTACTGTTCCCATTATTGATGGACCTCATGCACCTGAGGTAGCCATAAGGATCACATTAATCTTTAAGACTGAAGCAAACTAGCAAGCTTGATAGTTTCTCTAGACCAAACATGAAGGGCAATATGTTTGCCATGAGATTAAAGACTGGCCATGTGGCGATATAAATAGGCATACATTCTTACATACATTGTAATTATGTTTTCAAAACATAGACCAAGACAAAACATCCCCGTATGGCACTACGTCCCTTGTAGTGAAATGACTGGAAATAGACCAAACTAAACAATACAGCTGTGCTGCCATGTACCACATAATAATCTGACTCTCAGACCAACTGTAATTAATCTGTTTGTCATAATCATTTCTGTTCCTATTCAATCTCCCGAAAAGGTCTAATCTTGATAAAAAATATGAAATATTAGCAAGTGTCTTGATTCTTTTCAGGTGATTGGGTAAACTGAACAAACCCTTTCCAATAAGCACTTTCAGGACTGATATTTAACTTCATGGCACCAGAATAGCAATACTTCACTGTATATACTGGTTATACACTTTGTTGTACGTCGCTCTGGATAAGAGCGTCTGCCAAATGCCTGTAATGTAATGTAATGTAATGTATATATTAAACTGTGTAGGTTACTCATTTCACATTGTATAGATTTGGTGTAACGGTGAGAATGGATTGTAACTTATGGTCACAATAAATAGCCTATATTTACTAGCCTATTAAGTTTTTGCATCATTTCAATTATATTGTTAATTCAGGTAATGAAATATGGGGGGTAAAAAACGTTGTGAAATAGGAAGATGTTGCTGACTTCCCATTGCATGTCTATTAATTCATAATGGGTTCGTTATCCAGATTCTAGATTTCAATAATATTTACCTGCACAGAAATATGAGGGTCGTCTCCCGGAAGGGTAACGTCATTGCCATCCTTCTTCCATTCAATTAACGCCATTGGATATGCGAAGACCTCGCACAGGAACGACATGGTGCTCCCAGTCACGTTTACAAGGTTATGTGGTGGGACCTTAATGAGAGGAGCTTAAAACATACAAGTCACGATCACGAGCGCGTTTTTGGCACTGGCAAATGGCAAATTTTTTTTGTGGATCCCGATGGGGAAATAGCTGGAAATAAGAACAGGCTCCATTTCAGTAGCACAACCTAAGTGGAAGTAAAGTAACAGATTCTCTCTTGTTCGTAGTTTAGATTTTGAATCCCGAAATATTAACACTAGTGACAAAACAAAGTATCCTACATAAACTTCTTATCGCATGATTCCATTGAATCCAGCTACTTATCCAAAAGAAACGTGAACGTTTTTTGTCTGGTTTGTCTGCGATGCTTCTTCGATTTTCGGTAGTTTGCTAGTTATTCGTGTTTTTTAATGTATCAAACATGAGCTGATGGCTTTACCCTACTATTATCCATTCTTAAAAGTATTATAAAATATATTTTAAAATAGTTTTATTAGTATAGGTTTTTTTTAAAAATCAATATAACATACCTGTTCGGCATGGGCCGTTTTCCTCAACACTTAGTCCTAATGTAGAATAAGCCGCTTCTTTAAACTGACAAATATTCATGTACGTTCTGCCGTCCGAACCACACACTGCCTCTTGGAATTTGCAAATACACTGCGGCTCTGGTATCTCTCCCAGTCCAAGGTCTGAGATGTCGATTTTGCACTGGAGATCCGATCCACAGAGACCGTAAAAACTGTTACGGGAGTCCAGGTCACACGGCTGTCCTTCCAAATTCCCGCACTCGGAGCAGCAACCACAGCTATCCAAAACTATCCCCGCTCTGCAACCCAGTGCCGCTGGACACAGATCTGGTGAACACTGATCGCATAGAGTCTCATTTTTGCTGTCTATTTCATCTTCTACCACGTCTGATTCAACTGGCTCAGCATCTTCACCGGTGTCCTCAAACTTGTTATTTGGAAAGCTTTCACTGTTTCTCAGGCTCAGCACTATTAATACTAAAACGAGTCTACACCATGGCATGGTGACTGTTTTAATAACTAACAGCTAGAAAGCTATATATATATATCCAGATTTCTTTAAGCTTATGTTGACTGTAAACAAAATATATGCATATATTTTGCAACGCTCGATGAATGGCCTGTTAATGCATCAGTTTTAGTTGTTCAATTCAATCCTCCGTGTTTTATCTTCCCGTAAGTAATAAATTCTCTCTTGTTTCCAAACAGTTGCTTGCCCGTGCCGTTGTCATCTGGTGAGGAGAGCTGAAAACTGTCCAGTCTTCACTCATAAAGTTTTTGCTGAAAAGAGAGCGTGTTGCCTATAGCTCCACTGGTGCCCCCCGTCCTCTCCTTGTAAAACAATAAAAAGAGGGGGAACGCTGCATTCGATCTTTTGCTGAAGTTACAGCAGCTATGAAGTAACTTAAATGTAGAGGAACTTGTTGTATTCACATAATTCTGGAAAAAATAAAGACCGCAGGAAAGCTGTAATCCGCCGGCAAGAAGCGAAGCGCAGCGCCTTTGATGTTTCTGCTTTCTCCAGTCTCTCACGCGTCCCTCATTGATCCCCATCCCCCCAGCGGTGGCCTGTCTGTACCTTGAGCTGGGATGATTGAGAACAGCCTTGTGAAGCATCTGCCCCAGCCAAACCTCATGAATAGGCTATTTCAATACCCTTTTCTTATAAGAATATAGGCGACTTTATTTTGCGAGTCCTCTCCAACTATTTGCTACTGCCAAATATTAAGTTCACTGAGTCATTTATATGATCCCCAGTAGCCTAAACACAGCATACCATTTCTAACGGTATCTGTATAATATTACATTCTTCATGTGCGTGTTATGTAAGGAATATAAAACGTTTTCATAGAAATATGAGACGCCATACCACTCATTGTGTTTTTGTACAAGGACCACGAGATGGCAGCAACGTATAAACATTTACAGACACTTGCACATTTCAATGTGAATTTATATAAAATGACCATGTTCAAACGACTTGTGTGAATCGATAAAATATTTTGTAGTTGTCTGTTTTTTAAAAGAAATGTTTTTTAAAGAAATACATACAAGACATTTGTAATGAGTCGCCTAAGTGTGACAGAAGCAAGAAAATTGGGGTGAGTGAGGGATCAGCGTTTCAGCACCTATCTGCCTCCTTTTGATGGTGTAACATGGCTGTTTTCATTTGACTCCGAGAAGGCCATATATACTATTCACCTTAAATGCAGCAAAAAATGAACATAGATCATTGAGAAATGCTTCCCAGGTATACAAAAAAATCTACAGTGACATTACAGAAGTCATTGATGATTAAGCTGAATTTTTGTTTGTGAATCGGCCTCCTAAATATTTCACACAGCATTATTGATTGATATTCATTCATATATATATATTTCACATACACATAATATTGGAATGTTTCAATTGCTGGTCTGGCTGGTCAAAGTCCAAAGGCTGGTCCGCAATTGGTCAAAGCTGGTTAAGCTGTTAGAGTAAGCTGGTGGCCAAACTGGGGTACTAGCTGACTATAGGCTGGTCAGCTGGTGGACCAGCTAAAACCAGCTAAGTGTCGAAGACACAAGTTTACCAGCTTAAGCTGGTTTCAGTTGGAATTTTCATCAGAGTTTCATGAATCTTTAATTAATATTAATATGGCATCGGATCCACCACCCAAATACAGTGCTGTTAAATCCAGTTGTTGTTCTTTTTTGTCTTTTTAATACCATATATCAAACAAACACACACACATTTCATCAGTACATTTTATTTGGTCAGGTTGGGCAGCCATGAAGCAACAGTTTGTACAGTCAGAAACTGGCATTTAAGTTTGCAGATGTTCTTTTTCAGGATTTAGTCATGTTATAATGTTGCAAAGATAATACAAAAATTCCTTCAACATTTTTGTCTGAAATAACTTTACTGATAACTGTAACCAAAACCTAGATATTCATGTCTGCCTGATCAAGGAAGTGTACAACATGACTTTTTGCCCTTATTTCAAGTTCTAACACACACAGGGCTAAACCTGTGTGATCACATTGCAACAAAAAATCTCTTTCTGAAGTTTTAGTGAAAAATGTCAGAATCACCTATGTCTGTGTTGTATTTTTTCTCTGACAATTCATAAAATAAAGCGTCTGTGCCTCTCACTAAGAATATAGTTCCTCTGAATGTCTCTCTGTGTTCCATACAGCAGAACAATGCCCTCAGAGACACGTGTCCCCTGTCCAGGGATTAGTTTGGCTTTCATTTAATGTTGTGAGAGCTACATTAGTGTCAGCACTTCCAAATGGATTGCATTGACATAGGCTTAAATGCACAACTCATGTTTATTCTGAAAGGAATAACAATGGTTTTTGCAATTCAGGATTATTTTAGGCATACTGTGGTACTTACTGCTTCTCAACTCCAGTACATTTTATAGTCACCCCTTCTGCTTATTGTGTGCATCAAAAGTGTAGGATGTAAACCTTGTTAATTTTCCATCCTGTAAATAAAGTGAATAATAAAATATCATTTTTGTGCAAATGTTTATTTGCTTTCCCCAAAGATTTGGGTTTCCCAATGCCACTTTCAGTAGCCTACATTATTTCTGATTATTTGGAGATTGACGTTTGACCAGGATGGACGGTCCCTTTAAGAACCATGTAAACAAAGACCCGCTGTTGACGTTGTAACGCATAGACGGTCATATTCAGAAAAGTTGCGTATCATCCTTCAGACGAAGATGCGGATTGGTAATTGCGCAAGTGGTTTATAGAATTTAGGCATTTGCGCGCATGCTCAATCTCAGGGGGAGTGATAGGAGCATGAATGGAGCAAAATGGCGGATCATGTGCAGGTAACTGGAGGTTTATGTTTTGGAATTGCAAAAATATAGCATCATAATGAGGGCACTTTGCTAAATTAGATATTCGATAGCTAGACTGCCGACATACAAAAATGCTTCCTTCTGCTTGAAGGTAACAGACAAAATGCCGAAGGTTTCGATGGTTAACTGAGGATGCGACCAGTTAGCTGGCTAGCATTCTGCTGAATTGATGTTGCTAGCTTTAGCTCTCAGCCAATGCGAACGACTAGCGAACACGCTGACTCTTGGCCTGTCATCTGTTTCATTGGTTCATACAGGTTAGAAGTGCAAAAGAGAAACGCATCAGAAAATGTTTCTTGCAACGATGCATGTTGTCCTGTTTCACAGTGAGCGTGTACGATGTTTCCCTCTGGAACGTGAAGCTAGTCAAGCTTTGAAGGAGGGTCCGTGTTCAGCACAATTCCACAAGTAAACAAGACATCCTATACGATTGGCCTGCTGAATAATGTAAATTAAACGCAACGCGATCCAATCCCGAATAGTACAATTCATTGCCAGTTATCGATTTAACCTCTGTTAACGGGAACTACCAAGATGCTTGGCTAGCTAGTTAGCTACATGATTTGTTCGAACTGTTTTTGGATGCACGTTTAATACAGTGAGTATCTGTCTAGCTGGCGACTGCATCGATTGCAAGGAGTGTCTAGTGCTGGGGTCTTGATGTAAACTGTAGTTAATCGCTTTTGTGGTTACTGATTTGAAGCAGCAGACGAAGGGGGTAAATATTGGGCATGTTTACCGGCGTAGGTCTGGCTCCTGTATGCTGTGTGTTATACAATTAATCATTGTAATGGATTCGTTGGTATAATAATCGGTGTGCGGCCGCCTATCCACATGATATTAAAGTCGGTGGATGCGTGTAGCACCTGTTCTGTACTGATGCTCATCAACAGAAGTCGTCTGCTACTACCAATGAAATGTTTTCTTAAGGAACTACAGTTATTCTGTTTGTGTGTGTGTTTTAGGTATGAGCGCGCATACTTTACAATCTGCGTAATTAACGTTAGTACCATGCACGTGTCTGCGCGCGTTGCGGATCGGCAGTGATATCCCATAGATATGTATCCGAAGTGGTTCTCAAACTCGGTCCTCGGGTGCCACTGTATATGTTTGTATGCTGGTTATTAATTTTTTCTTAATTTCGCTTTTCGTGTTTAGAGGGATTATTAGCCCTCGTAAGCCGCATTATGTTAGAAATAGTAGGCATGCCATAATTTTTTTTTTTTTTAAATCCCATACGATGGTATATTTCAAACGATTAAATACAGCGACTTACGAATTTCAACTGATCAAATTAAACGCTGAATTAAACCAATAGGCTCCTAACTGATGAGACACTTGGTCACTAAAACTAACCATTTGGCAGTTAATAAAAAATTCAAAGACAAAGGATATGACAACGAGCCAAACCTACGTTGTGTTACGAAATTTAAGGAATTAAGTATTAAAGAACTTGTGTTTAGCAACGTACTATTAATACACCTTTAACTTAATTACTTAAAACATTTGGTTATCTTTTTTATGTAATTGTTTGTAATATAGCACAACGTTAACATGAATGTTATTCTTAATGGCATGCATAGTTATTTTGTACATAATGTGCTTTAAGAGGGTAAACAATCCTACTAAACATGAGGAATACCTCATTAAGAAATTAACCTGTATAATTATTAACGTATTTTTGTACACTTTTTCTGTAGCTATGTGTTCACTGAAATCTTCAACTCGCAGTTACACTTCTGTTGAGTGCTAGACATGCATCAAGCAAAAACAATTCTGCATGTATTTTGTGTGTGTTTACAAATGTGCTAGTTAACTCTGGATGAGATTTTTTGGATCAGTTCCTAGAAATTGTCAGTGTGGTTACAACATGATAAAGAGCCAGGTTGTCAAAAGGCAAACCCTCACTGGCAAGGATGAAAACTTTCTCCAGTCACAGAAAATGGCCTAAATAAACCAAAAATGTAAATTTTGCATTACATTTCGTATTTTGTAATTAAAGGTAATACATGTCTGCTTGTGAGTGTGCAAAGTTTCAACAAACTTAAGGGGGAATTTTGTGGCTTGTTTTAAGGAGCCACCTGTGCCATTTTCTGATCTGGCCATTTTATCACACTGAAAGCTTTACCAAGATGAACCTTTGCCCTATTCCCTGTTACTGATTTCACTAAAAGCTTTTTGAAAGCAGAGAAATTTGACCAACAATTAAAATGAGGTTTATAGAAATTTGTGTCATACTCAGTACATATGGGGAGCTTTAAAACAATGTGGGCTATTTACTACCATTGTCAGAGTTGCATGTCATTGAAAAGATTTTTGAGAGCGTATTTGGGAGAGGCATTTTCAGCGGTAAGGTATGTTTGTCCTTTGTTAATAGCTTGTGCTGTTAGTTGGGTGAGGGAAAGAGCACAGGTCCCATCCCTGTGACCATTGGGCCCTCTACTGAAATGACTGCAGAATGTTGTTGGCAGAGTTGATCTATGACATTCATTCCCTCTCCTGCTGCAGCACCCAATGAATTTTCCTGTCAGTTTACCCTTTTATTGACAGTATTTGGGCTAATTCAGCTTGTGGGCGCATATGTGTTTACAGCCTGGTTCCACTCTTTTTTTTTTTGGTCGTTGTTTTGGTAGCCTAAATAGTTAAATCTCTTGCATTAGAATCAATAAATCAATAGCTAACCGTTGCTTCTTTTGAAGTATGTGCCTCAGTATTGTACTGAGACTGGCAAGGTAGTTTCATATCTTTCTGTCTAGCAACATGCTTGCAAATTTTAGAACATTTGTATTTGGAACGGGTGATTCAAAGTGCCTACAAGACAATACTGACAATTGTGCTTAAAAGGAACTCCTTAGTACATTTTCCAGAGGGATTTAAAAAAGAATTTGTTGAGCTGGATGGATACTGAAATAAAATGAGATCTTGATCTTGAATGTTGAAATTTTATTATAAATCATTGGAAAGAGGTAAATTGGAATTGTTAGGACATGGTCTGAATATGCATAATTCAGTCTGGAGGTGTGTTGAAATATTCATGAATGTATATTTGTGAATTTGAATCTTCAGCCTGTTAAGGCCAGAGATTTTCTCTCAGCCCGGATGTTTTATTCAGTATGTGGCCTCATAATAAAGAACTGCATGGGAATATAAAGTTAGCCGCCTTCTTTCTCACAGTGCTCAATGTAAAATTTAGTGAGGTAAGCTTAAACATCACATTTGAGTTTGCTATACACACTTTGGCCTTTAATCGTGAAAATGATGGGTGATATTGTGAAGGGCTGACTGCTTTTCCTAGCAAATGAGTCCTAGTAAGTTTGAATCATCCCTGCCTTCTCTCTCGCCGAGTCAAAGCGAACACAGTCTTCTTATCTACCACGCATAGTTCTTTCTACGCCTGGTAGGCGCAGTTGTCAGATAGTACACAAAGTAGCCTACTCCTCCCATTTCCATGAGGGGCCTCCTCCCTTGGCCTCCCAATAGTTATTATCATTTATAATCTGCAGTTTACATCATTGGGGGAAAAACACATGCACACACACACACACTCACACACACAGCTATACTGTTTTTAAGATATTGAGGCATAAATACACACTGTGCTCTACACAATCGTTCTGGGGTTCTGCAATTCAGCAGGATTCCCTACTCTCAGAACAGGGGAGGTGAGCCATTTGGGTATAATCAATACAGTGATTAACTCAATCGCATGGATAGGTGCCTGGGAGGGCTCAAAGCCTGCTGACTCTGCAGCCCTCCATTCCCAAGATTCAGGTGCCCTGTACGGTACTTAGCTGTCCAGCCGTTTTGGCTTGCATCCATACGTACAACATGTTGTGGGAATGGTGTGCAACACTATGCAACCATTATGTTGATTACTTGGTAATTCCAGACTTTACATTTGATGAACTAAGATTCTGTGCTGGACTTCAAATGTAGTGCACTGTGGATGCAAAAGGCAGTTTTGCACAACTATCTGTTCACTAGCCTATATATTTAGATCAGTTTGTAGCCGGTTATTATTTTAGCTCCTGCTAGGCCCATTTAACAGAGTGGACCGCTCTGTTCTCCCACTGTTTGTCTGAACCGTGAATCTCGCAGACCTCCCTGGCTTCGCCGCCTGTCCTTCTGTCCCCTGCGGTGAGCGACGCCTCTCACCGTGTCGATCACTCGATGGATCGTCGGGGAACGCGCCGGCGCACGACGCATTTTAATCCCCCCCCCTTTGCGTTCCAGAGTCTAGCCCAGCTAGAGATCCTGTGCAAACAGCTGTACGAGACCACAGACACCACCATCCGGCTCCAGGCTGAGAAGGCCTTGGTGGAGTTCACCAACAGCCCTGACTGCCTGAGCAAATGCCAGCTCCTGCTCGAGAGGGGAAGCGTAAGTAGAGCTCATTAAAATTGGATGCGAGTGACAGTTGGCGACTTTGATCCGCTAATGTCATCCTCCCGAAAGAAAGATCGCCTTCCGTGTGGTACTACAAGACTTAGAATAAAAAAAGGGGTGATGTTCTCAATGTTTCCATGAATTTTGCATGAGTTCAGAAGGGCGAAATAAATGTAGCATTTTGATACGGAACTCAAATTTACATGGTTTTGAACCGTTTATCTACCTCAAACTGTCAGAGAAGGATCCACTGAATCAGCTGTTTATTTGTTTTATTAGTCAGTATTTATGTGCCATCACTTGTGACTTAACTCTGATTTCACTCTTCTCTTCTTTCAGTCCTCCTATTCACAATTGCTGGCCGCAACATGTCTTTCCAAATTGGTGTCGCGAACAACCAACCCCCTACCCTTGGAACAGCGCATCGACATCCGTAAGCTGTGGACTGCTAAAATCTCCTGACTCCTGAAGCAGGAAGGCGTTTTAAAGCCTTTCACGTGTGCTAGTGTGCTAAGCTTGTGATCCTAGTGTGCTAAGCTTGTGATGCTAGTGCGCTAAGCTTGTGATCTTGCTTGGCTTCAATTAATCTTTGTGTAGCTGATGGTTAGAACATATCCAGGGTCTCCTTCTGTCATCATCTCAGTGTAGAGTCCAGTGTCCTGGTGGGTGTTGTCAGGGAAAGGATAGTATGCCTTGATTTTCTGTCTCTATAGACACACGCAGTGTAAATGAGCTTTGGTCTGCTAGCTCATGGGCATTGCGTCTACTGTCTGGTCTCTCCGCTCCTTTTCTGCTCGTAATGTAGTCTCCATCAGGGGAATATGTGTCCTTGGCTTCTACAGCCGACTGATTCTGTCACATAAGTCCCTCATCCATTTAATTAACTGTTGCTGATGGCATTTAATTAAGGACTTATTAATGTAAGCGGTGAAATACACATTTTATTATAAGAGAGACAAAGCTGAGACCATGTAGGTCTTGTGTATGACAACTCCCTTCTCTGTGTTTATGTAGAAGTACAGTAAAAGTTCACGTGATGTCACATGGTGTGTCATGCAGCACAACTGCAGTCCAAGCTCAGATGGTGCTGACAGGGAAAGTTTGTACTCGGTGGCATTAATCAGCATTGAGAGAATGATTCACTAGACCGGAGGCGTGGCATTTTCTCTTCTTTTTTTCTCCTCCTCTCCTCTCAGGGAATTACGTCCTAAACTACCTTGCGACCCGGCCGAAGCTGGCGGCCTTTGTGACGCAGGCTCTCATCCAGCTGTATGCCAGAATCACCAAGCTGGGCTGGTTCGACTGTCAGAAGGAAGACTACGTCTTCAGGAACGTCATCGCAGACGTGACCAGGTTCCTCCAGGTATCTGCTTTTTGATGCGTCTTCCCTGCTACTGTCCGCAGCGTTTAATCAGTGAGTTGCTCATATATTCGTTTCTTGTAGATGTTGGAGCTTCCCGATTGGAGCCCAGTGCATGTATTTGTCCCATGTTTGTAAATCGGTGTTTCTTTGGAAAGTGTGTTGATCAGTGACCCTATGCTTTTGAATTCACTACAGGACAGTGTTGAGCATTGCATCATTGGAGTGACTATTCTCTCCCAGCTCACCAATGAGATTAATCAGGTAATATGTTTTTCCCTTGACCCCTTTTCACCCACCCAACATCAAGATGTTTGCAAGCAAATTGATCTGGGGATTGACAAACAAGAAGTCAAATTTGATATAAACTCTGTCTTAATGAAATCTATGCTCCTGGGCAGAAACTAATTTAAGCAGCTTTGCATAGAAGTAATTCAGTAAAGGGGGTAAAGTTGTAATGTTTGCTGTATAGGTAGATGTGTTAGCTAGACGTGTCTTTTTGTTTGGCTCGCAATGTAGCATAATGTAACAACATTAGCAGCAATACACAATTTGCTAGGCAAATGAAACCTACCATTTGCCAATTTGTTAGGGCATCTTTTATGACAATATCATCCTTTGGTTGACCTGGCTCCTCAGGCTGATACATACAATGCAGTGAATATTTGGACAGTGACAAAACTTTTGGCTCTGTACTCCGGCGCACTGGAGGTTAATACACAGACTATTAGATTTAAATTGAGGTTATTTACATCCATATCAGGTGATCCATGTAGGTACATAGTCCCCCCATTTTAGAGAAAAAGTAACTGGGCAAATTAAGCAAAAATAATTATATTTAGTGCTGGGTTACAAATCCTTTGCATCTCATGCCTGATGTCTGCAACCCATGGACAGCACCAGATGCTGGGTAGCTTCCCTGGTGCTGCTCTGCCAGGCCTGTACTACAGCTAGCGTAAGGCAATGTACCGCTGAGATAATGATCAAAAGTAATAACGATCATTGCCACCATGTGGTGTATTTCCTCTCTCATCATTTTCTCTTTTATTGTACCAGATGCAGTAGTAAACATCCAAACTTCAGAGGCCATGTGAAGTGCTTCTGGGAAAAAACATCACCACTTATCTGTTGGGTGCAGCTAGTCATCAGCAAGACCTTGGAGCTTCCATGTGATTGACAAAGACACATCACATGGAAACTACATTTCTCTTATCGAAACCCAGTAGATACAGTTCTGTGAGTAGATTGCAGTGGTGATGTTTTCCTTTCCTAAAAGCATTTCACGAGGCCTCTGAAGTTTGGATGTTAACTGCCACATGGGATATAAGTAAAGAAAAAAGACTAAAAGAAAGGCAATACACCACATGGTGGTGATGCTCGTTATTGTATATCGCCCAACCCTGTCTGCTGCCATCTTATGTTCCTGTTTGTTTTAGGAGCTTTTTGGCTTCAGCCTTGTCCTTATCATTTTAAAGGTGGGATTGTAGTCTTGGTTTCAGGCTAGAATAGGTGAAGGGTGAATAGGAGAGATGCCAGTATGTATTATTGGTTGCAACAATATTCATTGTCTTGAAGTTTGAAGGACTTGAAACTGTTAAGTTGTGTGTGTAGCCTAGTTTTCATGACACCCATGGATTTGGATTGGTCTACAGCCAACATTCAATAGGGAAAAGACCTTATCTTGTAATGTTTTATCTGGAAATGCTTAGTAGTATTTAATAAAGCACGTTTTTAGCTTGCCGTGAAGATGCCAAAGTTCAGACGCTTTTGTAGAGAGTATTTAAAACCATGCATACAAGAAAAGTTTTGGAGTCATGTTAACTACTTTTGTATGCTTATCCCTTGACCTGACTATAGCTGAGTAGTATTCTTGCCAAAGTTGACTTCACCTAAAATTTAAATTGAGATTCTTTCTCTTGTATTTGGTGCTCCTGAGAGGGTAGGCATTTTGGCCCTGACTGATAGCCTCAATAGAAATGATTAAAATCCTTATAATCACCTACATTCAAAGGTTTAAGCTTTAAGCTTTAGGTTTCCATTTATTGAGATTAACATTACATTAAATTACATTTATTTGGCAGATGCTTTTATCCAAAGCGACGTACAAAAGTGCATTTCATGGTCATAGACAACTACTAAATTTAACTTGATTGAAAATGATTCAGTGCTGTGTGTCATAATTTCATCTATAAAAAAAGAAGACAGTGGATGCTATAGAAAACATGGTAGGATTTTTTCTTGCGTCATATTAATTAATATTGTATGTTTATTGTGAGAACATTTGGTGCATTTAAATAATAAAATTGTATAGATTAAATAAAAGATGTTTCAGTTTTTTTCACTCTTGTATTGGCATCCCTGCAAGAGCTAGTCGTATGCAACCTTGTGAAATCTGGACTGTTTGTACTCACATATGGAATGACGTTCATGTCCTCTAATAGAGCAACATGACACAGTGAGCACTAAGAGCATATAACTATAATCTTATTATGTTTCTGATTAACCACAGAGCGTTGAAAATATTGAGAAATCAGTTTTCTTTGTATAGCCTAGATGTTTTCAGAAGCCATTTGATTGTGTTGTAGATTTTTCAGAAATGTACTGTAGTAAATTGCTGTCTTTTGTTGTCAGTGCTGCCTTAGATCAACCAACATTTGAAGATGACTTGGTCTCCTAGCAACACAGTTTATTTCTAGATCCATCTCAATTATGTTAGGTCATGGAGCAAACATACTACTTCATTGCATTGCTTTTAAACAGCTTAAAAATAACTGTAGTATTTGCAGTATACAATAGGCACAGTTGCTTTGTTTGTGTCTAGAGTATTTTGATAATGATTTTTTGTAATTGCACCAAAGATTACTTTCTTTTAAACGTGCCAACCAGATATGAAAGTATGTTTCTGAGCAGGCATGAACATGTAGAGCATGAGGTTTATAACCAGTTGCTGACTGTATACTGTGTAATTAAGTAATCGTCACAAGTAATATAGAATAGTGTTACATGGATAATTAAAGGTTGGTAAACCAGTGGGAATTCTGTCAGAATCCTGCCAGCCTACTATAGCTTTGTATTGGTTTGTTAATAACTGAGCTCATAGCATAACATAACATGGTTTTAATAATTTCCCTATTTGTTTATGCTGTAGCTTTTATGTAATATCTGTCAATGTGTTACTGTATAAAGGATACTTGAATATGTTCTGATGTAGTGAGTAAATAATAGACAACACTGTTTGTAACTGCTGTTAAACCTAGAAAATGATCTGCACCTCTATTTGGAATGGAGGAGCCAACACATTCTCTATGTGGGTGGTATTTTGTTCCTCTTTTTCTTTTAACATTTTTCCTTTCTTTTCTCATTCTTTCTGATAATGTCATCTCGTAATTATCGTTAGTCTTCATAAAGAAAACATTTGAGTATACAATGCGTTATCTGTGCATTTCCGAATAGGGTGTTTGGCTTCAGACACAGCCACAGTGCGGATGCTTTATGACCTCTTTACTGCAGTCTGGTATTTGTGCCCCATGTGGCCCATCAGTCAGCACTGTTGTAGAAAGACTTGACGTCACCGCTGCGTTCTGAGAGGCTGAAATTATATCCCCCAGGCCGACGCGTCGCATCCGTTGACGAAGCACCGGAAGATAGCGTCGTCGTTCAGAGACTCCTCGCTCTTCGAAATCTTCACGCTCTCCTGCAACTTGCTGAAACAGGTGCGGGCCGCGAGGAGGAGGGTCTGTCTGACCGTCTCCACACCCTAATGTGTGCGGGAGTGACCCTTCCCTGTGCATGTGTGGGGGACTGACCCAACCCTGTGCATGTGTGGGGGACTGACCCTGCTCTGTATGAGTGTTTGGGACAGATCCCGCCCTATGCATGCGTGCGTATGTGTGTGGGACTGACCCCGTCCTGTGCGTGCGTGTGGGGTACTGACCCTGCCCTGTGCGTGCGTGTGTGTGTGTGTGTGTGTGTGGAACTGACCCTGCCCTGTGCGTGCGTGGGGTACTGACCCCGTCCTGTGCGTGTGTGGGGTACTGACCCCGCCCTGTGCGCGCGTGTGGGGTACTGACCCCACCCTGTGCGCGTGTGTGGGGTACTGACCCCACCCTGCACGTGTGTAGTGTACTGACGCCCTGGTGCTGGCGCGTGTCCTCAGGCCTCCGGGAAGAACCTGAACCTGAACGACGAGAGTCAGCACGGCCTCCTCATGCAGCTCCTCAAGCTGGCCCACAACTGCCTCAACTTCGACTTCATCGGCACCTCCACCGACGAGTCCTCCGACGACCTGTGCACGGTGCAGATCCCCACCAGCTGGAGATCAGGTGAGACTGACGAGGGCCAGGGAGCGTGCCCCCCCATGCTTTTATGTGGCTTTCCTAGTTCGACAGCACGTCCTTCAGGTGCAGCTCTTTTTGACCTCTCGACCTATGAGACCTGCTGTGGGTTTACATTGTGTCTCTGGTCTGAGTGTAGCTCTCTGAATGTATTGGTGTCTCATGAAGGGCCCTTTGCTTGTGGGCTATTCCAGCTGTAGCCTGTCATTAATGCTCTATGGCTCCTAATCATCACCAAGTCGCTGTTAGCTTTGATCGAATAATTATGCCTGTTGTGACAGGTGCTATCGTGTAGCTGTTGATATCACTGTCCCTGGCTCTGCCAGCGTTGTAGTGTCATCGAGGGGCTCTCAGTGGCTTGTTTCGCCGTGTTGACGGACTGTCGTTCTCTCTTTCTGTCTCCTCCCCTCTTACAGCGTTCTTGGATTCCTCAACTCTGCAGCTGTTCTTTGATTTGTATCATTCCATCCCCCCGTCGCTCTCCCCACTGGTGAGTGAAGCCGGGCTGTGGTCAGTGCCACGGTAACCCCCCCCCCCCCACCCCCACCCCTCCCGGTGGTCTGGCTGTTTTTCTTGTTCCCCTGACAGGCTCGTAAATTGGTCAGTCACAGGCTCGGCACTTTTAACGCTACCCTGCCGTCCATCTAAAGAGAAAAATGTATCTAATGCGTGGCTTCCTGGGGGTCATTGTCCTGGAGATAACCATCCAGAATGAACCGCTTAAGTGAATTGATTTTTTCCTGTGGCTTGGAACGCCCCCCCCCCAAAGAGAAAAAAATACCCAGTCAAATATGTTTTCCAGAGACCTGCAGTCTGTCTTAGAGTAAGAAAACAAATACATGGGTAGTCTCTGCTAGCTAATGGGTATGGCAGATGCTTTGTCAAATTCTGGTATTTATTAATTTAATTACGTTGTTTTTGTCCTGCAATTTTTTTATTCCAGTTTTGAGTGTCCTCATATTTGTTGGCCCACATCATCACTGCAACATCAGCAGTCATGTCGGAGCACAGCACTACCCATGTAGGCAGACTGCAGTTACTCAAATCTACCAGAGAGGGCAGTGCAGGGACTGCCTGCCATAGACAGAACTGGCACAGTCAGAATCCAATTCCAGACCATCGAGCGAGTGACTGCCCTCAGAACGAGTGCTATATCTGTAGATACCTCCTGGCAGCCCGGGTTCAGTTTTTATATTAAGATTGAGAATGTGGGTTTTGTGAGCTCACAGACCTCTCAGAGTAGCAAAATGTGCGGAGTGTTTTTGGTTTCAAATGAAATGATCCACAAGCCAGTCGATCGATTCAAATGACGTCGTGGCAACAATTCTTTTTTTTCCGCTTTGCATTACTAGAATTTTTTACTTGTCTTTCTGCTTTTGTGTCCAGGTCTTATCATGCTTAGTACAAATAGCCTCGGTTCGAAGATCCCTCTTCAACAATGCAGAAAGAGCAAAGTTCCTGTCCCATCTTGTGGATGGGGTCAAACGGATATTGGAGAACCCCCAGGTACTTTGGGATCTGAGATAGGTGTGACCGTTGATTATGTGCAAGTGCATGTTTGAAGTTGCCTAATTGCATGGGAATCCAAGGCCGGGGGCCTAAATCTGCATCTTTATGTATGAAAAGAAATGCTTCTTGATTGACCTATTTTTTTTTTGGAATAATAAACGGCTTTCCTAGCACCCGTGAGGAGGTAATAAATGACTCTCCCTTGTTCTCCAGAGCTTATCGGACCCAAACAACTACCACGAATTCTGTCGACTGTTGGCGCGGCTGAAAAGCAATTACCAGCTTGGGGAGCTAGTCAAGGTGGAGAACTACCCTGAGGTCATCCGATTGATCGCCAACTTCACGGTCACAAGCCTACAGGTGAGTTATTGTGCTGGTAAAACTTAGCTGCGGTTTACCGTATTTCCGAAGATCCAGTGGCTGGTGCTTACCACTGTAGCGCACAGGCTAATATAAGGAGTGAAATTGGTCACCAGTGCTGTTGCAAGAGGATTAATCCTGGAAATAAAACTGGTCCACATTCTACAGTATTTTACTGTAAACCTGGTTGTTTCAGTTAGATTTCATTTCAATTAGGTAACAACAGGCAAAAATTGACAGGAAAAAGTAGCTTGATGTTGTGTGTTAGGGTTGTGAGGCACGGGTGCAGATGAATGATTTACTGTTGGTGACATTGCGCCCGCATGGTGGCCAGCTGGCATAGTTTGAGCACAAGATCATGACAAAATGAGTGATGTGGTTTAGAGCTGGAGTCTGCCCTGATACCCAGTGCTCAAGACTGCACTGGCTCCCTTCTGTAGACCATCACGATGAGGGTACAGTTAAGCCGCTCTATACTGTACGTCCGTGTATAGTTTCCCTGCTGCTGAAACTCTGTTGGGTATTCTGGATCCAGTTTCTTTTCACTTTGTAAGTGGGCCAAGCAGTTTGGCAGCCGTTTTTTATTCAAGCGTCAAGATATTTAAAAAAAAAAAAATTTTTTGCGTACTTATCAACTTCAAGTACGACAGCGTGTGTTATTATTTGAAGTTCAGTGTTGAGCGGAGCTAAATTTAGTGGCTGTGAAGGAGCTACGACAGCTAACTGGCTCTTGAATTGTAAACCCAGCCTTCCTCTTCTACCTGACTGTATTGTGTGAGAGCCCTCGTCTTTATGGCCATTCCACATCTGGTAACGGGAAACGGAATGCATTCCAGCTTGAGTCTGGGTGAAGAGCCGTACAACAGGGCCTATACATGGAACTGATTAACCGCCTGCTAATAACCTTTGATTTTGCCCTTGCGTTCTGCCCCCAGCACTGGGAGTTTGCCCCCAACAGCGTGCACTACTTGCTGAGTCTGTGGCAGCGCCTGGCGGCCTCGGTGCCATACGTCAAGGCCACCGAGCCGCACCTGCTGGAGACGTACACGCCCGAGGTCACCAAGGCCTACATCACCTCCCGCCTGGAGTCTGTGCACATCATCCTCAGGTAGGGAGGCTCTCACTCTGGAACATTCTCTACATCTCCTGTTGTTGTGTCTCTGAGCCTCACTCACAAACCCACGCTACTTAGGTGAAGTGTTTTCATGCAAAGGACTTTTTTCAGGAATTAATCTCATTTATTTATTTATTTATTTATTGATTTATTTATTTATTTAATATAAGCTGGAGTTGCACAATCGTTGTTATTTAAATGAACTGCATTAAGAGGAATATAGCACAGTTGAGTGGCTGGGGCATTGGCAGACTTCAAGTTGGTAGCTTAAGGTTTTTACCTTCGATAAGAGGTGGCAATAAGAGAAAAGGCTGCACTTTTTAGCGATGCTTAGACTTGCACTGTCTAGACATGCATAACGAATAACCAGTGGGTGTAAGATATAAAGGGTTCAGGGAACAGATCTGGGTCATTCTCATTACACGGCTCCCGCTGAGAGCCTTAAGTTTATCAATGCGCTCATTGGTTTAATGACATTGTTTGAGCAGTTTGAAGGGTCTGTTAGCAGTGTCCAGTGAGCGTGATGGGCGTGTGTGTCCTGTTTGGCAGAGACGGGCTGGAGGACCCTCTGGACGACACGGGGCTGGTGCAGCAGCAGCTGGACCAGCTGTCCACCATCGGGCGCTGCGAGTACGAGAAGACCTGCGCCCTGCTGGTGCAGCTGTTCGACCAGTCGGCGCAGTCCTACCAGGAGCTGCTGCAGTCCACCAACTCCAGCGCCATGGACATCGCCGTGCAGGAGGGTACGAGAGAGAGAGACCAGCGTCTTGAGCAGCCAAGAGAAGGCCTCACGCCGATGTACTGTAGGCCTACAGCCCCCTCCCCCATCCGGTTAATCTTTTATAACTCGCATTATTTCTGGGTGACTCAGTCTGACAGTTCCCTTTAATAATACATTGTATGCTGAAAGAAATGCCTTTTTAAACCCAAGGCCACTGTCATGAAAATATAAATGGAAAAGGAATGAAACAAAGCGAGTAGCATTTAAACGGTAAGAGCAATTAGATGAGTACGCTACATGATTCAGAGGCATGCAGGAGGCGATGCTATAAAACATGCATGAAAAATAAATAGTGTCTGAATTCTGACCGTAGCGGAATCTTTCTGTGGCCGCAGGGCGCTTGACCTGGCTGGTGTACATTATCGGGGCGGTGATTGGCGGGCGCGTGTCTTTCGCCAGCACGGACGAGCAGGACGCTATGGATGGAGAGCTAGTGTGTCGGCAAGTAATCCGGTCTTGTGTTTCTAGCAGTCCCCAGATTTTATTTTATTTTTTCATTTCTTAGAGGAGGCTGAGCCTCCTTTGTGTACGTTTAGTTTCACGTTGTAATTGGCGGTACATAGTTCTCTGGAAACGATAGGAGTATAAGAATTTAGAGGTGATACATTGGCAAGTAAATGTGTTTTGTATAGAATGGTGACTCTGCCCTTTTCTGTCGAATGGTCACGTGACCGTGAGCGCTGTCATTGGCTTGCTGTCTCCTCTCCAGGGTGTTGCAGCTAATGAATTTGACCGACTCCCGTCTGGCGCAGGCTGGCAACGAGAAACTCGAGCTGGCCATGCTCAGCTTCTTCGAGCAGTTCCGCAAAATCTACATCGGAGACCAGGTGCAAAAATCCTCAAAGGTAATTGGTTGCTTATGCTGTGTTTGTGGACAGTCATTTCACAGCGGTTCGACACTGAAGCTTATATGGGATGTGTAGAGGCATACCCTGAAACCCTTAGGTCACATGTGACATCACAGCTCACAAAACATCACTGATTTAACTGTTTGAAGGACAACTCTGAATGCAGCTAATGTCATATAACAATTACCTTTTATTTTATTTTGAAAGAGCACAAAAATGCAGTAATATTTGACAGGGTAAAATAAAATGTCATTTGAATATGTTTTATCTGTGCTGTCCAGAGACTTCAAAATGTGAACATCTCAGATAAGTGGTTATGGTAGTTTATTCATGTCTGTCCCCGTTCCCTGCTATTATGGAATTTGATTTAGTCTTAGTGTTCTGTCGGCTTTGGACTTTCAACGTCACCGTTTCCTTCTTGCTTTCCTAAATTATGGGCTATAGTAAGCAGTGATTGACCTGTGGAATGAAGGGAGAAGTTTTGATAGTCCACCATGTATGATTTGTCTTATTAAAGTATTTGAACCCCTCATATTCTACACTATTTTAACCCCCTACCACTGGATCTTGTGGTTATCTCATGAGCCAGGATTGCCACAACATTGCATTGTGACAGCAGAGGACACTCAAACCAAGCATCCACAAGACTGCACTCTGACAGTTTTATTGAGGTTGTTTGGAAAGTGCGCAGTTGGCATCAGCTGTGATGGCAGTTGCACTAATTGGAGGTTCTGTGGGTGTGTTTGTGTTCGGGCTCCACTGACCAGCAATGACACTGATGATTCTCTCATTGCATTGAACCAAGTGAATAATTCCCATTGGAAGCTCCTCTGAAAAGCTTGTGGGCATATGCCAGCTAGATTTACTGGAGGTAATATCTTCCACTAAGTAGACTGTGTGATAAAACCTTGGCCGCATTAGCTGGCAGTTTTTATTCATGCCAAAAGGTATTAAATTTGTTTCTGGCAGAAGATTAAGAGCATTCTGTAATGCTCGATCAACACAACACCTAGATGGTTCAAATGAAATGAGTCTTGTTTTTTTACCCTTGATATACTATAATGGTTTAAAATCTTTTATTTTCAAATCAACTGGAAAGATTGTATGGCTGTGTAGCATAGTGGTCAGGGAACGGGGCTCGGAACTCTGAGTGTAGGTGAATTTCCCAGATGGGGCATTTCTGTTGTACCCTTGAGCAAGTTACTTAATCAGACTTTCTTGAGTCCATGTCAAGCTGTATGAATGGATTGTATGGAGGCTGTGTAAGTTGTCTGCAGAATGTAATGCAATGTAATGTAATTGTAATGGACAAGGAGTTAACAACAAACATACAGTTAAAGACATTTCAAATTAGGATTACCTCGGAAACAGCTGAGTCCCATACTTACAGCATAAATGACTTTAAACATAACTCAAACCCTCTTGTCTGTATTAATATTGTGTCGATTTACTTTATCATCAGTGATATGTTTTTTAAAAAATGGATCTAGGCTAAGCAGATGGCTGTAAATGAGAGCTCTGATTAAACACAAGCTTTATCATGCTTATATTTAGCTACCTCTTGGCAGTCTTCGGGTCCTGGTTGACCTGGATCATGGCTCAAGTTTCTCAAGAACTTTAGAGTATGGTACATGTTAGTGCAGAGGTATTTCTTTTAAATATGTGTTCGACAATCTGTTTCAGATTATCTCCTGGCTGTTGGTTCTGATTCAATTTTAGCTTGCGAAACCTGAAATGGAACATATATCAATTTCGTTTTAAAGGAAAGTTCACCCCATTTGCTCACAAACATGTGTTAATGCTTGCGTTTATAGTTGTAAAATATGGCTTGATCCATATGTTATGAAATGTTTTGGATTTTGAAATTTTGTCGTGCTCACAAAAGTGGTTTTCCGATTTGGCACTGTAGCACAATTTCCATCAGATGTTTCATCAAAATCTCTTTGGCATTGGCAAAGAGTTTGCAATGGCTTGTGAAATCTTGAAGTCATCGGTTTAAAATCATAGTACAAATACATCATCAAATTTTTACATACCATAAAAATTAGGTGAACATGTCAGTTCACGTATATGATAAAATCATTATGTGACCCTTAATAAGGTCAAATCAGTGGAAATTAAGCACACGGATAAAAATGACAGATGTGTATAGTTTAATATGTAGAGCTGTACGATGTGGTGTAAATCTTTGTGGAGTTTCTCATTTAGATCTTTTGTCTCTGTTCCTCAGCTTTATCGCCGTCTCAGTGAGGTCCTTGGCTTGAACGACGAAACCATGGTGCTAAGCGTCTTCATCGGGAAAATGTGTGTAGAGCAAAACTTCATCTCCCACGATGCATTGTTTCAGTGAATACACCTCTTAGCTGGAAGCTGTTGTTTCAGCTATGGATTGATTAGAGTGTATAGAAGTTGGTATATATATTTATCAGTCTCTTAAGCATCATTTCTTATTTGCTCCTTTATGCAAACAGACATGCTTACATCATTTTAGAGAATGTTGTTTACAGATATTTTGCTGTTTGCCATAAAACTAATGGTTTTGCATCTTGTGTAGAATCACTAATCTGAAGTACTGGGGAAGATGTGAACCCATTACCTCCAAGACCCTTCAGCTTCTCAACGACCTCTCCATTGGATATCCTTTTTACTGTCCGCTTGGCTGCCTCCCCTCACATTTACGTCCTACCTTCAACTTTCACCTTTCATTCAAACGTGAAGTATGCACTTCACTCCGAGGGTACGGAAAGGTTACTCTCACAGTATATGTGTGACATACTTAAAAGAGCTCTATCCGCTTTGTCCAGTCATGAGTTAGCCTTATTTCTAACCTGTAAATACTCATTTTATTGCCTCTTTATATTTCACGGTGTGCCCGTTAGGCATCTATTCTCTTTTTTGACGTTAGGCTTTAGTGTTTTTTGTGTGTGTCAGTACTACACTTCTCCTTGACTCTCAGTGTACCTACAGCAGCGTGAGAAAGCTGGTGAAACTCAGCGCTGTCCAGTTCATGCTGAACAACCACACGGTAAGTGCCAGCCTGACGCCTTCACACTTCCTCACACTCACTTTTAGAATAATGGAAGGCAAGTGACTGAGAAAAAAGTGTGAGTGTGAATTGTGGTATCTCACTTTTTATTGTCTTGTTTTTTTTTGTGTTTGTCTGAACAGAGCGAGCACTTTTCCTTCCTGGGCCTTAACAATCAGTCAAACCTCAGTGACATGAGGTGTCGGACAACTTTCTACACTGCACTGGGGCGTCTGCTGATGGTGGACCTGGGTGAGAAGCAGTGAATGTGTATCTCCTGTACTGCTGCTCCAACTGGACTCCCTGAGGTCATAGGCTCAGTGTTTAATTTTATCTCATCTTGCACTGCTTTTTTGTTTAACGCTTTAGTCATTATATTTCTGGATTTTTTTGGCTGGACTGATGTGAGTTGAGATAGTGAAATAGATGTGTCCCATTGTTCGCTGGAAGCACATTGGAAGAACTTGCCGACTGCTGTGTGACTCACCTGTCTGTCTGTCTGTCTGTCTGGGTCTTGGTCTGCAGGTGAAGATGAGGACCAGTTTGAGCAGTTCATGTTGCCCTTGACTGCTGCTTTTGAAGCTGTAGCACAGATGTTCAGCACCAACACTTTCAACGAGCAAGAAGCAAAAGTGAGTGTCGAGCGACCACGGATTAGTCTGACTAACCAGTTCTGTTTCTCCACTGAATTAACTTCTCAGAGTTGTGTTTGACTTCTTCCTCGTTGTCCTGTGTGTCAGATAATTGCTGTTTACTTTTCAGAGAACTTTGGTGGGCCTTGTGAGAGATTTAAGAGGGATTGCCTTTGCCTTCACTGCTAAGACCAGCTTCATGATGCTGTTTGACTGGATGTATCCTTTCAGTGTCCAGTGGCGTACACACTTCAAACAGAGTTTGGTGTGTGGTCTTCAACCGGTTCTTTTTCAAACTCTGAGCCGTCTAATGATGTTGTTCAGAGGGTTGACTCGACGGGGGTGGGAATCTGTCTTTGTTTTGGTCATTTTCTCAGCATGATTTTCCTCAGCCTCTGCTACCGTCAGTTACCCCTCCTACATGCCCATCCTGCAGAGGGCCATTGAGCTGTGGTACCACGTCCCAGCATGCACCACACCGGTGCTCAAACTGATGGCGGAGCTCGTTCACAACAGGTGTGATTGTCCTTGTTCATGTGAAGGAAGTGTGTAAATGTTATCTTGCCCTGTCTCTTAAATTGGTGTATGGAGAGCACCTGCAATGCAGCAGTGGGATCCAAGTGCTGTGTCAAAGCATATTCATTGTTCTGTAGGTGTGGACCCACAGATTCCAGTAGTGAATTTACAAATGATTATTTTTATGTAAATGTACACTTCCTACTTACAGCCTTTAAATCTTGTAGGTCACAGAGGTTACAGTTTGACGTTTCATCACCCAATGGAATCCTGCTTTTCAGAGAAACCAGCAAGATGATCACTACATACGGTAGATATGACGGCACAAATTTAATTTTCTCAAGGGCATGCATTCGTAAATTTGTGTTGTAAACCTTTATGAAAAGAAGGCACGGTCAAGGCTTGACACCAGTGAGGTTGTATTGTGTTCAGGAAATTAGCTATTTCTTTTTTTTTAGTTCTGCTTGGTATTCAATGTGCAAAGTGCAATTGTCTCTTAGTGGATTGATAGCTGACCTTGAGAAAGATGGTTAACATCAATTGGTGAAATTAATATCTGACAGTATGAGTCAGTAATATAAAAAAAGTATGTTCAATTGGTAAGACCTAGATTATAATCTTTATGAAGTGTATCCATGCAATTTGAGGTTAAGGCTTATTAATTAATGATTGGCTTTGAGATGCAAGGCCTTCTTAATGAAGTCTTTGTTTTTCCCCATCCTGACCACAGGCAACCGTATCCTGACGATAGGGGAGGTTCCGAAGGATCAGGTCTACGCCCTTAAGCTGAAGGGCATCTCCACCTGCTTCTCCATGCTGAAGGCCGTCCTGAGCGGAAACTACGTCAACTTCGGCGTCTTCCGCCTGTACGGGGACGACGCGCTGGACAACGCCCTGCAGACGTTTATCAAGCTCCTCCTCTCCATCCCGCAGAGCGACCTGCTGGTGAGCAAACTCGTCACGCCAGGGGGCCTCAAACAAGCTCTTACCCTCCACAGCCAGGGGGCCTCAAACAAGCTCTTACCCTCCACAGCCAGGGGGCCTCAAACAAGCTCTTACCCTTCACAGCCAAGGGGACTCAAACAAGCTCTTACTTTCCACAGTCAGGGGGCCTCTAACAAGTTCTCATACCCCAAAGACAGGGGGCCTCAAACAAGCTCTTGACCCCCATAGCCAGGGGGATTCAAACAAGCTCTTACTCCCCTCTGCCAAAAGTGACAGCAAACCATTGAGCTTATGGCTGTCAGTGCTATGACAGAGCAAGTCACACACCTTTTGTATGAGTACCAGCCAGCTAGGTCTGTCTATTTAAAGCTCTGCAGGGGCCATAAATTTAGACCCATGCATGTGTGATGGTGCCTTCTTTCTAGCCAGTATTGAGAAACAGTGATTTGTATGGATTTGTGCACATTTTGGTCTATCGTTTCTATCCAGTGTTAACCTCCACTGCTCTCTCCTGCAGGACTACCCTAAGCTAAGTCAGTCCTACTACTCTCTGCTGGAGGTCCTGACCCAGGACCATATGAACTTCATTGCCAGTCTGGAGCCGCACGTCATCATGTATATTCTCTCCTCCATCTCCGAAGGACTTACTGCACTCGGTAAATACTGGCTTTAACCGGTTAGCACAGTGGCTCTCCGCCCCATTCCATGCAGATAGTCCTGCTTGCCATCAGAGTCACTACCTGCAATTTCTGTCCATTTAAAATCCCATCGCATTACTGGTTGAATAAATTACGTAGCTGTTTTGACTGTTGCTAAGGGTGTGGTGTTTCTGTATGGCCTCTGCACCTTCATTTTGGGGCGGTTTCACACATTCCCTCAATAATCAATAAGACCTCTGTGTGTGCCCTCAGTATTTAAATCCCAAGGAGGTGGATTTTGCACATAGGTTGTATTAGAAATGCAGGTGAACATGATGTGCTGTTACATAAAGGAGTTTGAAGACTACTCTTCCACAATTTCTTTGTGAGAAGAAAAATGTACTATTTCAAAATTATTGAGCTATTATATGGTGCCAGTATTTTTTCTAATATTAAGTGAGTAATAACAGTCATACAAATTACTCATATTCTAGTTCCCACAAAATGTAGGTTTAGCTGTGTGGCACTGTGACCAGGTAATGTCACCCCTGCCCTGAGGGCGAACAGCCAATCGGTCTCTCAGTCCCCCAACCCCCCCCCTCTCCCCCTCCCATGTGCATTCAGACATCCCCCCGCGTGATCTAATCCCATCCCATCTCCTTTCTCTTCCAGACACAATGGTATGTACAGGATGTTGCTCCAGCTTAGACCACATAGTAACCTATTTATTTAAGCAGCTGTCGCGCAGCACGAAGAAAAGGGCCGCCCCCTTGCCGCAGGAGAGCGACCGCTTCCTGCACATAATGCAGCAGCACCCGGAGATGATTCAGCAGGTACGGAGCAGGGGCCCCGCCCGCCTCGCCCGCAGAGAGGGGTCGCCCCCTCCCCCACCGTGCGTGCCTGGTCCCTTATTAACAGCTGCCCCCCCCCCCGTTTGTCGTTTTGCAACGGGAGGGAGATTCCCCCCCCCAACGTGTGAAATGTGGTGCCACGGTCTGCCCCCTGTGTCTTGCAGATGCTATCGACCGTGCTTAATATCATCATTTTCGAAGACTGCCGGAACCAGTGGTCCATGTCCCGGCCACTGCTGGGCCTGATCCTGCTAAACGAGAAGGTGAGCTTGGGTCTTGTCGCCGGGCGTCTTTTGTCGAGGTGTCACTGTAACGGCTAATTATTTTCGGCGTTGTCGAGTGCTCACATTTCTTTCTACTTGTTGGGGCAAAGGCTTCAGAATTTTTCTGTGGGCCACGGTACAGTTTAGAGGCTCCATTGCCTCCTACATTTATGAGTATTAATGAGTAAAAACTGCATTTTAATTATTTATCCTCCATAGAGCATGGAGTGGAATTTATTTGAGTGCATTTGAGCACTATTGTAAAAGCATTTGGTATCTTTTGGAGTACGTCCTGTGTTCTGGCGCCGCTGGTGGTGTTTACGTCCATTTCATCACTCTGCAAGCAGGAAATGTGACCCCTGGTGTATGCGAGGCGTAACTGCGGTGTACTAACCCTTGTGTGGTTTCTGCCTTTGGATGTCTTGTCTTTCTCAGTATTTTGCTGAGCTGAGAAACAGTATAGTGAACAGCCAGCCACCGGAGAAGCAGCAAGCCATGCACCTATGCTTCGAGAATCTAATGGAAGGCATTGAACGGAACTTACTCACAAAAAACCGAGACAGGTGGGCACATTTCCATAGTCTGTATGTATTATATGTGTCTGTGATAATGTTTATATTGATTGTTTTTCTTCATTTCTGTTGATATGCAGTAATTTTTTTCTTGTAATAAACCAAGCCACTGCAAATTTGATTAGCCATATATTACTTTTGCATGATAGCTTCAGTTGTCCTTGAGAATACTGAGAATGAGAATACCTTTTCATTTCCATCGTGTTGGTGGCAGAATCATTGATTTGCATAGTTTTTTAACTCGAGTCCTGATGGTCCAGATGGTAATTTCTTCTTCAGACTTCAGACGGCTGTTCGTCGTAGCGCTTAAAGCCTCATGCGTTGGCTTCCTTTCTGCTCCAGGTTTACACAGAACCTCTCAGTATTCAGAAGGGAAGTCAACGACTCCATGAAGAATTCCACGTACGGGGTAAACAGCAACGACATGATGAGCTGACATTCCTCCGCCCGGCCTCCCACGGCCTCGCGCACCCCACCCCCCACCCCCCCTCGTACCCCCACCCCCCCTCCCGGCCCGGATGCCAGGGGGGCCGCCACCACAGCACCCCACCCGCCACACCTCTCCATGCCTGGTGCCCTCCTTCCACCCTTGCCTATTTTGTGCTTTTTATATGTATATTTTAAAGTCAGTTTCCAGAGGTCACTGATGGTCACGGTGACTATGCACTGACTGCTGTGGCTCAGAGGGGTAAAAGGGACAGTTGGGGAGAAGCAAGGACGTTAAAAACGCTGAGGTAAACGTCCTCTCCGAACTCTCGCCCAGAAGGAAAAAAGGGTCCTCACAACAGGAGGGGAGCTGCTAAATTATAATACTCTGCTTCTGTCTGCCTTGTATAAATTAATAATCAAGTGTACATTTTTTTCGTAACATTTTGAACGATGTTTATAATAATTCAATTTGAAAAAGTAAAAAAAAAAAAAAAAGAATAAAAAATAGTGTGATTGAAGTTTTTACGGTCCATTAGTGCAACAGTGTTGAGTGCAGGGTTCGGATGTGTGTGAAGGGTTACAGAGAAATATCCAGCTGATAGATGATGTTGCGTTGAAGAGTGCGTGGCAGAATGGGGATTGGTTTGAGGGGGAAAGAAAGGGTTTTGGGCGTGAGAGAATTTCGAATGATCAGACCTGTTGTAGATTTTTTTTTTTCACCCCCACACCCCTCAACCTCTAACCTTTCAAGCGACCCTGAGCACGGAAGGATTTGTAAATACAGACCCCTGCTGCCTTGCAGATGTTGGTTGAGGAGTATCTGTCTGAGTCAGTGGGCATCCTCTCCCCTTCAGTGAACCTAGGGGTTTCCGTGAGAGTGACCTTTAACCCCGCCCCCTGGAAACGGGGCTCTTCTTCCTCACCGCGTTCCCTCGGCCGGGCTCCGTTGGGTCACCGCCGGCCTTGCCTTTCGCCTCCGCTCTCAGGCCCAGCCCGACTGAACACGCCGTTAAGGCAGAACAATCTCGCGCGACGCGACCGGTCACCGCTAACGCTGCTGCGGGCCGGCGCGGCCTCGGCCCAATCAAGACAGGCTTCCCCGCCAAATCGCCTTGTGGCTTTTGCTGTTAATCCGCCATCGAGGCGAAGAGGCCCCGAAGGAGTGTCGTCTCGCGCTACGTGTAAAGGCTGGCACGTTGCCGGGGCGAAGACCGGGCGTGGCTGACGTCGAGACGGTGCAGGTCCTACGTTTCTCTCGCTGCCCTTTTTCCAGCAAACAAAAAAAAAAAAAAACCCTTTTACATTTCAGATGCCTCCAAAACAGCCCACTTACTCTCAATAACTGAAAAAAAATAATGCATAGACTACAGTAGCTCTAAAACTTACGTTTAGAAATACGGAGTGGGTATACAAGTATATTAGCAACTTCTGCTATTCTGAACAAATGTTGCTGCTAAATGTGAAGAAGTAGATCATCTCTAACCATGTTCAGCACTCATGGATATTAAACTGTTTTCTTTTCTTTTTTTTGTTAGGATTTTTTAATTTTTTATTTTTGTTTGGTTCCCTGATGTGAATGTGTTCTTTTGGAGACTGTTGGGTCCATTGAGTGATAAAGTAGCTGGTTGAACTGTTTGGATGTCTGCTACATGTAGTGTAAGCATTGTGACTGCAAAATAAACATCATTGGTTTGTACTGAGAAACATTTCACTGTAAATTCTTTCACACTGTTGAGGGTGGGGGAGGGGGGTGGTTAGGTAGACATTTTGAAATTTTTAAAGCAAGTTATGCAACACTTGTGAGCTTTAATCTTTTTGGAATCTTCGTCTGGTCAGGTTTTGTTTGACCGTTTTTCCATAAATTGAATTGGTAGTGAGTCGGTGAGTTTATTTTTCATTGATCTCATCAAAGTGATTGTTAATAGCCTCCATTTTTCTAAATGGCCAAAATGGTGGGTAAATATTGACTATGTAAATATTGTTATCTGCAAAACCAGTTTGGAAGCTGAAGTGTTGAGCACTTTCAACTCATTTGTGTACAGAAAGCTCTGCTATGAGCATCTCCTAAGAGAAATTCAATGGAAAGAACGGTAACCATCAATTCCATGATTTCTGTGTTAGAGGCAAGCCGAGGTCCGAATCCGAACTTCCTGCGTCCAATCCCATTCTGTGGTTTGAAAAGTCTGATCTTTGATACACACAAAGATTCCAATGCATGGTTAAGTCTGAACAAGGCACTGCTGAACTGTGAATCTGTTCACATGCCACATTGCCAAAAATAATTTGAAGAAAAACCTCACACTTAAAAATGTGAAATAATATATCTAGAGCTTCCGAAGAGATCTGATCTGTGAATAACCTTCCAGCCATCTTGTATCAGCAGTTAGAATGAAGGAGTACAGTCATGTTTTACCCTCCAGCAATTCTGGAAGCTTAAGAGGCATCTTTGCAGTCAAGCCCTCTCTGAGTTCCCATTCCCAGTTATTCACTGAGCTGAATTGTTGTGACCGGTGAACTATTTGGAGCTTTTGTTTCAGTTCACAACAATGAATAGCTAATGCCCTCCTGTGGTCAAAGAAGGAGAAGGGTAATGTTGGTATAAAAGCTTAGTTCTTACATGTACATTTGTCTCACATTGCTGATAACTTGTTAATGCATCATATACCCATTACACACAAAATCCAATCACTGATATTGCAATCATTCTTTTATTTGCACATTTGACTTTTCTTTATAGTTTGCAAAACGTTAAAAAAAAAAGTATTAATCGTATATAACTTTAATAAAACCATCTTACGATTCAATGGCTGTAAGATCATTTTATTGAATGAACTGTACATTGAATGAACTGTTATTGCTCTGCCTCATGAATTAGTGCTAAGAGAAAGATAATGGTGATCAAGAGACAACATTATTTTAACAGAAAGTCCTGTTGGTTTTTTTTTTTTTTTGTCTTATCGTTACTCTATCACCCTATGTGATGTAGCATCTTAACAAAAATCAGACTTGATGGTCTGGCAATGTAATGTTCTGGCTGTATTCTCAGTACTGGAATTCTGAATGTCAGATTATATGGTAATGCTTTTTCCCCCCTCAGAGCAAATAATCAGGACAGGGAACGTACACCGTAAAATGAGAGTAAAGAGTAGGTTTTATGTGCTGTAAAATTCTGCTTTTTTATTGTTTCACATTTGAGAATAAGCTAGTTATAATGGTTTAGGAGTTGATTAGGAGTCATACTGAGCTCTCCTAATAGGTTGATCCGGCCGATGGGCCAGGAAGAAGAACAGCAATGTCAAGTATGTACTTTCTAAGATGGAACAAATGGTTCTGTATCATTAAGCTATGACTGCTGAAATGTTTTAGTCTTGATATGTAATGTAATTCTATTTTGCCACAAAGAATAACTATTCATGTGCACAAATATTTACAGTATTAGTCCTTTTCTCTGAATTCTTTATGTTTTAGTCCCAAGATATTTATTTGCTTGAACCACAGTGTGCTTTTATGGGGAGCCAGCAGAGGGTGCCAATGTGTCATGAGTCCCTTCCATCTTCCAGTATTTGAAGCAAAGGTCAATGAAGATGTGCAAATAGGTAATGACTCTCCTTTTAAGATAACTGAGTGAAAACCATACTGCTTAATTCATTGCGTGCAACAAACAAAATGTTTCCTTGCTTATCATCATTTCATACTGGAGTCCACGGAAACAGGCCTACTTTCTGATTGTTATGCAGCGGTTGTGCAATGGTCATAGCAATGTTGCCTGGTTGGCTAAGAGAGATATTAACCTTGTACGACATATTTGACATTTTATTCCACTCTTCTTATCTCAGGATGACAGTATTGACAGTATAGCGGAGATGACTGCATTTCCCATAGTTCCACTGAAGAGACTGTATAGGTCCCTTCGCTCGCTAAAGGCACATTTGGGTTGCCAGGTGAGGGCGTGTCTCTTGTGTCTTGTCATTCTGTGGTGATTTTGCGAGCGAGCCGGGTTGAGCTCCCCAGCGGGGGCCTTGCGGGGGGGGACTTTGAGGGGGGGTTCTGTTGAGGTGTCGGGGGAGGGGCGGGGCGCAGCAGAGGGCCCGATGACAGTGCCCAGCGGGGCAGCGACAGGCGTCTCTTTGCTTGCTGGGTCACCCTGGCTGGACTCTGCCCATGCTGTTATCACACATCAGGCTTAAGAAAATAAAGATGAGTGAAATAATGAAATGGTTGTGTGGAGCACCAAACGCATAATTAAAAGCTAGATGGGCGGGGCTAGTTGGTATGCATGAATACGTCACGCTTTGTTTTCTTTTTATTTTGATGTAACCACATTTGAAATTGGCTTGTTTTTTTTTTTGTTTTTTTTGTTCTTTGTCTTTTTTTCTAAACTCTTTAACACACATTGATACCTAGTATAGAAAAGAAAAAATATCTCCACTTGCAAACTGCCAGCCTCTCTTTCATAAGTCTATCCTGTGTTGGGCGTTATGTGCAAAGTCTTACATTTTTGTTTTTTAGTGGTGAAGTCACGATACAGTATTTGGTGTGTAAAATGTGCTATCACACTATAATGACAACCGATTCATTTTTCAAATATTTAGCTGCGTTATGAACTGAGATTGCAAGATAATGAATAATTTCCCAGAATACCTTGCTGCCCGGCATGAACATCAGCCTCCCGAAAAAAAGCAATAGGATCCAGCATCTGTGTTTTCTGTGTTCTATGTGTGGCCTTGTGTCTAGTGCCATATTATCTTTGTGTCAAGGCATCTGGTTTCAAAGTGTGTGTGTGTGTGTGTGTATGTAGGGAGGAGGAGGAAGGGGGGGCTATTTGCAGTCCTGGAATGTCCTCCACTAGAGAGGCGATCGCTGGAACTGCGTTCTCTCCCAACGGATGGACCCCGGTCCCCCCTACCAGGGTGTCTTCGCTGAACTGTCGGTGACACCCAGAGCTGGGGTAATAGGGGTGGGGGGGGGGGCAAAGAGAAACGGGTTGGGGGGCAAATGCACGGGTGTTTAATTGTCTGAACAGAGCCAGGAGGACAACACAAATGGCGGAGGGGTGAAGAGGTTAGGAACATAATTCGGGAAGCGCGCAGATAAATCAGGAGTGTCCAGCGGCTCTACGGGTAGGGCCTGGTCCAGCCACCTGATGTTTCCTCTCCAAACACAAGTGTCCCCTTCCCCCGGAACCTGGCACCCCCCGGCCCTGAGAATGCGAGCAGGCTTCTCTGCACCGGAGGGCCGGGGCGTAGGGAGGCCATTCACACCTTGTTAAGTTTTACAGCGGGCGCATTTGTCAGTCCCACTCTTCTATTGCCCCTTTGACTGGCTGTGACCCCCTTTGATGTAAATTTCTCCTTGTAGAGCACGGGGACGAAAGGAACCCAGGAAAACTGGGGTTACCCGGATATCTGCGCGCCCGTGAGAGGGATGTGTTAAAAAGGCAGGCGGAAATGATTGCAGATATGTCCTATGTGATGCCCATGTAGTGACGTAGCACGAACCCGCTGCTTGGGTCATTCCGCAGTTATTCTTGACCGAAGAATGATCAACAACAGCATATGAATTCAGAAATGTTAAGTAATGATGCTTAATATGTAGCTACTGCAAAGATTGCAAACTTGCCATTTAAAAATTTGTTAAATATGCTGGCTGTCTTGTTAAAACATTATATTAAGAAGTGCAGTTATATGTTTAGCAGCCAATATGGATCTGGCATCTCCATAGCCAGGTTTAGCAAGTTTTTTCATGAGAGACTTAGTGTGATGAAATGGCATTGTGTTGAGAATATATTCTGATTCTCTTTGGACGTGATGTCAGTCCTGGCTTGCATGGATTCCTTCACTTTTGTTCTCAAATTCTTTCCCCTTTACCTGTACATGAGAGGCTTTTCTAAATTGCATGAAGGAATGTAAAGTCAGGCGATTAAAGGAGCAGAAAGCAGGTGAGATTTCAGAGTAAAGGGGTACTTAGGACGTGAAGCCTGACTTCGCCCGGGACTGGAAGAAAGCAAAAGCGCTCGGCGTGTCCATAGGCGAAAGAATGAGCTGGGGAGGAGTGGGCCCGACCTGCCTTTCAGAGCGGCCCGTTCCCCTGACAGGCGCTCTCCCCGCCTGTTAAAAGTCGAGCCGTCCAAGTCAAATTGGCTGCGGTGAAAAGCCGGCGGCCCCATTGAGGTGACGCGAGCGGAGCGTTCCGAGGTGCTCCCAGCCGAGCGGCCGGATCGGGTTTCCCCCGGACGCTCCGCTCCCCCGGAATGGAAGAAACTGAATTCCTATCTCGTAAGCAAAAAAAAAAAACACTATAATTTAGGTAATTGCTTTTTCTTTTCTTGTCACATGGACTAGGAGGTGGGGTGGGGGTTGGGGGGGCGGGGGGCGAGAATGGAGGGGTGGGGAGAAGGACATACCTGAAACAGTGTTGTACTACCTTTCAATGTGAAAGACTTTTCTTGTTGGGTTCTGAATGTGGGATTAAGTCCTTTTGAGCACACCTACATTGTAGCACCTGAATGTGAAATAAAGGCGGCCATTGTCTGGGCATTGCTCACCCACAGGGTCTGCATAGTGGCCGGGCTTCTCGGCCACCTCACACACACTGCCTCAGCCCCAACCGGCAATTAGCCCCCCAAATCAAACTCGGGCGGTCGGGACTAATTGTTTCTAACAGGTCTTTGTAAAAGACCATGCTGTTTTCCATTGAGGTCAGCCCCCTGTCTCCCTGTGTGTCAGATAGAGGAGGGAAACCGTTCCACCCGGGAGATAAACCGGTTTTTCTTTTTTTAATGCCTCAAACTTAGACTTAATTTTCACCTTCCTTTCACGGTTCAGGTGCCGTTGTGTATTCAAGCGGTTAGTGTCTGCGGTGGGTGGGTTGGGAGAAAGATACAGTACCTCACAGGATGGTATTCAGTCCCCCCCCCATCCCCATTAGGGGAGTTTTGACTCAAAGGGTGTGTATTTGTACATTTAAACAAATCGTTTGTGTTCCTCCTTTGTTCCCTGCTGCGCAATTCAAAAGAGTGACTCTGTGTGTTGTTGAAAGTAATTAAAATGTGGCACATGCGTTCGCCTGTAACCCTTAAAAACTTCAGAAGAACAATGAGAAGGTGTATACCTTCCAAATAAATGAGCTGTAGTCTATAAACCACGGTTCAATCAGACCACACTAAATTGTTCTTCCAGATCATGTGACTAAATAATGTACCTATACTGCTAGGCATGTAGGTCTAATCACCAACGTATCAATAAAGACCTGTCCTAATTCAATACATGGTCAGGATGTGCCATTACAATGTTGTCCTAATAAAAACAGAATCACCGGGTTTAATTACATTCAGTATAATCTTTCTGGGAAAAAGTTTCCATTTACATCGAAATGTTTTTAATGATAATTATTTACTCGGGTAAATAAAATGTTTCCCTGTTTGCTGTTGGTGTTGGTACTTTATGAATGTATGCACATATTCATATTTTGGCCCTCCCAGTGTTCACTTCTTGCCGAATCGCACGCGGTGCTGACGGCAGCTTTGAGGTCGATTTGACCCGTGTTGTAAGTCACCTGGCCTTACGGTTTAAACCGAATGCCCGGGGCCTTCGGTCGCTGGCGGTGGAGACCCCGGCCGGCTCGGTCGGCTACCGGAGCGAGCTTCGCCTGAGAAAGTGCCCTTCAGTGTGGCTTCTGTTTTAATTAGAGTGTGACAGGGTACACTGTGAGCTACGGGGGGCCCGGTGATGGACAGCCAGAGTTTCCCCCTGCTGTGGACCCCTCTGTCTGCCTCTCAATCTGACAGCCCCAGAGAGAGAGAGGGAGGGAGGGAGGGAGGGGGGAATGAGAGGAGGGAGGGAGAGAGGGAGGGAGACATTCTCTCTGGAATGTTGGGAGCTCTCAGAACTGACATGTAACCATAGACATTCTCGAATCTTGTGTCTTTATCTCTTTGCCTGCTGACTAGTGCAGCATCTGTTGATCACCTTCTCACCCCCCCGGTACCTCAGAGGAGAGTGTCTCGCGGGTTTGTTGTTTTGACCAGAGGACAAGTGTGTCATGCCTATAAACCCGCCTAAACCTCTGCCAGGCCCTTCTGTTTCTTTTATTTTCCTTTCATTTCCGATATTCCCTCTCTTTCCTCTGATAGCCTGGCAGAGGACAGTGGGAAATGACAGTTTCTCGCTCCTCGTTTTCAGTCGGCCACCATTTTCTGATGAGGCCGGCGACGCGGCATGGTAACGCGTGGATCTCAACATGGCCGCCGGCCTCCTCTCCTGTTCAGCGTGCGCTAAGCGCGGTGGGAGAGGGAGGTTAATTGTGTAATTGTTTCGATGCGAGCGGACCTGAGCTCCGAGGTCTGGGAGGCAGTTCCGGTGGGCTCGGCTCTGAGTCTGGGACCTCTCTCACTCAGCAGCTCTCGGGATGAATTTCAAAGCCTCCGCTCCACTACAGATCCTCTCTTGTCCCTCCGGCTCTCCCTCCAAAACTCTGCTCTGCCGCGCAAAAAGAAATCACTTAACGCTCTACTTGCCCGGCCCAGAACTGACTGAGTAATTGGGATCTATGGCTTTCAGTTCTCTTTCAGTTTTTTTAAAACATTTACTTCTCAGGTCTCTCCTAATGAGTCATATGTCATATTACAATGCACCCAATGTGATTCTTCCTGGGCCAACTGATGTCAGCCATGGATAGGATATATGACAACTGTGGAAAAGTGTCAAAATGATCATCGTGATAAAATACATATTTTATGATAAAATGGGGTAAATATGTGAACTACGCCAAAGAGCCTAAATTTTATTTGGTTATCTGGCTTTTCTTCCCTGTGATTTATTAGAAGTTAAAAGATAAACCATTGAAACCTTTGTTACGCTATTAAATGTCACCATGATACAACCTCAGTTACATTTAATATCTGTGCATAAAGATAGAGGGATCTCAAACTCAGTGGCTGCAGTTTTTATGTTTTCACTTCAATCAGCAGCCTATTTAGGCCTTGAAAACTGGATATGTGGACGTCTTTAGCCAATCGACAACTTAAATTATGCAGTAGGTGTTGAAACAGTACAAAAACATCAGGCAATATGGGTCACTAGGACTGGAGTTTGAGATCTGTGCTTCACATGGACAGATCTGCATTGGTGCCCCCAACCCGTTTCTGGGTCACAACCCACCCCAGATCTCTGGCAGTCCGGAGTAACAGTGGTCAAGCACACACACACACACACACACACACACGCACAATAAAAATGCATACACTTAAACAAGATTCATTTTAAATTAATTTAAGGTTTCAGTAAATTCATCATTAGATCACCTAAGCATTGAGTACTACCATGTAGATCAACTACCACATATTCTATCAAACGTTGCTTGGAATGCTTCATTTAGAACTGTCCTCAGTACAGAGATGCTCTCTGCAATTTGGAAAGGATTGCTGATCATGACAGTGCAGACTGTGGTTGGCAGCTCCACAGGGCATAGTGTAATTGGCTGTGGCATCACCCAAGGAGGGAAGGTATGAGTTGGCACACCACGCCCTATCTTACCATGTGAGAATGACTCCTCTGGTCCATCGAACACCTACAGTCTGCTTGCTAGAGCTGTGTAAGAAGTGTAATCCTACTACATGATGACTGCAAAGTAATGGCTGACAGTTCAATGCTTCCAAAGACACGGGTGACAGTCTGCACCCCCCCGCCCCACCCCCCCAATTATGGTTAGAGTTACAGCATTGGGACAGGCCTAGAAAAGCAATTTGCCGTTCCAAGCTTGGGGAACAAAGTGAAACATCATTTGAAAATAAGCTAGAACATATCTTAGAAATCCCTTAATAAAAGCCCTGCCTAAAACACGACAACTACTACAGGATTGCCTCCCAGTATCTCCAGCACTCTAATTCCTTTTGGTTTTTTTTCATGTCCAAGGCCTTGAAGGGCGAGCTTCGGGTGACCGGCTGACTGAAAGACGACCGCGTCCGCGCAGTGTCACGGACCCTCTCCCGGAGGGTCGGTCGAGAGGCCGCGGCGGCGGTAACCGCGAAGACGCGTGACGGGCGGCGGCGGCCATGGCGCTCTTTGTGTCTGTGTTGTCGGCGTGCGTGCGGATGCGAGGGTCCTGTAGCGACTTGCTGCGGAGCTTCGCGCAGCGGCGGCGGCGGCGTTGCAGGTGAGGGGGGAAACAGGAGCTGCACTTGTGTTTTTTTGAAGTGTTTAAGTGCTGTCTTTGGAGGTGTCCTGTTACCCTGCTCTCTCTGTGACCCTCTGACCCTCCCCCAGCATCAAAGGTAAGCCAATTACTTCCATTACTTTGTGTGCTATTGTGAATGTAATTGTAAGCTTTTGACTTGGGCTGCCCAGTGAGACTTGTTTGCCAAACTGCAAGCACTCCACAAGACCTTCTTCCACCCCTCTTAACTGACTAGACTCAGGTTCTTTACTGCCCTGAGACAGAAAAGAGTTTATTTGGCCTTCCCTGAGGTTTTTTTTCCTGGTGTCATTTTAAATGATCATTTTTAATGTTGACCCAGGAGACATGAAACCAAAATGGCCGAACAAAATCATGACTGTTCCATTTTAAAAATGACATCATGTTACTGAAATGGTGAAATTCTGTGATTTATTTTTTTCCACTGTGAATTGTTGACGACCACCAGAGTCAGTGCTTGGAATGGAAAGAAAAAGTTATAATAAATAACTTAATAAATGTATATAAATAATAAATTATGGGAGATTTTTATTTAAAGACCACAGTAATCTCACTTCAGATATGATAAGGATGATTAGGGCAAACTCTACCCCTGCACAGAAACCCTGCACTGCCCATTCGTTCCTCCAAGCAGCCCCACTCTTTTAAGTCCGTGTGTCCCCAGCCCTTGTTTGACTTTGTCATTATGTGTGTGAAATATAGGACTGTTTGGTGGAGACTGGCTTGGAGGGCAGGCCCCTGAAATGGCGGCCGCCATGGGAGGCAGCTCGGGCGGCTGTGGGACCGGAGAAGAGGCGGCGGGGTTTGGGAGCGAGTAGCCCCATCGAATGCGAAGGGGGGGGAGGGGAGCGGAGGGACGAGGATTAGAGCGAAAGAAACGTGAGGAGAGATTGACGGGGTTAACTCCGCCCCTCTCTGAGGTCACCGGCAGGTAAGGGACATTGTCGATGACCCGGGACAGTATCCGTACACAACCACTCACCCCCCCAAGTTCTCATCGCCACCAGCCTGGGGGTTGAATCGCAGTTCAGTGAAACCAACGGTTCTTCGGCTCTCCTCTAGCATGTGTAGGTTCATGGCTTAGAGCAGATTGTGTACGTTGGTGATATAGTTATATGCGGCAGTTCTGAAGATATTCAGAGTGAAGAAGAATGGGTCAGTGCCCATTTCTTACTTCCCATAATGAAAACCCAGAGAATAGGTCTTGTGTTCCTCTGCTCTCCTGTAAAGCCGGGCAGAGGTAGGCAGCTTAAAAAAAGTACATGCTTATTAGTGTCGCTCGATCTACTGTTCACAAGAACAAGCCCTCTTTATCCCTCACTTCCGTAGCGGTGAAAACCCTATCCTCTCTAAATCTCTGAGACCGTTCTCCTGAGGAAAAGCAGGTGGTGCAGCAACATCTGAGTCTAGTCCAGTACTAATCAGCAAGCGCAATTACAATATCCTCTGCAGTCTCCTGTCGCAAGTGGCACAAATTAAAATTTTTTATTTTATTTATCTTTTACATGCTGGCTTGCTTCAGTACAGCTGTAAAACTTGTTTTTGTAATAGCAATATACAAGTGTGCTGTAGACATATACGCCTTCTTGTCCCTGCCACAACATGTCCTAGACAAAGAGTGTCATTAGAATCCCTACAGAATTATTTCAAAATCTCTCTGTCCGCATTAAACCCCAAACTGCAGAGAGCGGTGCTGGGGCTGAGGGAGAGAAACGCAGGACAAAGGCCTTGACATCGTGTTGAGGTTTAGCGCGGCGTATTAAAAGTCACTCTTTCTGTGTCAACATGGCTCCGGTCGGCCGCAGCTAACTCGCTATAAGTCACAACAGCGACGCTAAGAATTTCCCCTCCCACAGAAACCGAGACGATAGCGGCGTAACTGAAATGCTGGACGTGTTGCTGCACCCCCCCCCCCACACACACACACCCCACCCCCACCCAAAGCCTGCTCTCTGTGTCGCCGGCCACTGTGTTGTAGGGCACCACTTGTCTTGCCGTGTGGGGGGTGGGGGCCGAGGGTGAGAGAAAATAGAAAATGGAAAATTCCTGGGTGAAGTGCAGTCGTCGGTGATCAGGTGTGAACTGCAGAGCGGAGATCAGAGGGGTAAGGGGTGGAAGGGACCGACAGCTGCTCCTCGCTCCACTCTGCTCCGGCCTACAGTGCTCTGCAAACCAGCTGGAGCGGCTGGCATTCTGGGGCCCCACAGCCGCCTACTGTAATCCAGAGAGCCGGCTCTGCACCGCCAGACGGTTTTGGAAAATACATGGGTGTGAGGGGGCTGAGGGGGGTTGTGGGTATTGTATTCTTTCCAAAGTTTGTTGGGTGAATGCCTTGCTGTGTTCACCTTAAGTACATTATTATCACTGATTCGCTGACTTAAACACATGTATAACTGTATTATAACTATAATATTAACTATATTCGTGTCTATATAATACAGTGTAATTTATGCTGGGTTCCATTCACTTTTTGGTATGTATAGGCATATCTATTTGATGAAAAATACACTACATTGTGGAAAAGCACTGTACTGTAATTAAAATGTGGAAACGTGCGGACGTCTGGGAGAAAATGAGCTGCAGCTCCGAACACTAGAGCATTGCACGGACACACGTCTGATGCGCTGGTGCTGTCAGCCGATGACAGAATGAATCCTGCAGAAGCCCCATCACCGAGTCTTTAAAAAGCCCAAAACGGTCAAATATAAAAGGACTAATGTGTCCTCGGGGAGCAGTGGCTCACAAGAATTCGGGAGCATAACGAATCTCAAATAAATGGCTATTTTTTCAAATGCCGGTGTTAAGAGGTCACATTTTTAGAATGTTTTTTTTTCTCCCCAGTCTCTCAAAAAGACTTTGTTTTGGTATTGAGATCTGAAGATTGTTGTGCCCGGATACAGCTGTTAAATAAATTAATTACACCTATTTAAACTTGGTATGCGATGGCCGGTTCACAAGCTGTGTCTCGGAAGGTCCCGGTGGCTCCTCAGGAATCTTCGTCTGACAATTGAACGCGGGGCCGAGCGGCCGTTTTAAAAAACCGCCTCGCTCTTCACGCAGTGCCTCGAACAAATCCCTCTCCGTAAAAAAAAGAATCACTCCGCTTCACCTTTTGTGAGGACCCTCAGCCGGCAGCTGCTTTTTCCATTTCTCCTGCCAAATTGAAACGCTGCGTTTCGGTGAATAATTAGACGGGGGTTTTTTTTTTCCGAGCCGCGGGACCGCTTCACAGCCCAAACGTTCGTCCGCTCCTGTGTCGTAGAGCGCTTCCCGCGTCCTGGAAGGCAGAGCCCCTCGGCCCTCTGCGCCCCGCGCGGCGCTAATAGCACGGGCCGTCCTCAGAAAGCGATACGCCTGCCCGCTGACCCCGCGGCTCACCCCGCCGCACATGCGTCTTCGGCGTGTTCGCCGCGCGCTGACATTTTGCTCCGTAAAAATAACACAGATGCTCCCGACGCGCCGGGCGGGGGGGGATGGGGGGGGAGGAGGGGGGGGCAGAGGGAGGCCCCGATTGTCCCCGTCGGAGCAGGGCGTCAGCCGGCTATTTTCATTGCCTCGCCGCGAATGGCTCTCGCCTGAGTCACATTTTTACTTTTGATGTCTGACGCAGTGCCAGCGTCTTAGCCTCGCGGCTCGAAAAGCCCGGTCCCCCCGTCTGCGGCCCGGCGGGTGTTAATCTCGGATCAGCAACTCGGGTTTCGCCTGCGAGGCGTCCGCACCTCCCAGCGCCACGGCAACGGGGCCTTTTGTTTTCAACATCCCGCAGAGTGCGGACTAACAACTCCAGTCCGACTGACTTTCACACACTTCTGACGTGAGCCATCGTACAACAACAAGAAAACAATGGAGAATTTAAACGGGCCATATTCCTAGATTTTATCCAATGATCTTTTCCCTGCTGCAACCATGCTAGGTTAGTAAGGAAAATAAACTATTTTCTGTTTTTTTCATTTATCATTTTAGGGTTGTAGTGCACCGTAGGAGTGCAAAACAGTCACAAATGTCAAAAAAACAGGACAATAAATACGTTTTGAAAGATTCAGTGAATATTCCAGAAAAGATATATCCTATGGAAAAACGTTTAAGTGATAGTAGTTTTCCATGAGTGTCATATCAGCATACCCTTTTGTTGGTGGCTCCCAGGGGCTAATGACATAAATGGAATATATAAATTCATGCATAAATTCAACAGCTCTTAACGGGAATTACAGCATGAATATATCAGCGTTGTGGCAGCAGTGGAAGTAAACGTGCTGCTTGCCAGTTCGCTGTTTAATGCATTTGACCCTAAAGTGCCTGCGAATAGTCTGACTGATCGCTAGCGGTGTCTTCATTAGTCAGTGCTCAGCCCCTGTCAGGACGGCTGGTCTAGGGCCTAACCCCATGGCCGTCAATGCAGCGGCAGCCTCCGTGTTGAAATCCTGAGACTTTAAAAAGAGATTGCCTTGCCTGAGCGATTATGGGAGCACTTGTGATTGATTGAGTGATCACACACACGCACAGAAAGAGAGAGAGAGAGAGAGAGAGAGAGAGAGAGAGAGAGCTCAGCCATATAACAGAGGAGGAGATGGTTTACTGGCAAGGTATTATAGGAATAATATGCATGTGTGTTTTCATTCATGTGGTCAGCGTTACTTCTCATTTTTAGGATTAGGGGGTGGCACTATTCAGAATGTGTGTTTGGGGGGGGGGGCAGAGGGGTTAGCCCTCAGAACAGATAAAAGGGGAGGAGAGAGAGAACGAGTTCAAATTTATTGCCTGTGTCAGCTGTGTCAAATGGCCAGCTGAACCCTTGCAAATGGCAGGGGTGCGTGTGGGGGGGTTGGGCAGCTCCTACAATAATTACACATTTCTCCATTTTTGACTGCTTCACTGACAGTCAGGGTCCTCATATATTGTGTCACATCTGTGCATTTCTCAAGTGAATATTATGTTCGAAAGAGGTGTAGATTTCATTTTCCTTTCCCTTCCATAACTTTGTTTAAACTGATCACAGTGAATTTCAATTAATCCAACTGCATATTAAGCACAGCTGGCTGTGCACTGCATATAACTTCATATTTGTGAATGACATGCTCAGACTGAAAAAGTACTTAAAGAAATGACAAAGACTGAAAGGTTAATGTGAGCACTGGTTGTACCATGGGCCCAAGTCCAAGCAGGACCAGTTTTAAAATAGAAAACTCTTCTTTCAATGAACAGGTAGACTGCCACTTCTGATCTGATTGGTAGTTTGACATTCTACCTGTTCTTCTCTGAAAGAGGCCTCTAATTTTCATAAGCGAGACCACCCACATTAGAAACCTTTGCCTCTATTTTTGTGGGGTCAGAATGAGTGGCCAGTTGTTCTTTATGGCAGAGATTTTTACGATGTGGTTGGAGCTGTTTGGAGACCACCAGTCCTCCTTTCACTAGTAACCCGCGGTATAGTGGAGCTCGGATCCGGGTACCTGTGTTTCACAATTTGCCTTTTTTTGCTTACAAAAGCAAAATGCTGACATGTTGCTGTTAGAAAGTCGCACCAATCCGACTGTCTGGTTTCAGACAGGTCATCAAAAGCATTTTCAGGTCATAAACGAGCTATGTATCTTTACTTGGCATGTGGGGGCTAAGTAAAGAAGCACAGCTCGTTTATAATGTCAAACTACCGATACTAAAAATGAAACATTAACATTTCCGGGATATAATCGCGTTCTGCGACACGGTTATGTTCTGCGTTTAAAATGGACTGCCAGTTCAAGTACTGATGGCCAACACAGCGCTCAACCTCTCCCCTGTGTCACCAGGGTGTTCCCCTCTGTGCTCGGATTGCGGCTACATTTGTGCTTTGGGGATGATGAGGCTGGTCTATCCCCAAGTCAGTCTGAGAGTCCGGGCCTGCCTGCCTGCCTGCTGGTCTGCATGGGACCCATTCCCCATCGGATCCTCACCCTTGACTCAGAACCCTCCCTCCACCTGTTCCATGTTTCTGCAGCGTCACCCGGTCTTATTTTAACAGGCGGCTGCCCAGCTCCGGTGGGGTGTCAGTGGTTTTTCGGCCCAGGGGGAATTCTGTACCTTTGCCGCCGGTGCTGTAGGTGCCGGCTGGTGGGTTATTTCCATCGTTGCGTTCGGGTCAGTAAAGCTCGCCGAGACGCAAATAAATAAGATCGGGTTGCAAGTCCTCAGATCTCACCGTCACTTTGTAAACTGGAGTGGGGGGGGGGGAGTAAGGGGGGGGGGGCAATGGTGTTTCATGAGGCCGCTTGTTTTTTCTTTTTCTTTTTTTTTTTCGAACATCCCTCTCCCAAAAAGCCTCGCTGTCACCCAAGGCAGCCCATTGGAGAACTGTGAATTCCACAGTGATGAGGCCAGCAACTGCAAAAGCTCTCTCTCCCCTCAGCCTGCCCCTACACCGCCTCAGGAGCTGGCTCATAACTCCAGGCAAGACAAATGACCTGCGTCTACTGTAAAGGTGCTACTGCCTTAACCCCATTCATTTAGCTCTGCAGAACCGCTGTCACATCTGTTCCTATGCTGTTGCCAAATTAGGGACTTTTCACCTGTCGCCTCTGAAGTAGTTTTTTGTAATCGCTTGGAAAAAAAGAGGAGAATCCCCTAACTTGACTGTTCACTACCTCCTTCATCCAAAACACTGTGCCAATGTGAATAACTCTCAGAATTGACAATAAATAACAAAATGAGTAATCAAAAGTAACTTTAGATGAGTGTTTCTTATTGTCAGATGGATGGTGTGAGGGGGTGGGGAAAGTATTCTGTTGAGGCAGACTGTACTTGGAACAACCTAAAACCATCTTTCAAAAGGACAAAGAATAGGCTAATTGCTGGATAGTATTTAATCAGATTATGTGAAAATGTAATGCATACTAGGTACACATCTTGACAGATATTGATCCTTTCTTCTTTTTGCTTTCCTATAGTGAAGGCCACTTTGTCAGGGCAATGCAAATTGATTGATGGAATGAAAGCTTCCTTGAAGTGACATTAACAAGTGGATTCAATTGCTACAAGGCATTTCCCCCATTCAAATGCCAAATGGCTTGTCTGAGATGCTTAAATATTGTGTTTGACGACTAATCTGCAAGACAGAGGGATGGTGGGATGATGTAAGCATAGGGGTTGGCACAATAAAGACTCAGACTGTAGTTACGTGATGTCTTGAGTAGGAATGCACTCTTTTATAGTGAAAGCATGGTTTTAATGGAATAATTACAGAGCAAGATGTCTTTCAGAAACTAAACTGCTCTTTGCTCCCTTGTAATCTTTGCTTTAAAGTCCAAAGCTAAAATATGAGGCTTGTTTTACACTATTACTCAGATAACTATTTCTACTGAGCTGTTGGGGGTGGTGGTCTTTTGTCTCCTCAAATTGCATTTTTGAGAAGCATTCTGAGAGAAAAATCAAGAGCACCACTTTGACAGCAGTGATTTTCAGAAGGTACAAATTACGGGCCAGGTTGCTCAATCAGGGTTTGTAAGATTTGTTCTTTGATTGTGTGATAAGCAAACGGCTTTGATCTCAGGCTTTTGATTTTGTTGTCATATTAGGAAATTATGCAACCCAATTTATCCTATAATTTAGTCAATCAAACTCTATTTCCATATTGCATAAATAATAAATTATGATGTTGGAATGCTTATAAAACTGATCGCAACATGGGGCTAACGTGTGACTTCATATAAATACTGTTTGCATTTCTGACAGCATTGTTGTGGTTGATCAAATTCTGATGTAGTTCAACAGACCTGTTTCCATTGCTTTAAATTAAATGTGTCACAATTCATCGCAATTCTGTACTTCTAGTTGTTTAAAATACATTTGAAACCCTACTATTGTTGATTACTTAAAAAAAAATTACATTATGCCTTGATTATGTTTCAAAGGCCATTGAAAATAAGTGATTTCCCTAAAGATATTTGAGTGAAATCTGCGCGGTGCTACTAATTACTGGTACTTAACAGTCAGAAACTTGGGCATCCTGTGGATAATTGTTAACACCACGTCGATGTTTATTCCACGTAATCGAACAAAAGATAACTGCTGTTCCCACAATAAAAAGTAGACGTGACGTTATTGATTGTGGCTACCACATTAGCAAATGGTGTGAGCCGAAACTCCTTTAACAAGATACGGGGGATAATTAAATGCTTTTGATGGGGGATATCACACCAGACCTCCACGGCAACACCACATGTTTTTTTTTAAATACACTGGCTGATTATGGTCTGAGTACCTTCAAAAAACTAGATAAGCGTTTCTCTACGTCCATCAAATCCGAGTGGGACTGCAATTTTGATAAAGTACGCGCTTGTCCGTAACATTTCCCCCTTTCTTCGTTCTGCAGGTGGGAATTGTTTTCTTGTGGTCTCTGAGAAGACCTGTTTCGTAGAATCTTACCCACCTTCATTGTTTTCATTTTTACATACACATTTGGGCAGAAATGGGAATTAAGTTATTATATTTTTTTAATATTTACAATATTCAGAAATATAGCAGCTATAAAAGGTGTATTATTAGGCAACTGCCGATAATTGCTATTTGCAATACGTTTTTAAATGATTGGCTGCTCCCTCATAATCTTTTAACTTGAATTGATAGACAACATTACTATCTCATAACTTTTTTTCAACTGCTAGTGTTTCTTCAAGGTGACACCAAGCATTCTCCTATTGCCCACCCACTATACTAGATCCCCTTTTCCAAATACATGGGAGGGACCTCGTCTTCCCTCATTTTTCACCTTACCACAGCCAAGGACCGAGACGCGCAAGGGGCGAGGAGGCTTTTTAAATTTGGATATATCAGGGGACGCAGTGACAGCGTAAACACTGAGCTGCACCAGTCGCTTTCGTTACATCCCAATCCAAGTCCCCGCAGCGCATACGAGTTCCAGTGTACATAATGAGTCTTTTTGTATATTGTAGACATCCCCAACAAGGAGGCCACTTCCTTTGCCAGTAATAATGGAATTTGACGACTCACCGGGTAGTAATTGTAAATTTGGATACACGCTCGTAGTTTACCCAAGCTTTACTTTTCTTTTGAATTTGGATTAATTGTTATCTGATGAGAGGACCAAGATATGTTTCAAATGTGGATTTATGAAGAAACCTTCGATCATTTCTGAAGTTTTTTTTAAATGGAGTGAGTTTGCTCATTTGAACAGTGACTTGGAAAGGACAGGTCAAGTGGGAGCACACATTTCTCTTGAGGAGAATTTCTGTTGGATTTACATTCCGCCGCATTTGGGAATAACATCGTCAGACCGCTGGGGAAAAAAGATCAAGAGAATGTATGCTGTAAATCAGCGCTGTATTTACATGTAAGAATACTCTAATATCTAATAATTAACAATATGTGTAACTGGGGAAATTTAACAACAACTAATTATTATATTCAATTTCTTATAATTTCAGATCTTTTCATTTCTTCGTGCTGTGGTGTCATGCGCAGGTATGTCTTCTCAGTGTACAGATTTTGCTACCAGGCATTTAGCAGTTATCTTTAAGTAGCGACGAGTTAAAATGATGCAATTAATGGTTGATGTTTATCTGTATCTATATAACGTGTATCCATGTCTGCATATGGTTAGAGGTCTTATTGATTGGCTTCGTGTTTTTGCTGAAGTAGCCTTCAACTTTTTAAATTCTTTGATAATTGACAGCTGTATATTTAAATAAAGACACGATAAGTGTCATGATAATATATTTGCAATAAAAAATAATACACAAAGTATTAGTAGCCTGTTGTTAAGTTCAGCACCCAATTATCAATATTCAGTATTCAATCCCTACCAATTGCTTAATAGGTCTACTTTGCTCAGCTTGTATTGCATGTTTCATTCGACTATTTAGAGAGCATTAGAGAAAAATCTGTGATTTTATTTTTCCCTTTACATAAAAACAAAAAGGGGGAGAATCACCCGTCTCCTAATTTTAACCAGTATGTGAGGGAGCAGGGCGCAGTGACGGACCAGCTCAGCCGACGACAAGTCAGGGTCTACCAGCTATACAGCAGGACCAGCGGCAAGCACGTCCAGATTCAAGGCAAGAAGGTCACCGCTACCGCTGAAGATGGCAACACTTTCGGTGGGTTTTCTTTGTACATGTCCTTACTTTTCAAGAATTTACCAATTATAGTAAGCATTGGCTTTACAACCTAAATATTTCTAAAATATAAATTAAAGGAACGGGTTCATTCAATTGTGCAGGGCAAATCCAAGAACGTAGAATTAAGAAGCCCATCAACGAAGGGGTCTCTCACTATGTGTACTGTATATGTTAATTAAATGTTCGAGTAGCCATTGTTTATTCAATCAAACGCCACCCTTTGTCTGTGTGCAATACACAAGAAGGGTGAAAGACCTGATTAGGAAGGATGAACCTAGGCCTACCCTTGTTGGTCAATTTCGATAATATACTCTGCTGGGAAATTTATTCTGTCTGGATTAAGTATTGTTCTGTTTTGAAAACTGGATTTTAAAGTAAATTATTTAACTTTGTAAGTAACCATGAACAAAGTACCCCTTCCTCACTTGCCTGAACACCAACTTTAACAAATTCTTTACTGGCAAAACCAGAAAGGCTTAAGTGGCTCCTAATAATTTCACATGCCCCATAACCCCAGTTCATTTTATTTGAAAGTCAAATATTTAACATCATTTAATAGTAGTCTTTCTGATGAATGTAATCTGAACATCTTTCTTGGTTTCCAGTATCTCAGTCATTAGTAGGGAGTATTTTGTTACATAGAGCACATACTGTGTTTCTTTTAATCAGTGCCAATTTTTTCGGAGTCTATAAGCCACATATTGTATTGTTACATTCACACTAATCCTACTGAGGTATAGCCATTCACCTTTTCGGATGTGCTAAATGGGCTTTGTCAATGAAGGAAATTGTTGGTAGTTGTGAAATATCTAGACTGATTTTGTTCCTCGGGTTGAGTCTCTGAACACTTCAAGCATCTATTTTCAGTTTTTCAAGCTCCTTTACACTACACACACAACTATTTCTGCTTATCTCGTGCACTTGACATTTTAACATTATGAATCCACAAGCTATAATCACTACATTTGCAATATATTGTGCATTAAATTTGTGAATTATATACATTATGTATTGTAATCTCTAAAGTTTTCAAACATTAAAAATTTAGTTTTAACTTTCTGTGCTTACACACCTGGTTCTGATAAGGTCCATCTGTCCCTATCATAGATTCTTTCAAATCCAAAGGATGAACTCATACCAGCCTCATACCATCCCATCCTTCCCTCATGCGCCAATGGGCTGGGCAGATTTCATGGGTTTATAGGTGGGCTGTAATGCAGCTGAAACCTGTCTTCTCACCAGGGCTGTGTGTTGATACGGTGGACCTCACTTTATATTGCAGCCAGGCTCTTCGTAGAGACGGACACCTTTGGCAGTCGGGTTCGGATCAGAGGAGCAGAGAGCGGACGCTACCTCTGCATGAACCGGAAGGGAAAGCTGGTTGGAAAGGTTTGTCATGTTTCCCATTGTAGACTTTTATTTACATGCTAGGAATGTTTGAGGATGTTTCACAACTTTTTTTTTTAATTCATCATATTCTTCTTATACGAGAGCTTTGAGTTCTTATTCAAATGTTATTCATCTTAGTTTAATAACTATTTAAACTATGTATGGATGGTTGTCAATTTTTTTTATTGCTACCCACATACAAAGAGCTACTGACGTTTTTGGCCTTTTTTTCCAAATGCACTCAAAGGAAAAGAAAGATGCAGGTTTTTTTTTTAAGTCTGTTGAATTCATTGTGATGACTGAGCAATCAAAGTATTATCCAGCTACAGGGTGGAACAGGGGGGAGGGCCACAATGAATGGAACGGTACACCTTTGATTCCAGTTGAAATATGAGAGACGGAGCTGGGAATGGTAGCTTGCACTAACCTGGCTCAGTGAGGAACAAAGAGAGGAGAGGGGCTGGTCACGGTTCATGGGCTGATGGCCTTACAGATCCCGGTCTGGCAAACAGTGTACCAGGGACGAGCGAACATTCTTTTCACACCCGTAATATGTCTGGTCAGATGTCAGTCTTCCTCTTCCTGCGGGGAAATCTTCTGGTCTTCTCGCCGTGAAAACAAAACTTATCAGCAGAATTTAATTTTATTGGGTTTCTGGACTGGGCATGTGTTAACCGTGAATAAATAAATAAATAAAGATATGAGGTGTAGTAGTGTTGCTTTCAAACAACTTGTGTTTCTAGAAGACATAGATAAAGTGAAATATGTCTTTATGAAAGCATGAAAATCTCTCTTTTGGGAAAAGTTAACTTCAGAGAGTGGGTATTTGTATAGAGTTACTTGCACAAATATTTGTTTTCTTAAATGGCAAAGAAATAATGTGTGCACCGTAGGTTTCTTGAAAATTCTTGGCAACAATACAGACATTTCCAGATCTATACAACTGACATAGATGAAATTGCAAAAGTGATATGAGCTTGACAGTGGTTGTCTCCTGTCGTGTGCAGTCCCCAGTCTTATTTGAAACTTTAAACTGGCAGCTGTGGTCCTTCTGGAATTCTGATGTTAAAATTATTGTTTGCGTCATGAATGGGTTCTGCTCAGAATCAGCGATTGGAGTCTGTGGGTTAAGGTCAGTAGCATTCTTGTCAGTGATGATCCTGTGTTCAGCTACTGGTGACCTTAATGCAACACACATCACAACAGCCTCTTCTCTTGGGCTCTGAGTAACGCTGCCTGGTCCAGTAGAACTGGCTTGTTGGGGAATGCTGGGGCCTTTTTTCCCCCTTGTCCTCGTTAATCAGGTTATCAGCCTCGCTCGCCGTCACTCTTCCGAGCACAAAAGCCCATATCCATCTCAGAAAATGGCAACTGGGCCCTCGGGTTTACATATCACAGTGGGCTGCCCAGAATTTCATTTACCCGGGCCTGTGTGCTCACTCAACTGCTTCATCCAAGTCTGAGAACCCAGTGAGAGTGATGTAAAGCAGAAAGTAGGGTGCTACCCAGTGGCACTGGCACCACGCTGTTTTGCCACTGCCGGCTCTCTGGTTTAAAATCTTCACTAAATAATAAGGATGATTCTGCAATCTGCACACTGAGTGTGCTCCCCAGTGCAATTAATTTACTAGCTCCAAATAAACTGTGTATATATTTGATGGCAGATTAATAAAATAACCTTCTTATTTAGTCAGCTGCTTAGTTCAGCATCTGTCTGAGCTGGAATGTGCGTGTTCTGTTGTTTTACATGTTAAAATCTTCCCTTCGCGCACACCCCACAGCCCAACGGAAGAAGCAGAGACTGCATCTTCACAGAGATAGTCCTGGAGAACAACTACACGGCCTTCCAGAATGCCAAATACGAGGGCTGGTACGTGGCCTTCACCAGGAAAGGAAGGCCCATCAAGGCTTCGAAGACCAGGCAGAACCAGAGGGAGGTCCATTTCATCAAGAGGCTCCACAAGGGCCCACTGCCCTTCCCCAACATGGACAGACCCAGACACTTTGAGTTCATCAGCTTTCCGCCCACCCGTAGAGCCAAACGCAACAGGAAGTCACGGACGTCTCCTTAACACAGGACGAAACTGTACATAGGACTGGACTCATATTTTTAAATAATAACAGAAAGAAGCAACTTTATTTTTATATTTTTAATACTTTTAAATGCCAAAAAAAAAAGCGAGAGGAGACTTTTAGATGTTAATGTAAAATGGTCACGTGTAAATATGGTGAGATAGCAAATTAAATGAATGTATATATTTAATATTATTGTGTGTGTTTGTATGTCTGTCAGCGCTTTGCAAGGAGAAGAGCAGTGGTCATGAACAGTTAGAAAGATGAATAAATGCTCTGACTCTGTCTGGTTCCAACCATCTGCTCTAACCCATCGAGGTGAGTGGGAGCGGGTGCTGATTTCTGTCTTGCACTGAAGGCATTCATTTGTAAATTTCCATTAGTTGCAGCAGTTATCTATCTTCTTTTTAGAATATTAAATGTAATGTTCCTGAGACCTCTGGTTTAAATGCTTTTTCCGTTTCAGTACACTTTTGAGACAACTTCCTGAGCAGAACGACACGATCAGATCCAGGTAATCATGTGGCTCAAATGACAGAACTCATTGTGCATTGTGCAAAAAGTGAATGGGGTATTTGTCTATAACCATCTGTAAGTTTACCAAGAAGTATGTTTTGTGCTGTCTACATAGGAGAACTATGTAATTTTTTTAAATAAATAGTGCGAGCCTGTTTACCTGCTGAATACCTCAGAATAAAAAGCAGGTGCAAAAGCTTCTGTGTGATGGAAGGTATATGGCTGTTACCTTCTTCTCCGTTTCTATCACCACAGTTTTTGATAACATCTGTTAGATTTCAAGGAAAAGGTATGAGCCAGGAACTGTAAACAATCGATATTCTTCATTCTGAAGAAGGGGATTTAGTTCACACAATATATATTCCAAGTCCCACAGGAGCAGTCCCTCTGAGAATTTGTAGCACACATATAATATCACTTGGGGTCCACCTTCACCTTAGAAAACCATAATTTGTTACCTTCACTGATATCAAATAAGTTTAATATGGTTATATTTACTGCTTTAGAGTGGTATCTAATATCTTATCATTATTACATTACTTAGAAGCAGCTCTGAGCGCCCCTTCATACCACATCTAAAGCTACAAAATCACTTCATCAATTACATAAGACAACAATCCTTCAATACATAATATATGTTAATAAAAATGCACACATATATAAAATTGAACTTTTAAACTCCAACAGATCACATCAATAATATTTAATATCACACAATGAATACATCAATAAAGTAGGCTGCCTTTCTTGTATACAGTTTAGTCAGTGTTACCTTCAAAGGAAATTCAGCAGCATGCGCTAAGAGAAGGAGAGAAACTGGCAAGTAGCGCAAGGTCACCTGTGTAGCTTTTCAGTTGGGCTCCATTTACATGTGGAATCTGGTACAGCTTCCTCTGGGAACGCGCTTTCATTAAAGACACGAACTGAGCAAGAACTGAAATCACTTTACCACACTTTTATCAGTAATTAAACCAGTGACTTTGCCTCCGGTGAATAGTGACTCTGAATACGGTGTCCTGCACCTGTGGGAATTCAAGCATGGTTTAATCAATCTAATCTGAGAAGGAAATGAATGAGCAGAGATCTTTTTTTTGTCTGTATTCTTTCACCGACGCTCTCAGTTGGTGTGGTCCGGAAGCTGGCTGGGATATAATCGTTAAATACACTTGCTGCAATGCGACCTCTAGTGATTTGTTGACTCTACAGCCAATTTCCAAGGTAGCAGGCTACTTGGAAAATCTACAACAAATCAGGCTTCAATACACACTGGCAAACGAACAATTTATTTGGTTTTGGGTAAACTGATTAAATAAAAATGTAATATACCTAATTGTAAAATTACTATAACCTAATAAGACATGCAGAACCAAAAATATCGCCATGATAATATTTTACATTAAAATCACAAAGGTTTTGGTCAATTTAAAATTAACCTGTGTGGTGAATTGAGCTACCTATGTAATTTAACTGGGTAAAAATGAGTTGATAAAGGACTATGAAAAAATGTTATCTGCTTCTTGCATAAGTTAGGCAGTGGGTTTAAACATAGCTAAAATTGTAAGAAAACAATGTCTTACATTGGGAAATAATTTTCAAAAAACATCCTAGGAGTTTAATTAACATTGACTGAAAAAATATGCATAATGTATTTTACAAATGGTTTAGGAACCTCAAATTCTCAGGATTCCTGTTCAGAGATTAAAAGTTGGATTGCCCTTCCTAGTCTCAACCATCGACACGCAATAAGAGCAAAATGTTGTTGCCCGACACAGTTTCTTTACTGAAGAAAAGGCCCATCTTACTGTTTACAAAGTTGGTGCATCTAGTACCTCATGCCATAAGATATTTGGAAGCTTACTGAGAAGCTATGTTCATAGTGTTAGTAGTTGCTAAGCATCATTGGAACTTTGATTTGAACCAGATTCTATGGTTAGATGAGACAAAAACAGAGCTTTCTGGCCACAAACACCACCAGTAGGTTTAGTGTAAAAACAGGGATGGTCATGTAGAAAAGGAACCAAGTCCCTATTGTGAAGCATGGTGGTGGATATGTGATGTTGTGGGGCTATTTTGCTTCCTCTTTCACATAAATAATTCTTACTTTTGTTCATTAAAATGTTCTAATGAAAAACCAATATGGAACTTTGTTTTTGTGCATATCCCTGGTGTTTGAGATGATGAATGCTGACTGTTTATAAATGCTAATCACATGTTCATGTGATTAGCATAAGGAAACAGATAGATAAGACAAAATATGGGGAGTGCCAAAATTCCTACGCACAGTTTATGATCAAATTTGATTGTACACACGTTTCGTGAATGAGGCCCATTGTGAGGATGCATGTCATAGATTCCAATCACGGACCAGGAGATTTTAGACTAAATCCTGGCTTCCTCTAAAACTAAAACTGGCTAAAACTGAATCATGGTTAAGTCTTCCAGGAGGATAATGATCCAATGCTTACCTTTTTTAAAAACCCAATTTAAATGCACAGCATCTATCATTTATCTCAGCAATGGTTAAGAGGAAAACGGATTCGATTTACAGAGCTATGGCGCCACCCAGTGTTTAAAATTAGCAACCACAATATCAAGCAGGCTAAATAAAGCAGTGTGCAAAAAATAAAAAAATCCACTAAATCATAATTCATACAGCTCCTTAAATAACCAACTAACCAATAACTTAATATTGCAGTAAAACTAGAGAAATAAAGTTGTGTTTTATTTTATTTCAAAGGAATCCTTTGAAAATGGATCCTTCTAACTGTCATCCTGTATCTGAATGTAAGTTTAATCTTATTTTTTGTAATGAAATAATATTTATTTTAAAACTCTAAAGTATAACCACGAACATGGGTTCCAGATTAGCTCAGGCTAGAAACCCATGGTACAATATATCTGTTTCATGTTTTTAAAGTGCAACAATGTGTATATGTATTGTCCATGACAAATAATCAGAAAAGGCTTTCTAATGTGCGCGACTCTATATACACAAGAGTCAAGGTAAAAATGCATTGAGTTTTTTTTAATCAGTTTGTTCAGCAGGTCAGAAATGGCAGCCTACTAAAATACTGACTGTACACAGTGCTTAGTGAATAATGTCCCTACTGCACACATTCCTACTGTGCATTTATATATGAGTCCAGAGGGAATCCTTTACATTACCCACTGAATGAAAGCATAGCGTTTTTGTTTTTCTCGTTTGACATTCTGCATAGGCCTGCGGGGGTGTATTGGGGTATTCTGAATTTGTTTGTCCTGCCAATGGAGATCTCTTCTAGATGAACAAAGAATGTTTGACCTCACACTTTGAATGGAATCCTGTCAATGCCATTCTGGGACAGTTTGGAGAATCGAGGTCAGGTGGATCACGTGCCTGGTTGGCACTGTGTATATTCTAGTCCTTTATCCTTTACAAACAATAATACACCCCACAGGCATATATATAGGCCTATCTGGAATTATTATATATATTTGTCCCTTCCTGATTTTATCTATTATTGCATATTTGTCTCACTGAATGGATTAGATCTTTAGACAAAAATGTAATATTAGACAAAGAGAATTTGAGTAAACATAAAACACATTTTTAATATCATTTCATTTATTTAATGCAAACAATAATCAAACACCAATATTGCCCATGTGAAAAAGTAATTTCCCACTTAACTGGTTGCACTACCTCTAGCAGCAATAACTGCTAAGGTGGGATTTTAGGCCATTCTTCTTTGGAGAACTACTTTAATTCAGATAAATTGGTAGGTTTTTGAGCATGAACTGTTAGTTTTATGTCCTGCAACAGCTCTCAATTGTTTTAAAGTCAGGATTTTGACTAGGCCACTTCAATACTTTAAGTTTGATTCAGATGTGGACTTGCTTTTGTGTTTTGGATCATTATCTTGCTGCATAATCCAATTAAGCTTCAGCTTCAGTTCACAGGCAGATGCCCAGACATTATCCTTAAGAATTTTCTGGAGCCAAATTCATAGTTCTTTCAATTATGGCAAGCCATTCAGGTCCTGAGCCAGCAAAGCATCCCCACCACAAGACCACCGTGACGTGGTATGAGTTACTGGGACTCTGTATTGCTAACGGACAAAGACGCATCCAAGTTTGAATTTTGACTCATCTGTCCATGAAACCTTATCCCAAAGGCTTGGGGATCATCCAGGTGATTTCTTGAAAAGGTGAGATGAATATTGATGTTTCTCTTGGTTAGCAGTGGTTTTCACCAGTGGCTACTCTCCCATGAATCCCATTTTTGCCTAGTCTTTGTCTTATCATGAACACTGAACTTAGCTGAAGCAAGAGAGACCTGCAGTTCTTTGGATGTACTTCTGGGATCTTTTGTGACTTCCAGGATGAGTTGTCGTTGCACCCTTTTGGCAAGTACCAAAATCCTGAGACGATTCACCACTGTTCTAAGTCTTGCATTTGGAGATAATGGCTCTCATTGTGGTGTGTTGGAGCCCCAGAGGCTGAGAAATGATTTTGCAACCCTTTCCAGACCAATATATTTCAACAACTTCTTTTTTCTCATCTCTTCTGGAATTTCCTTTGATTGTGGTGTAGTGTACTCTTAGAAAATTTGTGGTGACCACTTCACATTGATTATGAGGTTCAATATGAGTGAGGTTTAGATTCAGCAGGGCTGGTTGCAAGCATGCCTGGCGGTGTTCAATTAGCTGAATCTAATTATCAATTAAATTTGGTAAATTGTTTGATTGAGCATCTAAGGGGGCAATTACTTTTCACAAGAATAATGGGTGTTTAATAATGTTTTGTGTTTACTCAATTTCCTTTTGTCCAATATTACATTTTGTCTAAAGTTCTGCAACCATTCAATGTGATAAATATGCAATAATAGAGGAAATCAGCAGGAAGGGGATAAATACTTTTTCACGTCACTGTGCATATATACATATACAGATAGATAGTCTGCCAGCCAGCCAGCAAGAAAGAATAAAAATTGTCGTTTAAAATTGCAATCTCAGGGGTTGGTTTAACTGTGGTGTAGAGACGGGTAGTCCATCAAGGGCCACACGCCTGTACGGCTTCATCGACTTTATGTTCAATGGGTCGGGCCCATTACTGACGCTGTAGGCGAATATAAACCAGTCATCTTTTTATATCCACAAGCGAACAGACGTCGACTCGAACGCTGGAGAAATGGTTGTCCTGGCAACCGGTGCACGGATGCCCAAGGAAATGGGCTCCTCCTAATGGAGATAGCCTATGTCGTGTCAGCTTCACAAACTGGAAGTGCGTTCTATGTGGAGGTAACGTCTATTAGTTCTGTTTGTCGTTGGCTAGATGCAATGTTTAAGGCTGCTAAAGGAAGACGTAGTTCCCTACACTTGTATAATTGCACCATGTACGCCAATTCTCTTAGTCTCATTATAGCATTCCCATTTCCTAGTAGTCAATTTTTCTATCGTTTTCCTAATGACATCAACATCAGCATTTGGTTCAATAAATTGTCCAAATTATGTAGGCTACAAAATGTCCTTACTTAGTTCTGTGATGACAAAAGCAGGCCATTTACATTGTACGTTTTTCTAGTGTTAATTATGTTGCCCATGAACTGAAACGCTAATAAGATTTCATTCTATCGTTTTCCATTCACATTGTGTTTGTGTTTGTTATTAGTCAACAATGTTTAATAGCATGTTTTTCTTGCTATTGCATAATATACAGGCCGACAAAAACCCTGCATTATTTTTTATTATAAATTATGTTGAAAAAATAACAACTTATTTCATATACTATTTGGTGTAGCGATTCAGAATGACACATTTGCCTTCTCTTTTAATCCATGGCAAATAGTGCAATGTCATGTTTCCAGCGTACCCCCCGTCATTGAGAATGGATTGAGCCAGCTGTGCGGCAGGCAGCAACAGTAGAAACGCACATTGCCGCTATCTAAATAGAGCAGCCTTGCTCTGTGCATGCAGTGCAGCGAGGCTAGTCCTGATAACTATTCCCCACCGAAACGGCCATATCCTCTATGTGACTACTGAATTGGAGGATTTGGCCTGTATTAGCCCTCAAACAGTAAACCGTATCCAGGGAATTTAAAAGCAAAAGGGATTAGTTTGCTGGCTTGTGGAAGGAGGAGACGGAGGGCTGGTTTATTTGGAAAAGGACAATATTTGCAGGTGTGCAAAGGTAAGAACATTCAAATCATGTTCCGTCACGTTTCTACACTCAGTCGTTATAGTTACACGAACAGTTTAATTAAAATAATTGTTATATCCTTTTATTGCATTTTAAATTGTACTACATTGTTCGGGGATTCTTCTGCTGGTATTCGAGGATTAGATGTTTTCAATAGCGCTTTTATGAAGAACGTAGACTAAACAGTAGGCTGTCACAAACGCAACGTAGGCTATAATTCCCTTTCAAATAAAAGTACGCGATTTTAAGTTTTTTGTTTATTTCTTTGTTTGTTTAAATGACATCAAAACACGGAACCTGTAAAACCGGTAAACAAAATAGCCGGAATTTATGTTTGGGATTATGCGAGGGCGATGTGATGTTTTTACATAACATCACTGGCGATGGAGATAGCCGGACAGGTCCCATACTCACTGGATTAGGACAGGCGAATGGTGAAATGGATGCTGTGACATGCAGTCAAGGGTAACGGCGCAGCAACCGCATAGAGGTTTGTCCCGTATGGTCTGTTCTCGAAGTGAGCCTTTTTATTTTTAGGCTAAGTGGTTACACGTGTGAAATATGTGAGGATGACGTGGTTCCGTCAATTTATTGAGGGATAGAATTGTTGAAAGCAAACAATAAAATAAAAAACGAAATGCAAGATGCTTGCAATCCACTATGATCACAGATAACCCCATTGGTTTCTGACAGTATTACGTTCAACATAATGAACCCGAAAATAGGCTACCACATTACGTAGGCTATATTATTATTAGACATGGCAAGAGGATGCTTAAAATGAATTGATGCAGCCTAGCCCCCCTTTTGGATGTGTTGGTCATTGATGGGGCTACTCTGAGTGTCCGCTGATGTTTTTGGACCAGATTTTAATATTTTGTTTTCTAAATGCTAACGTTTGGAACTCCCTCAAATTCAATGTCCTCAATATTTGCAGAATTTATGTGCTTAGTAGCAAAAGCTCGGCGTAGGAGGCCTGGAGCCTGCATGACTATAGTTAGATTTCAGTCAATAATGTATCGTCATGAACCGCACACTCTCTCTGGCTGAGCAGATGTGGGCTTTTAGTATTTTGGGAAGCTGCTGTTCAGGTTGAATTACAATTACCTTTTGGGACAGTGTTGGTGATCTATTCCAGGCTTTCTCAAACCTTAGCCTATAAACACCGAATGCTGGTTTTCACTCTATCTTGCACATTGGATGAAGCTGTGATTAATTATACTACTTGGTTTAGTTCACACTGATTAACTAATCAATAAAGTGTAATGTTTCTGTTTACTAATTTCTTGAAAGGGCCCAGTTGAATAGACATAGCTCACAGGTGCTGGTATATTAGAAGGCTTGTCCATCTTCACAAGGTCACTGGGAATCATTTAAGTCCTTGTTATGATCATGCTGTGGGGTTAGGTTGCACCAAAAAAGCTTCTGAACAGATCCTCTGTCTTTTTCAATGGAGTTGCTAGTGAGGTTTAAACCCAACGTGCCACTGTAGTTTAGGGATGAGTTTTTGCCCCCTGAACTTTAGTTATAATCTTTATATCTCATTGCACAAAAATGTAGCCGTTGAAGTAGTTAGTGAAACATTTCCGTAGTGCCACTGACTGTTTTGGTGTTTTGCAGAAAATTTTATTTGTATTTATTCTGTTGCTTTTGGTAATGTTTTGCTGAGCAATGGTGACAGTCTTACACAGTGAAGGAAACTCTACTCTACCAGCTGTGAATGATTTTCCTAAATCTTAGAATTGCAGAGAATTCTTCTGCTATCTTCAGTTTTCTACTGTTTGTTGGCTGGTGTTCTGCTTTGTCAACAAATAGATCAGACATGCTTCATTGTCATATAGTTTGTGAGCCATTATGGTGTATGGGAAATGTGCAGTTTCTGTTGTGGGGATACATTGGAGTAGAAAACTGCCACTCTTACAAATAAAACGTTTTGAGGGTTGTCCTTTCCCCTTAATTATTCAATGTAGCCTACAACATGACATTAATAGGTAAGCTTAATAACCAACTTTGGCTACTCAGTATTTTACCTTTATATATACATAAGACAAAGGCAAGCAAAATGGTTAAGCTGAGCTTCTTGTCAGCTTGCTTAGCTGGCAAACTAGCCCTTGGTTCCTTTAAGCCTCTTAACAGAGAATTGATTGTCAACCGGATTTCAAGGGGATAGGGATTTTTAATTAAAATCAGGCACACACGAATGATGAAGCCATGTTTTAGCTCCTCTGTGTAAGGGCTTCAGCCTAACAGAAGAAACCAGATACACTGGCTAACCCTGATATACGTGATGGATTTTGAAAGAGCGAGAATAATTACAGCACTGTTCCCTTTGTAATCTGTTTCTCATAACTGAGGTTATACTCTTACAGGTTTAAAAGTATTGAGTTGGTGTTGTAGTAATGTCTGAAATGGATCTATGCAAACAGAGATGGGAAAAGCCTAATGTCAATGATATGTCTTGGAAAATCTGCCATCTGCTATTAAGAATATCCCTTTCACTCCCTGGACAGTTTTTCTCTGCTGCAGTAATTTCTCTGTGCTATTGATAGTCTAATAAAGACCTATTTCAAGCTGTGTTTGATTCTGATTGACAGCAGACTGTTAACGTAATGTGTTGGGCTACTATCTTAAGCAGATGCAAACAGTTTCCTGTCTTGTAAAATCCGCTGAGGCGTCATCCTGATGGACGAATCCAGGAATGGGATTAAGGCCTCCATTTCTGGCTTGTATGCCTAAGCACAAACCAACCCACCTCGAGCTCACCCATCACCATTTTGTCATGCCTTAGACTCCAAAATGGCTGAGAACAGGTGATGTTTTTGTGACACCCACCATGGAATTGCGTTTTGCCGCAGTTTGCAAAACTATTTTATTGGAAACAGGAACTGTGTGGCAGGTGGAGCTGTGGAATTTTGAATTGGAGTGGTGGACATCAGTTTCTATTGTTGTCCTTTCAGCCACTGCATTGTCCTTCAACGGTAAACCAAGAAGCCACCAGCGAATCACTTTATGGAGTCAGCTACAACTGCAGCAGTTTATTGTCTAAACGATGGTAAAGGCCTTGGATCGTAGGAGCTGATGTCTGGAAGCAGTTTGGCAGGGAAGTGTAGTGACAGGAAGCAGAGATGTGAAGGATGTTGATGGAGAGTTTCACAGGCCTGGATCCAAGGCCTGGCAAGCCGAGTCATCATAATTAGTCATGTCAGTATTAATGTCTATCAAGCACTGTGGGGGCCCCTTTGTAAGCTGCCTTCGGGTCTATTGATTTTTTGCAGGCTACTTAACGGCCATAGCAGTGTTGAAAGTTCTTCAGAGATACTTGTGCGATAGAACAAGACAGGATGACTGCAGCACACTGGCTTCATGTTTACAGCAGAACGTTATTACACATGCTGGCTAGTGCAAGATGTCAATTATATACATAATGTTCACAAAATCGCTGCATCATAGATGGCTTTGCGATTTCTGGTGTGGACAACAACCAAGGTTTTATTGTAATGATAATCTAAACATGGTCATCCCTGTGAGGCACAATGGTAGCAACTGATGGCCTTCAAACCGAAGAAACATGGCAGTCTGTTCATAAGCTTTCTCATATAACGCCTAAACAGTCTGCTCAGATATGTTTCTGAAAACATTTGAGATGAGAAATAGGCCATGTAATTGCTGAATCTTGATTCGTATTTGATCGGCAGTGCCTATTTTGATAGTTCCGAGTTCCATGAAGCCCAGCTACGCTGTACAAATTCATTTGCATAGAGATACTTCATGCGACTGAGATGGACACACCTACTCCACCCATTCCAGGAAGTATTTTTCAAACTTGTGTAATTGGTGGGGCCAGGCTGAAACTGTGAGTGCAATTACTCTTTAAGATGGCCCGAAACCCTTGCCTCGAAGATTGAACTTTCCTACCAGCACTGCACTTCACTGCTCAGACAGAGGCCGACATGGCTGTCTAGCCTTCTTTGTGCACCCAGCGCCTGCTTTGTTGAGAAAGTGCTCCCTAAAGGCTTGTAACTGAGATGTGTGTCAATTGCCACTGTATTTCACCATCCCACGCCCTAAGAATGTTATAGTCTTATTGCAATTTATTGCCGTGTTAAATCGACCAAGTCATAGCATAGATGCCACCGTGATGCAGAGGTAGTATAAATCACATGATTCTCCTGTTCTTTGCTCATTCCAGCTCATCCTCCAGAGCAGACATTCATGCATATTATATTCTGCTGTAGATTAACGCTTAAAGACAATTGAATATTTATGATGCTTATTTAATAATGAAAAGGCTATTGGCTGTTACTGCAGGATGCACATCCAAGAAAGAAAAATGAGGCCATTTCTCTGTGTGAGTAATGAGCGCAGGTGTTTGTGTTTTCGGCCTGGCCATTTTCACTCGTCACTATACAGATTCTATAGGGGTTTCTGTGGTTTGCAGTCGCCAGCGTGCTCAGTCCGCAAACGCAATCATAGACCCCACAATTAACTTTGAATCAGTTGCCACTGCGGCTATGCATAATGGAAACAACATGGATTTTACACACATGGATTTAACATGGATGCCAGCTGAGATGCGTATGGGATCAAACAACCGCACGCTAATCTGATTGCGCAGCACGTGAGAGAACAGGGGGCCTGTGTCTGGAACATGGCCTGAAGTTCCGGGTTTTACTCGGTGCAGTTATCCTGCTAACCGGGTAGTCCTGCTTCGTGGTACAGGCCCCAGGTTTTTCCGCGGCGCCCTCCCGGAATGCTCGATGTCTGCGCAGCCGGGAGGCAGACGCGTGAGGCGTGTGGAGGAATGGTGGGACGGAGCCGGGGCTGGAATAACAGATGGAACCAGGGCGGGGAGGCCTCTCAGGACGGGTGATGCTGTGTTAGCTTGGCGGTAATGAGCTTCCAGCTGGGGCTGTGCTACAGCGAGCCAGGGCAGACAATGAAAGCCAAAGAGAAGTCAATAGGAGAAGCAGCGGAAGAATGTAAACATAGATGGGCTGACAGAATTCTCATGTAAGGCAGCCAGGCAGAACTTTGAGCGTCAGGGGAAAAAAGCGATGCTAGCTAATCATGTTTGTGCATGGCTGAGGGAGGGAGGGAGGGAGGGTTAGAGAGAGAGAGAGAGAGAGAGAGAGAGAAAGAGAAACAGGGAGAGGGAGAGAGACAGATAGATGTATGCACATATTTTGGAGGGGCAGAGGAGGAGGAGAGACATCATTCTATAAGTATCTAGCTAAGCTGGTCTGGAAAGCAAGTGGTTTGATGTACTTTGCATGGGACATGAATTCCCTTGTATTCCATCCAGATTACTATGGGGTTTTTATATCTGTGAGGCTCAGCTAATGTAGCATAATGCCTTATCTGTGATGGCAGCTTGGTTACATGTCTGCCTCCGTGCATATGCGCTCCTGTGAGAGGAAAGGGGCCTAGCCAAGGTGATGTATTCACCACTGGTAGTGGAAGCAACCAATCAGGCAAAGGTTGCCCTGGTGACGGCAGCATTGGGCTGATGGGGCGTTGGCCGTTCTTGCTAGGTTAAGATAAGTGCAGTTTTTTTTTTCCGGAGGGGTAGTGTTGGTAGGGGGACTGTAGTATGCAAGAATGAGAGGCAGAAAGTGAGAGCGGAGAAACATTAGACAAAATCCTGGCAGCTTCTGTTATGGATTTCCTAATCTTAGCCAAATATCTATTGTGCTGTAACCCGATGTTCCCGTGTTTTTTTTTTTTTTGTTCATTCCTCCATTAGCTAATTGCAGTTCTTTTCGGAATATTTGATTCTGTTGCCAGTGTGTGCTTTCTTTTCTTTGTTTGCTAAGCAAAGGTTTGTGAAGTGGAGCCCACACAGGAGCTTATTGTTTTTCACTCCAAGCTGCTGTTTATTGAACAAGCCCATGTGGATTTAGTTGTTTGCTACTTGGGGCCTCTGTAGACTCTGAAAGCCTTCTCACACATAGTAACAATTGCCAGGTCTTGCATTTATAACTGAAAGCTGTTCTGTAACTGGCTAGTCTCTGCTCTAATATGATGTCCTTTGTTAATGAGAATTGATGTCCTTTTTTAATGAGAATTGATAGGCATTTGATAGACAAACTCATTCACCTACCAAGATTAATGTGTTTTCTGGTGGAATATCCCTTAACTGGACATGTAATATTTTTTCTGAAAGCCTCATTTAAAAATGCAGCTCAGATTACACACACACACACACACACATACACACACACATAATTTGAACTCCAAATATGGCCAGAATTGGTTGAATCAGTACAGGTTATTTATTTCGAAAGCTTATGTTCTTTGTATATAGTTAACCCTTAACTTCTATATTGAATTTTTTTGTTTTTTTCTATTATAAACTAGCTATTGTGTTTGCTCATTGACTTATTTCAGAAACAAATCAAGGAAGCTACCTCATACCCACCCCTACACTTACCTGTTGGAATGATATGATTGACCTCTTTGTGCTGCTGTACAAGAATGTGGGTGATGTCACTGAAATTAGAACCGTGCTTTTGATCATACATTTCTTATTTTAATGGCATCGTGGACACAGTGTCCAACCCGCCCCCCCCCCACCCCCGACCTTGTGCAGTTTGTGTCCCCATCCCCACTCAGTGATGCGTGCAGTGATTTCATAATTGGACGGTGCCTCCATCTCTCGTTCTCACGACCGAAAGTTATTGCGTCACGTTTCCCTGACAACAAGCATGCCTCGTGTTAAGGCTCGTGCGGCAGGCAAATAAGCGAGGAGGCACGTCTCTCACGAAAGCGGCAACGAACGTGGTTTGTCGAGGGCCCCGCTCGTGTAGAGCGTGGCAACTGTGCTGGAAACCTGGGAACTATTGAGCCCCCTTGAGAGTTTCCTTGACACTGTGACTTAGGCTCATTAGGCTTTGCTTTTCTGGGGGTTTTAGGCCAGAGTGCTGTGAAGAAGTGTACAGTGACATGTCTGTAAAATGTGCCATTTCAATACATGTGATTTTATTTTGACAGCCTCTACTGTAGCTTGGTGAAATAATACATGTGAAATATCATTATCGGTTCTGAAAATTCACTTGCAGAATAGTTTTGTAAATATCTTTCACAGTAAAAAAAAAAAAAAAAGATGACATAGCTGTTTAACAGATTTTATTTTTTGAGACTTGAAGCTGGGTATTTATGTGCTTTGAATTATTGTATTGTAGAGAAGGGGAAGACAGCTCAGTGTATGTTTTGGAGTATCTTGTCCCTGGCACAGATTGATGTGGCTTCCTCACCAGTTGGAAGCACTGTCTGCAAGAGTACACAGCACATCTGGGATTGTGTTTGGCCGTGCTCATGCATATTGTGCGGCACATAGTCCAAAATGTGGCTTCATGCAAAGGCCCAAAGACCAATCTACATCCTTTATGGCCTGTGTTTGAGTCTCAATAGCATAAGCAGAACACATGCTAAAGTAAATAGCATTTACTGGGTTTCCATTCTCTGGGCAGTTCTTAAAAATTGGTTATGTAATAGGATTGGCATGGTTGAACGATTGAGCCATATGGCCCAGATTCAATCCACACTGGGCAAGTGTTGACCATGGCTGGGTGTCTGCAATTGACCATAGATTTAAACAGGCAGGGAGGACTTCAATCAGCACAATAATCCTCTCATTTCATGCCACTGAGGCTACCTGAGCCAGCTGCCACAGCTTCAGAGTGCTCTTGTACAGATGCTGTGGTAGCTCTGCTGGTGGACAGCAGAGGTTGCACAGTGAAAATAGCTGGTCCTCAGACTGCATGTGGCTTTTTGATGATGTGCTTGATAATCTGCACAATTCCAACCTGATGGAGAATCCTGCAGCGATTGGACGGGCCTAGTGTTATGACTATTCATTCCAATTTGGGTCAAAGTGTATATATTTATTTTTGTAGGCAGTATGGGTTTGTGAACACAAAAGTGCTCTGATGTAGCACCATGCAGTCTTGTTAAAGCCCTACTATTAACATAAATAAACTAATCTGGAAAACCAATTCAAATTCTAAACATGAAATATCCCCCTCTGTTAACAAAATCTACTCGACCCGTGTACCACATGGGATAATCAAGTTAACCTAAATAGAAACGAAGCTGTAAAAGATGCAGTCGAGAGCCAGTATACTGTTATGTATGAACCGTCAGAAACAGAAGAAAGCAGTCGCGTGTTTCCATTAGCCGTCTTTTAGCTTGATTGAAATGGAGAAGAGTGCTGAGCAGTGCATTTTGGGTGGTCTGTAGGAGAACGGGCATGCTGAGCTGAACCTTTGAGTAAAGTCGGGGGTGTAAAATGGGACATAAGGACACATAGAGAAGAAGAGAGACAGAGAGCTTGTAAGGCCCTATTACATGCAGTCAGCAGTTGGCAGTGCAGGTGTGATATTTTTGCAGTTTCATATTTCAGCCCACACTTAGGTGAGATGTGGGAACCTTGGAAACAGCTAGACTGTGAAAGCATCGCAATGGACAGGCACAGAGCGCACTGTGGGAAGGAGAGGTTATTAGCAAGAGAAGACAAAGAGGTTCGTCCGCATTTGAAAGTCTGGATACTGAAAGCCTCTTATTCCTCTGTATAGTGAGGTAAGCCATTCCACAGTTTGTCCTGTTATCATATTGTAATGTGGTATTCATGCTTGAAGGGCATTTGGTTTTCATGGAAGCGTTTTATTTTTAAATTATACATTAGGCTATTTGCCACCATTTTGGATCTGTTAGTGTCTTCATCACTTTGACGTGTGTTGGAGAAGGATGCACATGGACTTGATCTACACCCTTTTTCAGGAGTGTTATCAAATGAGTGTAAATAATCCCTCCCTTGGACAGAACATCTCCCCTGAAAACAGACGTGCCACCATAAACATAAATTACCAGCCTTTGCTCTTGAATCTGTTTAGTGTTTGTGTTGTAAAGAGCAGTCAGCGGAAAAAAAGGGAACACAGACCACTGACAATTGACTTGGAGGCAAACATCAGGCATGAAAACCCTTCCTGGCCGCCAATAAATCTGTGTAATGTGCAGCTCTGGAGAAAACACAATGGGCAGCTCAACGCAGGCCTGATTTAATCCCATGGGGCTGTTTGGGCGTTCCGTTTCAAAAGGGAGTCGGGCTGTGGGGGATCGGTCCCGGTGCTCGCACAGGTCACCGACGCTGGTTAGCCATGACGTTGCGCTTCAAAAGAGCAAATAAATAAAAGCGAAGCGCCCCGGACTGCCGCATTGATCCAGGCGCTCTCGTTCCCCTGTGAGCGAAAGCTCGAGAAGGGCCCCTGCGTGGGGCTCCCTCCCGTCGGAACGTCTGCTCACCCTGTGAGCGTTAACATCCCATGCTTTACCTTCATAAAAGAGGTATGAACATAGGCCTGGAAATCGATAACATCATTCAGAGGAAATACCTGCATTGGCTATTAATACAGGGCCTTGTTTCAAGAAGGAATGAAAATGAATGTGTAATAAAAGCTTTAATTGCACACATTGATTGCAGCTGACAGGCGGAAACTGAGCTGGTAAGGAATGTCAATGGCTCTGTCAGTGAGGGGATTGTACTGACCGAGTCACACAAGGATGGCTGTGGGTATATAACAATATGGCGTTTCAACAGGTAAACCGTGGATATCCTTGTAATTCTATCCTGCGCATCTACTCCTATAGACGTGCACTGACCGTCTAGTGTGCAAAAATGAAAGCTCGGCCGTCCTTAAATGACATGTAATGAAGCCGGTCTACTCCTCCTGCACTCTCATTAGTGTCTCATTAGTTTCTTATTCAGTTTGTCTCCCCTTATCTCCCCTCAACCTAGGAAATGGCAGTGTCCTGTGAGGAAATAAGAATGCAGCTACAGGTGAACACTGTTTTTCTCATGCCCATGAGCAATGTCGTCAAATATAAAATGGCTGAGATTAGTGAAGGAGAGGACATCATTCTGCAGTCCTTTCAACATAACTTCCTGCAAAAGGCCTTTGTAAGGCTTTGTATAAGAGCTCTGATAGCTACAGGGAGCTCACTGTCTTATAGCATATATTCAGACTTTTCTGGCTCTTGAGCAAATTGGAGCAACGAGGCAGAACACCAGATCAGTCCTTAATACAGTCTGAGCTGATCTTGCTGTATATGTCTTTATCTGGTAGCCTAATTAAGACCTAATGCTGGGAGTCTGGCGCTTGACCTAATGCTGGGAGTCTGGCACTTGTTTCCTTTGGGCCATATAAACAGATTCCATAGTGTTATGAAGACTCATATGCATTCTGTGGCCAATAGTATTGACAAACACTCGTGTTGGGGTGGTTCAGTCTGGGGTGTAGTAAAGGGTAAACTCAAGTAAACTGGGTTCACCCACCTTTAAAATGGGGCTTGGTTTACTCACCTTTTTCAGATCAACTGTGCTGATAAATGAGGGAAACACAGGTAGCTAGGTAAGCACTGCTTCTCTCCCGTGACTTGGGGTTTACCCTGTTTTTTATTGCTATTTTTTACCACTACAATACTGGGTACAAACCGCAACAATGTCTGGTAAATTTATCGGCCTTGAGAAAATGTAGGTTCAGTGGACTTGCAGGTTTTCATGGGTGGTCTCTTTCTTCTTCTAATAAATGTGTGCAAGGGGTTCCCTGTGTCTTTTGAAAAGGCCACAGTATGACTAAGCCCTAGTGCCTGTTTGTTAGCAGGCGGTTGCTTGGTGAATGTATCCCAGCGGAGAGCAGTGGACCTTGGAGACAGCGTCTTTATTCAAGTTCAGAGGCGGACATGAAGGCTGAGCTAATGCTCGCGTCATTGGGAAGGATGATCGGTCCATCATCCTTTACAAGCAATTCTGTACAAACCCACGCACGCCTACACACTTGCATGCCCACGTACCATTCGTTAACGCATGTTGCCCAGTGCTTTACAGCCTCCAGGTTGCATTGGATCAAAAATCTCCTTTGGGCCTTTTAGAGTACTTAATTGTATCAATCTGGTCTGACAATGCAAATGCTCTACAGCTTGTTAGAGTGAAAACAGCCATCAACATCAAGCTCAAGTGCAGAGTGTTCTTTATTGTTTTACATTTGGGCGGGATTGGCCTCTTCTACTCAAGGAACCTAAGGAGTTTTCCAAACCAACCAGGGAATTCATGACATGTCATATTTTAAGTGGAAATCGGTATACTTTTTAAGTGTAAAGTGAAATAATAAGTAATTTCTTTTTTTATCCTGGTATAAACCAAAGTGATACACTCCAAGGGAAAACGCCGTTTCAGGTTTACACTGTGAGGAGAATCAAAGCAGGGCTAATGGATTATCCTCTGCGCTCGGAAGTGCTTTCAAATTTAGTGACTCAAGCTTTACAGGAATATTTATGTTATGTTCATCTCCAGGGTGTGAAATGTGGGTCTGCTTAGATATTCAGCTTTTTTCTCAGCATCTGTCACACACACTCAAAGCTCTTGGTAGGCATGGGTTTGATTTATTTGCGTAGCGTTGCTTCTGTTGCAATGTATGTATCATCTTAAAAACAGTAAACCCTTCTTCCTGCTCCGTGTCTCTTGCAATAACTTCCTGAAAGTCTGAGGGACATAAACAACTTCTCAGGTTGTGTTCCCCAAAGAATGGCAAGTCTGCCGGACATCTGAGCTTAACACACTAGGTATTGATTCTCCTGAGCTTCAGTGGAAATAATATCTCAAGGGCGAATGTTATAGAATACCACCTTTGTGTCTTCTGCAGAGTCCACTGGTGATCCGGGATCAACATCTCTACGTTTAAGTCATTAGGCTGTCTCCTCTACTTAATATGCTCTTTAACCCAATAAGTGCCTGGTGGGTCGTTCAAATAGGCTACACATGTATGCTTCACATCTGAGTTGTCTAAAATATTACATAAATATACCAAGGTGTTCCCTTTCAATTGCCATTTCAGTTATGTTGAAGGATATGTTTCTTCAATAAATTCCATTTGTAATTGCTGTTTAAATCATGCATAAATATCAAGCATTGCTGGAAAATTTTTGAATCATATGCCACTTGTACAGTACATACTGATTTTCTTCTTGCACTATTTCCATCAACAACGTGATGACTGAAATATATCAGATCGGTGTTTGGGCTAAAAACATGCAATCCTTGTGTTTATTTGCATGTTCACCCATGATAATAAAGCGCTCTCAGAGACAGTTATTAAAAAAGGCCGAATTGTGTATCTTCATCTTGAAATTGTCTTGTCTGTGGCATGAGTAAGTTGTCAGATGCAAAATTGTTTTCTGCATCTGGATTGAGCCATCCCTTGTCTCTTGGGCTTAGATGACATATTTATTAGAATAGAAGTGCTTGACTGACATGTGGAACCATGTCATAAGAGCAAGCAGCGTGCACTCGAAGCATTGCTGCCTCATGTATTTTGTTGATTTGATTTTAAACTCATTTACTGGGGAGGAAAGCATGAGCATCGGTTATGATTTAGTGAACCATATAATGAATGGTAACATCCATGGTGACATGAACACTGCTGCTATTGATAGTTTTTTCATAGCTTTTTATAGCTGCAACATTTCTGGTGTTATGAAAGGTTAAATACTTGCATCAGCATTTCATTGGTGTGTTTGAAGACATTTGAGACATTTTTGGAAGTCATTACTAAGCCATTTTGTAAATTGACTTTCTTTTTCTGTTGTACAGATTTTCACAAACAGCTACTATGCATGTAAACAGATGTATTTTACTTTTTATGTTCCCACATAGATTTGTGTCCCAGGTTTGTTATGCATTTTAATTATTTTTGTAATTAAGTTTGTCATTGAGGATACCTTTTTTAAAAGAAATCTGTCACTTCAGCAATATCTATTGTATTTACTGCAACCCCAGCAAATGACGTGAACATTGAGTCTGCCCTGCAAATTTACAAGCAGATTTTAGTCCTCCAAAACCCCCTCTCCCTTGAAGGGACCACCATTAGCCTATATATTGGAATCTTGATAAGGCCCTAGAGAATTTGGCATCCAATGCCATTGGTAATGCAGTTTGCATTACTGACTGTTCTGCAAGCACTGGGAATGAGTTCTGGCTCATTGCTGCTGAGATGGACAGATGGTTGTCATGGGCAATCAGCGGACGAGGAAACAAGGGGAGATGTGGGAGGTCTGCGGAGCTGGCACTTGGTAGGAGGATATTTTCAGGAGTGCAATTTCTTTGTCTGTATATTATTGTGACTGATGCAGCAGGGCTGCCTCAAGACACTGAGGTTTTGACACGATTCAAGAGCATTGTTCCTCCCACCTTCTCTCTCCCCGAGTTTCTCTGGCAGATTCCCACCCAATCAGGTAGCAGAGTGAATCATCTATGATGTGTGTGTGTGCTTGTGTGTGTGTGTGAGTGTGTGTGTGTATGCGCTGCATGTGTGTGTGCGTGAATGCGTTTGTGTGTTTGTACGCTACTGACTGAACTCCCACCTCTCATCTCCAAATACCACCTCTGAGTCACCCTCTCATCTGGGTCTCTAGATGTCACATTTGTCATTGCAGAGTGATGCAGTTTCAATGGCATAAGCCAGGCCTGACTATGGGACTGCCAATTGTATTAGATTAGGGACACATGAAAATGCATGCACACCCAGGCTGTTTCATGCAGGCTAATTAAGATTAACTGACAAGTACGCGCTTGCAGGATAGAAATGCAAAATAAATGAAAAAACAAGGAAAATAAGCACTCATTCTGTAGAGCCAATACTTGAGTTGTTATGGGCTACTTGATTCGTACATTTGGATTGCTCTCAAACGCTTTTATGAAAACATGCCTTCTTGATGGTACAAAAAGAGAAGAACCCATCTAGAGTAACACTCGTACGTGAGATACATTAACTGGATCTGTTAATTGAATTGTAGCTTACTTTACAATGTCTCCTATGAGAACTGCACGAGCATTACACTACATTGAAAATCAGAGTAGCTTAACAATGCTAATCACCTCTCCCACATGGTGCTGACTAGAATAAATGGCTTGTGCTTTTGTGATTGAGCGTCTGTTTTCTGTAGGACGGTGACCCCTGCAACCTTTATCCGGGAGATTGGGACACTTGCAGTAATGACTCCCAGTCACTAAAGAGACTGGCTTCACAAATGTCTATTTTACATGCAGCATCTAGATTAAGTTATGGTAATCTGCAGTTGTCTTTAGATGAAGAGCGCACTCGTGTTTCGATGTTACATCGAGGCATTGAGGTCTCATTTCATTCCGAGCAGATTGCTCATAGCATTCTGAAATAAAATCTTTTTGAGGTCTGTATTCTACACCAAAATGGGTTCTTTCTCAGCTGGTGGAAATTGGATAAAAGAAAAATTGCCGATGCAAAAAAAAAAAAAAAGCCATTTGTGTACAAGGTGAGGTTACATTAAGGTATGAATTATTAAAATGTGCTGACGATAAGGAGCCACTGTGGATCGATACCTTTTGATGGGCAGAACAAAGAGCTCCGCCATCAGACCAAATGGTCTTAAAGGGTCTCTGCTCCACCCTCAGCACCAGGGGAGAGCCAGGCGGATTGCTGAGGTTGTAAATGAAACCGCTTCTTTGACATGCACAGAACAATTTAAGTCTCTTTGTTGCGTCGCTGTTGGGAGTAGTTTTAATATGATGCTAACTGTAAGGGAAATTTCAGAGATTGACTATCTGAATGCAGCTGGAAAACTGTGGTGTTTTCAATCTTGGAGGCCTGAAATATGGTTGACCTTTCGAACACATCTGATTTCCCATCAGGGGGTCAGAGCCCAATATTACCTTCATGACAAAGCCGTGAAACATTGAATTATTGCCTTGTGAAATAGTATGAGCGGACTATTCTATAACGGCTGTAAATCTGAGCGTAGTAAATGTCCCCATATCCGTCTGCTGTTACTGGGTGAAAATGAAATGTGTAATTTGTTGCCGTAATATGCATTCAGAACGATCGTAAGGCAGGTACTTCTACAGTAAACGTGCAGTCTTTGTTGTTTGTTTCAGAGCTGACTCTGGGTTCGGAAAACACCATCCGACTGCGATGACACAATTGGCCGTCTGAGGTAAGACTGCTGTCGGATGTGATGTGCTCTATGGCTGAACCTTAACGCAGATTATCGGAGCGTCCTGCAGTGGTTTTTGAAGGAGACCACTCCGTTGTCATGTCTGTGATTGAATGTAATTTTATCTACGGTATTAAACCTCTCGTGCATTTTGTGGGAGATAAACTAATCCATGCATTACAGTTAGACCGAGGGGGGATGGGACAAGCAATCAATCCCTGCTGACAGAAAAAAGAGCCATGTTTCTCTTTCTGTCGCTCTCTCTCTCTTTTTCTGTTGCTCTCTTCCTCCCTCCCTCCCTCCCTCCTCCCATTTTATATAATACCCCCTCTAGAAACTTCCTGAAACCCCTGATGCATTTAGATAAAACATTGTAATTTTGTAGATGGGTGAAAAAAAATCACTACAGCTATTAGGGCAAATTAACTTGGTATTTTTCTTTTGATAGAAAACAGTATCCCCCTGGGACAGTCAAATGGCCAGACTCTTTTATCCATTACATTAATGGAGTATGACACAGCCTCCCTAGCAACTCCTGTGCGTATCATTAAGTCTGTTGAAATACAGCTGGTTGTATTACAGTAATTATCTGCATTGGGTTGTATGGGACAGATTAGCCTTGTGATAACTGCGGACCAATTTACTCCATTTATCCAATATGACCTACAACAGTCCGCATAGCAAAATTAGATCTGATATGAATCCGGAAGGAATACTAGTTTCATGTAGTGCCATAGCTGGGATTTAACCATTTCAAACAAGTAGATTTCAATGGAAGAAGTGAACAAATGACTCCTATAATGTGTGTTGGTCTTGGATCTTGTTTTGGTCAACTAGGATGGGCTGTACAGAAATGCCATTTACAGTATTGAACATTTTTTTCTGTTTAAAAAATGTTTCCAACATCAGGTGTAATAAAAAATATTAAATTCAAAGCACTGAACTTTTTACTGAATACATAAATTGAAGGCATAAAGTTATTTCTAGCAGTCTATAACATAAATAACAATGGCTTGATGTAGATGGCTTCGTGGCAATGACTTGATGTAAATCAAATGTACTAGAAACGTATAAAAGGTTGGGCCCAATTGAAATTTCACATCTGGTTAGATAAACATAATTGTGTTCAACCCACTGCTCTGCTGACCTTTACTCTACTGCTTCACTGTTCACTGTTTTATGACCCCATTTCCAACACCAGCATGCCATAACACACATGCCACACTGACTCTAATTCATCTACCAAGTCAATGATCTGTGCCACTGAATGCCTTTGGTGCTTTAAAATATGTCTGATAATGAAGGCTGGATTCCCTTTCTCCAGTATGATTATTGTCACCATTTGTTTCTCTTTCTCAGAAAGAACATCTTGCTGAAATTCAAGGGAACAGCTTTCCAGCTTTAATCCTCCAAGATGATGCAGAAGGTAATGACAATGCTCATTCCTTCCCAAAAATCAGATTTGTCTCTGTGTTTTCGCCATGACACTGGATTTCTAAGACTTTATTTATGAAGAAGATGATGATGATGAGCTGTGCAAGGGCAGCATTAACATTTTTTATCTTTACTTCTGTGAGTAAAATAATTCTGGGATTTGTAGGATGCTACCTAAAAACAATTCTTCAATATTACAGTAGGGCGCTGATAATTCAGCTCGTGCAAACAATACATTTTTTCAGTTTATGTGAAAGTACTCAATGGCTCCATAATATTTTCTCAAGATTCCTTTGTTCTGTGGTAGTATGTGCCTATTTAAATAAATGTGTTTGATGTGCTGTACATTAAATATTGAAGACATTAGCTCCAGGGCTAGCATGGTATTTGATGGAGCACAAAGCATTACTGAAAAGACTGCTAGTATGAATCAGTGCTGCATTTCAGTTCATTATGAACTTCATTCTACATTCTACTTGGCTTGAGGGGTTTGGTGAGCTAATAGGGTTGGTTTTCTTTTGCTGAATAAGTTCTGTGTTGCTGAGGATAGTTTGGCTGTTTTTGTTTGCGTTCCTTCATGTGTTTTTCCTTTGTGTTATGTTTCCGAACGGCTTTCTGTTTTGCGGCGAACGTGCTACTCGTTCTGCATTTCCCCGTGATGCTGTGGTAACGGTAGACTGACCCTTGACCTTTGACTCTGTGTTTTGGAGCAGCAGCAGACCCGCACTTCCCCCGGCAGTGTGAGTTCCTCCCGGGGGCCCAGTGTCCCTGGCTCCCCTGCTGTCACCATTGTGGTAAGAGAGCCTGCACCTTGCGTTTGTGTAAATTATTGCCCCTTCGGTCACAAATTCATAGCATAATTGGTCCTTATCCTTTATACTGAGCATTGGTAAGTAGTGGGTCACCCGTGTACAGGTCAACCTCCATTTCGGTAGCCATTTACATTGCACAGAGCCCCATTTTGTCACAATGCAAAGTGTCTTTTTGGGATGTCAACTTGGTTCACATTTTTCGTGTTGAAGTGTCAGTCAAGGTCTGTTAAATAATTATTGTGATCTTCCGAAGCTGAAAAGACCTGCAAGCAAGATTTCTTCTTAAGTCTGACCAGGAGCTTAAAATAGTGATGAAAAAAGACTGGCTTTTGAAAGAGAGCTCTCATTTTTTATGTGCTCGCTTCTCAATGAGGAAATGCGCAACTCTGTGTGAACATTAAGATGTGCGTATTCTGGCCTAGTTCTGTCTTCCAGGACTCTTCAGATGCAGTAGTTCAGTGATGAATAACATTGTCTTAGAGGCATCCTTTCTTTTGGATATTTAATGTTTTCAGCGAACGCAGTGTACTTTAATATTTTTTTCAGTGTGTACTTTTATCTTTTTTTCCCATTCCTTTTTCAGGCAAAAATGGACAATCAGGTCATAGGATACAAGGATTTGGCTGCCATCCCCAAAGACAAAGCTATACTCGACATTGAACGGCCGGATTTAATGATGTACGAACCCCATTTCAACTACTCCTCTCTGGAAAGATCTGAGCTGCCCAGGAGCCGAGAGGTCAGCACTCATTACAACACAATTCATCATTATTTCACCTCCATGTCATTCTGTATACCAAGAACATTCCATATCATTGGCTATCAAATGGTGTATAAATAGGTATTTTAAGATGCATGCCTCATGATCTTGAAGAAGAATGTGGCCCATCCAGCCACCAGTACCAGTGCTAGTACTAGTCTTTGAGTCAGTGACGTACCCTACAGTCCAGAATCAGATCTTGACTGTTCAGCTCACGGCTATGACCGTACATCCTTTTGGGTGACACACAGTTAATAAGGGAAGGAGGGCTTCGTGCTTCTTTTTTTCTGCCTTGTCACTCAAGCATGACTCCACTGGCCATACACTCCTTCCTAGCAGTGCCGCTCGTCAGCCAGTGTTCTGAAAAGAAGTGATTTCTGGCAGCTTGTGCTTTCTGGCAGCTTGCGCACACATTCTCGACTTTGCTCCCCCAATTTGTGTGTTACATTGTTGCATTGTCTGTTAAATCATTTGTTTCATTTTTTTTTTTAAATTCAACCTTTTTACTTGCAACGGAATGACCTTTGTACATGCATAAAAGACAAAAATTTTAATTCATGCATTTTGTTTACTTGTGCTTGTCTCTTTGTATCTGTCCTGTATTGCCTCCGTGCCGTGGCTGTCCTCTGTTGATTTTCAGAATTGTGAAGTGATGGTGGGTGGGTTTCTGAATAGACCATCTTTGCAGCAATATTATTTACACATGCTGAAGAAATCCACTCAAACTGAGCAGTCTGTAGGATGAGCAGTCTGTAGGACTTCCAGCTCAGAGATGTTTGGGCCTCTGGCTTTTCTCTCTGTTAAATGGGAGTGAAGCTTCACTAAGCCCCAAACCCTTCACCCTGAGAGTGGTGAATAGGTGGTCATGGGACAGTGTTTGTGGTTGAGGGCAGCCTTGGTGAGAACGCTATGAAGGTGAAACGGCTAACTGCATCCTTTTCTCTCCCCCCCCCCCCCCAACCCCCACTCTCTCGTCTCTCAGAGATCAATGTCGCCCCGCTCCATCTCACCCCCACCCTCCCCTGAGGTAAGATGAATGGCGCCTGGGCTTTCAGAGGGATGATTACTCTGAGTATAAAGCCACAAGGCCTCACTTCACAACCACATTACTGTGTGTCCCTGTGGGCTAGGCATGAATACTGCTGCCTCTGGGGGCGATGGCTCTGTTTTTTATTAATTTGTCTAACTTGCTTTGCAGTTTAACTAAGAATCTGCAAAGATGTAGCAATTTCGCTGTGTGTGTTTTTGTTGCTAATACGGCATCCTTTAAAGAAAAAAGTAACATCTACAGAGAAATTACCTTTAAACTCAATCTCTCAATGCCACCTAATCATTTAAAGTTTAATGGAGATTGACATTAAATACATTTGACTGTAGCAAAGATTGGTTTTTAACTTGCAGCCATTTTATTCATGATAGCTAAATTGATTATATGGGAAATGTACAAAGGCTATATGCATAATGCTGTCGTGTATCATGGTAGAATTGAGTGAGCCTTATTTAAATTGGCGATCTGGTTAATTATGCAAAACAATCAAATTTATATCTGGGGTAGTTAAAATAAAGTAATTTAAATAAAGTAATTACTCTGTCTCCACTATTCGTAGCTTGCCAACTCATCCACTGGTGTTTATATATACTGAAATGGAGCAGGATTGACAATTTGGCCTGGTATTTATGAATGTGCAGAAGTGAAGGAGGGCAGTGTTTTATGTGACTTCTGCTGTGGGTGAGATTTAGAGTGTGTGAAATAACTGCCAGTCTTTTTATTATATTTATAGTACTTGTCTATGTAGTTTAAATCACATAACAGCACATACAGTGCTATGTATCTTGACCCACAGGGAACTGTGTAAGTGGTGTTTTATATGGGGAATATTCCGGATAATATATATTATATTAGATTTTCGTATCATTGGGCTTTCTTAGTGAATCAGAGGTATACTTCTTCTTTCAAAATCCCAGTGTGCAAAGGGGACAATTGGTTTAACAGCATATATCCATCTGTCAGGCATGCATCCCTTTGAAAACCCCCCACACCCAAGGATGGATCATTATATTGACATATCTCGCTGTACAATTATGGAAGTGATCACTTTACTGTTGTCTGGTGTTTTACTGCCATTAGCTTAACTACATGTTAATTGTTGGGATCTAGGATTGGCCATATTATGAATATTGGATTGTTCCGGGGGATGTACAGCTGGTGTTGGAATATGTTAAACTAATTGAGTAAAATAATGGGGTGACAATTAAGGAAATTATAGAGACTTACTCTTCATCTGTAGCTGTCCAGGCAAAGTGATGGGATTTTTTGTAGGAGGCAGGAGTCTTTAACTAATCTCCAGCCAACACAGCCAGGCGAAAGAAAGAAATCACAAATAAACATCACATTTAAAGAATAAGATTAACATACAACACAGATCTCTGATATAGGAGTGTATAATGAGGTTCACTATGGACAAATCCTCAACCTATAGATTGTGTAAGCTTCATTCAGAACCTCTGTCCTCTTTTACCAGACTTGTGCCAGCAAGGAGCCCAAGGAGTGGCCAGAGCAGAAGTCTCCGGGGGGTTCCTCACTAGGGGGATCCACAGTTCAATCCCGCAAGATCAGCACCTCTGCCAAGGGCCCCATGCAGCACTTTCATAGGCCAGGTACTCATCGTCGCTCTGGAGTCTGGACCCCCCTTACTGGGGCCCTAGAAGGGTCTGGTGCTGCACTGTGTATTTTTCTGAGTTCTGTTTGCCATTGCCTGTCTCCAGTTTTTGAATATTCTCATCTCGTATCTAATGTTTTACGTAATTTCTGGCTGAATACAAAGGTTGATTTTGATACATTTTTATTTCTTTTTCCATTCCAGACAACGGTACCAACATTTATAAAAAGCGACCAATTTACAAACAAGGTACTGAATACATATTTGGATTTACTGATTTATTTTGTTAGTGCTGGATAATCTTCTCTTTGTCTTTCATTTATAAGAGAATTCTTTCTAAAACAATTCACAAATCACGAATTGGAAGCCTGAGTTGTTTTTGGCATTTCTACAAAGCTAAGCTCTATTGGCTGACTTGCCCATGAATGGTTTTGATTTGCACTTCATGAAGCGAAGCATTCCAGCTGTTCTTGCTACCTGCGTCCCTGTGCAGATGTCTCTGCGTCAGTCCCGCACAGCAAACACATAGAAGATCTGATCATCGAGTCTTCCAAGTTTCCTGCTGCCCAGCCGCCTGATCCCAACCAGCCCTCTAAGATCGAGACTGACTATTGGCCCTGCCCGCCCTCCCTGGCTGTCGTAGGTACGCCTCCTGCCTCCTTACTCAGGATTCCACCTCCACCCTAACACTGTTCTCCACAGCCTCCTCTTTCCACTTCCACTCATATGGTGCCCAATTCCAAAATCTTATTTATTGGAGCTTGGCCAAGATTCAAACACTGTTTGTCCTTAACTTTGACATGCAATTAGATGGAAGTGAATTCATAAAACAGGTTGGCAAGTCCATCTATCACCTAAGCTAATGGAAGAAATGTGCTTGCATTTAATTGAGAGTTAGACCTCTGTTTACAGTGTGTTTAAATCAAAGTTAAGGACAAAACAAGACCCAAATCTTTCTGCAGTAACACAACCTCCTTGTCAGATTGGCTAGTGCTAAGATGTGGTTTAATGCCAAGACAGAATTAGCAGCTGTACTGTAGTCTGAAAACAGTGGCTCTCTCCCAGAATGCTTTTCAGCTGAAAGGTTCTGGAATGGCTCAGTTCTCTCCTCAGCAGGTGAATGTTGTGGGTGGAGAGGCTCGGCTCTCAGGCTGTGCGGGGGCAGTGGGCCTCTCTCTCTCTCTCTCTCTCTCAGATATCTCCTCCCCCTTGCTGTCATAGAGACGGAGTGGAGGAAGAAAGCCGCCTCGCAGAGGAAAGCAGAAGGGGGTGACAACGAGGAGGATGAAGAGTATGATGACGGAGATCTGTCTGAGGACATGATGAGGTTGAGGCAGCTTCAGAGACAGGAGCTCAACAAGGTACAGGAAGCCATGATTGGATACCAGGTTGCACTCACCAGAGCACACCAGAATACAGTATATTAACCATGCTGTGTATCACCACATATAGTGGAAATAGTTAGATATATATCTAGTGCATATAGATATGGTAGCTACATATATAAAGCTACACTATGTGTGGTGATATACCTCATTATAAGTTCAGGTATCTTTTGTAATGTAATTAAAATGTTAAATTAAATGCCTTTCATATACTGTAAGATAACTGTGTGAGAGATTTTGCATGTATGAACTTTATAATTATTCCTCTATTCCTTTATCTACTTTTATAAATTTAACTTACATGTATGTATGTACCTGTTACCATCTTTGTAACCTACTTTTAAAATAACTCATATTCAGGGAGAAGAGTGTGGTTGTATTTTGGGGAAAGGGCCTATTTCAGTTGCAGTAATGAAACTGTTTCTCTTCTAGATCCAGTCCAACCTGGGGAAATTGATCCTGAAGGAGGAAATAGAGAAATCGGACCCCATTCGCAGGAAAACCCGCTCACTGCCAGACAGAACACCCATGCACCTGGGTTAGTCTGAGCCAACAAAAGCGTGTACAGTTTATGTGTGTGAGCTTAAATTGTGTGTGTGTGTGTGTGTCTGTGTCTGTGTGTGTGCATTGTTTTGTTGTGATTGTTGGGTGGGAAAGCTGACAGGACTTAAAACCCACACACATCATGAGAACAGGCAGAATTTTCAGGGCTGTAAGATGATTTCTTCTCTTCAAAGGGTAAACACTGACATATCATTTTGCTTTGAAATCTGGAGGAAATTGTTGTGACTGTAGTGTCTCAATTAAAGACTCAGAAAATGTGCAGTTAGTCGAATGTAATTTTAAAGTTATTTGGATTTTTATGCCTTTTTAAGCCTCACTACGTGTGTGTGTGTGTGTGTGTGTGTGTGTGTGCACGTGTGCACTCATTTCTCCTTGTGGTAGCATTCTTATGTGTGTGTGTCCTCGGATGTCCTCATGTCCTTTCTTCCAGAATGTGTCATGTGACAAAGATGTTGTTCACCCGTATGTCAGCTCCAGACAGACTCTCTAAAATGTCAGGCATTCCAGCACAGACATCTTTACAGTCTAAAAGGGCATCCTGACTGATTCCATTCAGGCTCCAATTGCCCCTGCTTTCCTCTCTGTTCTCTCTTTCCCTCATCACAGCATGCAGGACCCATCCTGAGTCTCCCTGTTAAACTGTGAGAAGCCCGACTCATTCCAGTAAAAGCCCCTCCCCTTTTTACTCTCCTCCCTATTGGCTGGGTTAATTATGATGTTGCCATCTTCGCCAGACAGCTGTACGGCTGCTCTCCATATTCAGTTAGAGTTTGAGAATGGAATCTGGCAGGGAAACGGATGTTCTGTTCTGGGGACCAGATTATTTGAGGAATTCTTGAAGTCAGAGAGGGTATTTATTGTTGGAGCCAAACCTGTGAGGACCCCTAGTGGTCTGAGCTGGTAATTGCAGTTAAGGGTTGTACAGTGCCATACAATTCTGACATTGGAAAGTGCATGTTGCGTAAAGGCCAATTAGTAGCTTTTTTTTGGCCAAAACCTCAACTGATTTATGTTTTTGGAAATGTGGAAGTTTCTGGGGGGTGAATTTGAAGGTGGATACCTACAGTATAATTGTATTGGTACGTTGGATACCTATAAAACGGACTAAAACCACTATCCAAATGAAGACAAATGAAATAGAAATAGCTGTAGAAATGTCCTGCACAGGTCCATGTAGCAATGGCTTATCTATTAGCTGTTGGTATTGCTGAGGCCTTGAAATTCCAGATTTCTTGTTCATGTTGGTTATAGATTTCTTATTTTGCATTTATTCTATTTCTTATTTCTGTAATCATTATTTTTACTCCATGTAAAGTTACTGTATCAGTTGCACTACTCCAAAGCAACCTGGAATTAGCTTTGCAACCGGGAAATTTTTTTCCTATGAGCACATCACTACAACCAGCAATGCTAATGACAGCAGTTAATGACATCATGCACAAAGTGGCATCCAAAGACTGATAGTCCCATAAATTAGGACAGCAATTATTCAGCTCAGAGTGAGGTCACCTTTTGCGGATGGTCTGATAAACAAGATTTTGAAGGGAGACTTTTGCCAACTTTTGCATTTGTTGTGCGATTAGTCTGTAACTCAGATGCCAGACAGTGACGGGGGACCTTTTAGTCCAAATGTCTGAGTAAAAATTTAATGCATTAAAAACATTAGGCCTCAAGAGATAGCTGAATCATTCCTCTGCCCTTTAGAAACTTTAGTATGCTCTTGAAATTTGCTCCATTTATTTTACTGAATGACTTAAGTTGCACAGTCCTTTCAATATGTTGTCATGAACAAAATGATAACATGGTATGTGTTTCTATTAACACATTCATGGTATGTCCATAACAGTGTCAAATGCTATAAAGTCATCATCAGGACATGGTGTGTTTGTGACCTTTTTCCCCTCACAAGACTGGTGAAGAAGGATTACATGCTAACAGAATGACAATGTACCAATGAATTTAGAGTCAAGGCAGAAGAAAACCACCGTAGAAATGCAAAGTGACTCCTTGGAAGTGAACGCTGTTTCACTGCCTGTATTTCCCACAGGATCGTCTTCAAGGGCCTCCAAATCCGTCTCTCTCCCAGCATGCAGCAGGACCGGACTCAGCAGGGTGCGTTTTCACGGGCTCAGCTCAGGCGAATCTGAGCTTCTGCAGTGTCAGTGTGTCCCTTACTGTTGTGCTTCACTTGTGCCCTTAAGAGTAGTGTATGAATCACTCTGTCATTCTGCTAATTACCGCAACACCAAGTATTTCATTAGTTGTACCTGAATGTACCATTAGTGGTAGATGTGCTTGATATTACCTTGTACTGGAGACTGATTTACCTTCTAAATGCTTGCTTTTCTCTACTCTTAGCTCCAGTCTGCTGAGTTCTCTCCAGACAGTGACAAGGGAGGGACAGGTAAGGGCAGACGCATACCATTGCTTGTTATATTCTCTCCTTCGCATTCTCATGTGTTAAAATGAAGTCTTTCCTCGTAAGGATAGAAAATAATTATACTAGTATTGAAAATCTGAATTCTGGAAATGTATACAAAAGAAAGTACATTTTAACATGCAACAGGACAAAATGTTTGCTGAGGAAATAAGATATTGGCTGTTATAGTTGGAGCTAATGTATTTTTGGAGATAAATGTGTTTAATTTCATTTAATCAGTATCAAATAAAACAATCATTAGAGAATGTATTTAGAAAACAATGAAACGTATTAAGATAAGACTTAAGGATTTAGATTAATGTAATTAATGTTACCAGGCAGTCCACCTACAGTACCTCTGAAGTGTTTAACTGACATTTAGGAATGCCAGTTGTTGCCAGCAGTCAGCAAAAGTAGTTTTAGATGAAACAGTGTGGTCTGACCATTCTGATCCCAGCGTCTGTGTTCTCTTCTCTTTGTCCAACAGGTCTCCAGGTAGGAGAGCTCATACAAGAACAGTATATACACAGTACATACTGTCTTCTTTCCAAGTTGATTTATTTCAGTAAATCTGAATGTCCATTGTTTCATTCTGTAGACTTTTTTCATTTTCTTTAAAGTTTCATTTTTCACCTTGCACACGATAACATGAGATTTTCTGGGTCGTCATTGACACTGCATCTTTTTATTAATGCTCGCGGTGAAGCTCATTGCTTATGTAAGCAGCTGACAGTTGGGTGTGTGAGTGGAAGAGACCCTGTGTGTGTGTGTGTGTGTCAGCGAGGTGCTCACGCGGGTCTCCTCTGTGTTGGGTGTGTCTGGGGTGGGGTCCCTGTAGAATGGAGAGGCTCAGAGAGGGAGGATGGACAGAGGAAACTCACTGCCCAGTATGTTGGAACAGAAGGTGAGAGGGCCTTGACTAACTCAACGCTCTGAACAGACCCTCAAAGCTATCATGCTCCAAAGTGAAACCTGCCCCGTCATGGTAGAGTCCGCTTCGTCTGATCGGTATATCCATTGACATTTCACCGCTTTGTGTAGTCCTTCATCCACAGCGACTAAGAGAAGCAAAATGGGGGAAAAAAATTAAGGGGCAAGGTTTTGCTTTGGAACTGAAAGATTTGAAGGCTGTATTAATTAATCAAATAATTGCTTGCTGTTTTCAATTCCCTCGTTCTGTCGTAGCAAAAGAAAAGAACAAAAAGCAAAACGATTGAAGAAAGAAAAGAAATTATGTTTTAGGAGTGGAGAAGGCTGAAGATGATAGTAATTTGATAAAGACCAGGTAAAAGGGAAACCCCTTTAATTCATACAGCATGAGCTGTGCATGGAAATGGCTTTACATCAGATAAATACTGGGTAGTGCTTTATCGGAGTCTATTAACCCTGCTAACACCGCTGTGTTTGATAATGGGCATCCCAGGTTTGCTTTGAAACAGGCGCTGTGTATTAATGCTTGGGCATGCATGCTGTTCACAGATATACCCCTATGAAATGCTCATCGTCACCCACAGAGGCAGAAGCAAACTCCCACCGGGGGTTGACAGGATGCGGCTGGAGGTAGGATGATGAGGGGGTGTACTCATCTGTATGCGCAGCGGGAACAAGCTACTGTATCTATGGTCTTCAGATAGATACACTGTAGGAACCACATCATGTTTGTGCTGATGATTGGTTTTTCAGAAGCTGAGATATTGTACGCGTTTTATTGCATACTCTCATCAAGAGAAGCATATCATCAGCATAGTGCAAAAACATGAAAGAGTAATTCTTTTGAATTCTTTGCATTTCCAACTAAATATTGTGGTTGTAGTCACATGGGGTATTTAACCATCATTTACGATGAACAGAGCTGGATGAGAGCTATCATTGAGCATAAAAAAGAACCAATAACTGGTTTGCAAGATTGTTGCATGACATCAACATTATGTCACAAGTCAGACCTGATAATGTTAGATCTAAAAGGAAACACTGTAAGTACTGTAACCTTATCACTAAGTTAATTTAAGGCAACACGCTTAGAATGGACCGAGTGTGAATCTTTGTTTGACGTGTGTCCCATTGATCCCCCCCCCCACAGAAGCACCTGGCTCCAGAGGAATTTCAGCACTTATTTGGAATGCCCATCGAGGAATTCGATCAGCTCTCTCTCTGGAAACGCAACGACCTGAAAAAGAAGGTCTCTCTCTTTTAGTGGGACGCAAGCCACTGCACTCCCTGGGAAGCGAGGCAAATGTGTATACATTCAAGAAAACAAAATGAAACAGATCACAGGCAAAATTCTAGGAAAGGACAGGACTAGGAAAGCTCTTTGATTGGCACAGCTGCACTGTGTCAGACCCGAAGAAACTCTCGTCCCTGACCGTATTTATATAGAAATCACCTATCAACAGTCTTATCACTGGTCAAAGCCTCCATATCTTCTTTCTCTCTCCAATTGCAGCTGCAAAGTGGGAGCATATGGGAATAATGACAAATAGCTTGCAGAGATAGCTTTTCTTCTGTGAGATGTCCATATGGACATGCTCAAAGAGCTATAGTCGAGTGAGTCAGTTCTGGCTACTTCCCTCTGGGAAGGTAGAACTTATTGAGTTTAGTATTTCCTGAAGCGAAACACATTACTCAGTTCACACTTAACATGCAAACACTGCCACAAATAGTTTGGCTATGGAGATTATTGACTTCACTGTCAAAATGTCTAGTTTAGCAACTACAACTTAGTAGCGTGTCAGCTAAAAAATAAGCAGTATGATTCTGTCACTGAGACTGAACTACCAGCAGAAAGGATGGTCTTATAACTTTTTCTGCGCTGTTTTCCGTGGATTTTGAAGTAGTTTGGAAAAATTCATTTCGGTTTATTAAATTAATACTTTTTATCATTTTCTTATGATTATTTACCAAAATGTCTTTAAATGGAAGGGAACAGTTCCATTGAACTGTTATTTTCAATAATCCAGAAATCACGTGTGGTGACAGAAGGCTTTTAGATAAAAGTGACTTTTTAGTGTCACTGCTTTCGGCAAGTTTATATATGTTACACTTCCCCCTGTATTTCCTCTAACCTGGAATGAGCAGCTCAGTGTAAACATAGGTTTCATCTCTTCCCTCTCTTTTTGTCTCAGTCTTGCTGCTATCATGTTTTCAAGCACCTTTGAGGTTTCGTTTGTGTTTAACAAGAGCAGTATTCCTGTTTTATAGGATAAATTATGAAGTGAATATTAATTTACATCTACAAAAAATTTCCCTGTTTTTCCACTGCCAATTATGGTTTCAGTGAACCCAGGCTCCTGATATTAATATATCTGAAATGTATAGTTTTTGGCATTCTTCTGCTATGGTTTCACATAAAAAACAAATGATGTGCAACATTTGTTTTTGGGCAAAGTATATTAGTACTACCTAGGTTGTGGCATGACTTTCCAAGAGGTGAATTGCATTCTTCTTACAAGCATATATATCAATATAAGAATGTAGAGTAAGTAAACATCTTGTCTTCATTAGTATAAGTGAATAAGATGAAAAAGCCTGATGATAATGGGGTGGCCCTGTGCCCTCCTTGCTGAGGGCGTGGCAGAACCACAGACACTGACTGTGATATGAAGGCCCGTGCAGGGGGTCACTGTGAGGAGGCACCGCGACAGGTGTGTGACAAGGAAGGTCACGGCCATCTTGGCTCCGTGACCCCTTAGCGCCACACGGCTCTCCGATGCAGACGGGCGGCCCTCCGCGGCTTATGCCACCTGTTGTGCTGAGGGTTTTTTTTTTTTTTTCTTCGCTGGGATCGAGAGCCAGACAAAACACCACAGCAGGCGACACGCACGACAGCCGCCCGGCTTCTCGGCCCCTCTCAGGCCCTGCCGCTTGGTTCCAGCGTTTGGAAACCCGTGGAGACGCGGCTGCAGGGCTGTCAGAGCTCTTCCAGAAGACCGTAAAGTGTGAGGTGTGTTGGAGGTATGTTGAAGAGACTGGATGTCAGACGCAATGGATGCACCCTCTGGACTCCAAGCCAATGTTCGGATTCAGGACTCATTTCACGCACATCTTATCTGTAATTATCTCCCGCCACATATCAACTTGTGATAACTTTTCAGGTTTTTTTTATTTTATTTTATTTTATTTTATTTTTTGGCGCCTCGCTAAAAGTCAGCGATGTATTTGTTCTCAGCAACATGGTCTCAGTTTGCAAGTTGGAGATAATGTTAATTGGACATTTTAACCCACGTCATAATGCTCTCACTTTGTTTCCCCTCCCTGCACCGATGTTACGCCTGTGATCATGGTCGTTTTTTGTCATCTGCTAGCAACCCCTTATTATTCGTCATTCCACCTGATTCTCAGTAGGTCATTGTCACACATTTCAATGCACAATCAGGCTTTCTGCCATGGCTGACAGAGGGCATTAGTTACAGTACTTGTTGCAGCAGCTTCATTTTCAACTTCTAATTTTTTTATGTGAAAGTGTGTTGAAAATAAAATAAAAATAATTATTGAATTTAGTTAGAGTGAGTGGTCTATGTTGCATCATTTATTCAAGGTGTGAATCTTTATGTATTCAAGGTGTGAATCTTTATGTATTAACCTGAATGCAAGGCTGTTTTTTTGATATAATGTGTATTAAGAATGAACAAAGGCTAGCTCACATAGCCGGGGGACACAACTGTTTCGTTGAAACTGCAAACTTTTTGCTCCCTGTAGAGAGCAGTATGTAGCTGTTGAACATCCTTTCTGATGAGTCGATGGGTCGTGTGTTTATGTTGAGCGAGAAAGGTTAAGAGTATCCCAACAACTTTCAAGGTGGTAGGAGGTAGGAGCAGCTTGGTCGAATTCTATCGTGGCTGTGTGCTTGCTTTTACAGTAAATCGTGGAGTTTCATTCTGACACCGTAGCTTGCAAAAGTCGCAGTGCAGCGGACCTCATACACAATTATGCCATCTGGAAAAGATAGAGACGGCGCCTTTGGAAAACCCTGAACGTCGTCAGCGATGGACAAACAAAAAGGTAGCCCTTTTTGAAATTTCAGTAGCGACGGCTATGTTTGTATGACTTTATTGTAGGTCACCAGAAATTGTGTTTCGGAACTCAGAAGCAGTCTACTAACTATGAAATCCAGAACATACAGGTCGAGAGCACAGGCGGGCTGAGGACTTCAAAGTGAAAAGAACGTAGTTTTTGGTTTCAGTCGATACATGGTATATTGTTTGTTTTTTATGGGTTACTGGAGCGGGCGACCGCAGGAATGAAAACACCTTTGTGACAGCGGTTCAACAAACATGTAGGCTAGTAGATGCGTGTTTGAGTGTGTTCTTTTTCTTATGTTGTTTAAATATCTGCAAAAGGGATGCTAAAAGTGTTTAACAGCTCATTTTGGGTATTCACCACACATTTTCATTTGCTTAGATTGCTTGTTTGTAGGATATAGTCTTGCAGTCTTATACACCACATTACGAGAACTTTTAATATTGTTTTTTGGGCCCTTCCACATGTCTTCAGGAATAAACTTGAAACGTGCTGCACGAAATCGAATATATTAGCCTACAAAACTGCCGACACGCCCCATAATTGTTTCACAACCTTTTATTTAACCCTAATGTTTCGACGTGCTATCCCTTATAATAATCATGTCTGTGCTTTTGCAGTCACATTTAGAAACCTATGTTAGTGTCAGTCTGACTTGAGCCCACCCTGAAATGCCAAAAAGTCTTTTTTTTCCCCCACGAAGTATCGTAGGATGCTTGGAAAGGGTAGGCTACAGCTTTGCTTGAATCCAGTTCATTCTCTTTTTGGAATGATAATGATAATTTCCCTGCATATTTCCAAAAATGTAGTTCAGTGTTAAATATTTAAAGTGTGACTATGGTATTCCAGGCGTGGGATTTATTTTGTTAAGTGTGAAAATCTTTTCGACGTGTGTTTTTGCAGTTTTTATCATTGTAAAGGAATGTATGTAATAGCTTCAGAGCAGTAATCGGAAATACACTCCTTTCTGCCCCCTCCGCCACCACCAAACCTCTAGAGGTTCAGAACTAACGGGATTGTTTATTTAAGAACTAATGAACGGCTGGCCAGATTCAGTTCTTTGTACTGCTGCACGAGAAAAAAGAATCGCGGTGTAAACCAGCACAAGAACAATAAATGCTGACACTATTAATGTTTTTCTTTTTCACCCTGTGAAAGCTAACGCTGTTTGGAAACTAAAATGACATCATGGATAATATTACATCCCAGCAAGGCTTTCCTTTTTTCCTCTGTTAACCAAATAACTTTTTCACTCCAGTCAAGGCTATCAGTTGGCTGCCGTTTCTTTCCCGACATTGATTCCCTGTTGTGAGTTATAGTGGTTTTATCACTGGCTGAACACTTTTGCAATAGCTTTCTAGAGAAACAAGAAAGGGACATCCCAACGCACACACACACACACACACACACCAACTTCTACAACAAAACAAAACATGAATTTAACCTAAGTTCACTTTAAACCACATCTTGCAGCTTGCAGTTGTGTAGCGATGGACTTCGCATCCTCAATTTTGATTTGTCTGGTTTTCTTATGGCTCCTGAATTTGGGCCGCTTCAGTTACGATGCTTCAATGCTTCAGTGTTCACTTGACCAGATTCAGCCTGACTGGATCATTCTTTCAAACAAATTCAGTTCTCTGATTTGCAGTGTATCAGAGACATTGTGTACAGCTTGAAGTCATCAGGTCGATGCCAGAGATGATTTTCGATCACCAGCCCTGTGACCTGGGAATTTCTCCTCCCAGATCTGATCATGTGTATGTATTTTGTGTGACTGTGCCCTGCAAATGTCCTCAAAATTTATAGGGCCTCCTGGGCCATGCCCTGCCCTCAGGAACAGGATGTTATGTGGATGACAAGCTACAGCTCAACATCAAGATCAACATTCCTGATTCAATTTTGGCACAATGCTGCTCAAGATGACATTCATGGGATATGCTGCTATGCAATGGTACTTAAGCTGCATCCTAATCGAAGGTTCTCAGCATAATTTATCCACAGGCATAAACTCATCTAAGCCTGAAACTACCAGCCACAGTGCTGCATCATCGAACAAGAGAATAAAGCGTCACATATTTGCAAAACAACATATACAAAATGACCATTAGGCCAGTTTTCTTCACTTAGATGTTTTATAAGAAACTTATGCGCAAGGAGTGTGCAAAATTGACAAACTAATATGGTATATTAATGGGATTGACTAGTGGTTGTCATATATTTTGCTTGCATGACAGACACTTAAGGGCAGGGTGCCTGAAGTCACATCTTTCAGGACCTATGTTGTTGTCTTTCCCTTCCTCCAGTTGGTTTGCAGAATATCCTTCTCCTCATATGGATGGACTGAATGAAGTGTATTTTGTCCTTTGAGAATTTCCATTGGCTTATTTAGGTCTGCCTGTCCATGGTTCTTGAGTCACTTTATCGATAGTATCTTAGTTAAGGCTGCTGTTGTATATAAAACTAATTATGCTTTATTCCTCAACTTGAAGTTACAAATGTGTGCACATATGAGCCTATTGCGTCTTATACCTTATTAAAAATAATGCAAATGGACTGAGTATTATATTAGCAAAAATAGCATACATTTTCTGGAATGAAGTCATGAAATGGAGACCAACTGTATTCTGTCATTTGAATTAGACTTTGTGCCTCATTTCCTTCAGCCACATACCAGTTATGTTACTCAGCAACTTGCTTTTCATGTGCAGTGTGTTGCTCTCTGACATCAACAGTTCTGTTGTTTTTCTGACCACGTTAAATGAATCACAGTTCCTCAGAACAAATCATGCTTTTGGGATCCTTTTACAGGTTATTCACTGAGGGGTAATGAATATGATTTGGGGATTCCCCTCATAGACTAATGCGACTTAAGTCTTACTCCAGCTGCTGTTTCACCTCTGCTGTCCTGACCGCATCCGTCTGCATACCACTTAGTTCCAGCAGTTCATTTCTGTCAGGCTTGTCTTCCCCCCTGAGTGGGAAGATATAGGATATGGCAGAAAGTGGCAAAACCTTTTACTATTTGAAGTAATGGCTGTAGTTGGAGAATGCCTCTTTTGGCCAGTGTTTCTGAAAACTGAGTGGGCTTCATAAACATTTTCAAAATGTGAAAAATGCCCCCAGCTTCAAACATCAGTTTTTCTAATGAGGAAAATTTAAAAATCCTCCTCTTAAACCCCCCTCCCCCCCTTAAAAAAAAAAGTGATTACTGTATAGTGCTTTGTGTGGAGGACTGGCTTTGCATAGCCATCAATGGGCTCCTTGTGGTTTGTTTTGAAACCATCGGTGACCCTGTTGGGAGCTCAGGAAAGCCAGGTCAGATTTCTCAGTGTTATGAAATGTGAATGGGAGCGGTTGCCAGGTGCTTTGCTCGCCCTCCTCAGATGGCCTTGATGTGTCATTTTCATAATTACAAGGCAGCCGTAATTTATCGTGGTCCTGATTGCATGGTGTGACCTGTGAGGACCAGTCACACTGTTCGTCAAATATCACTGTTTGGGCAAGCAGGCCAAAGAAGCTCACGTGTTTTGAAGGGGATGATTTTCTGTAGTTGGGGATTTCAGTCTCCCTGTTTTCTGGAATTTTAGTAGTTAAGCCATGCTTTTTTCTTTTCTTCAGTCATCATATGAGTTCACTGTCTCATCAGTTCATAATATAACACATTTTACTGTAATTCCATTCTCTGGCCTGGACACTGTTACTTTCAAATTACCATGTGACCACAACTGTGGGTCTGGGATGTATTATATTTCTTTTGATAGAGCAGACTGTGATGCAATTCTCCGAAGACTTGTTTTTAAATTGGTAGAAGCTGTGGTTTTAATTTGGCCCACTTTTTGTTGTGTGAATCTGAATCGTCCCTCAGGATCCAGTGAGATTGCTCTTATTTGGTGAAATTGCAATGCAAGCACCCACACTGGATTAAACCCTGTCATCCTTTCTTATTTCAGAAATGACCTCAGTCATCTAAGGATTAACCTCTTTTTGGGATATGACGACATGTAAACCGTTCATCATGTGATAAGTCGACTGTAACACTGATAAAATATTTTACTCTGAGTTGAAAATTGGAAGACATTCAGACGAGCCAAATATCTTCCTCCTGACGTAGAAAACAGAGGAGGAAACGCTAAAGAGGGAAATGAGGTGAATGGAGTTTATACCCCCTAAGGATGAAATCTTGGGCAGAGTAAGAAGAAACCCTGGTGATCCTCTGAAACGTCTGCAGCTACTAAAAGTGCTACTGTTTGAGCACGGCGCATGATACACACGGCTGTGTCAGAGAAGAAGGTATTCCCAGCCCATAAAAAGGCCAGCTAGTTCAGATAACTGGTCTTTGATATCCATACTTAAAAGCCTCTTCTTTTTTTTTTTTTGTAACTCTTGGTCGTTCTTGACAAGTCGGTATAAAATTGCCATAGAGGCAATTGTGGTTGTAAACTTCTTTTCTTCTTTTCCTTAGCCAAACACTGATGTCTGGTTTGCTGGAATGTTCCTGCTCTGTTTGTTTTCAGCACTGCTCTGCCAAAGCAGTCTTGTCTGAAGGTCAGCGAGAAGCTCACTTAGGTGAGAAAAAAAGCGGTCCATTGAAACATTGGGGTTGCTGAAAACATTATGTTCTCTGCCTATGATTAAAGACAAAGCCAAAACGTAAAGTTTTATGGACAGCGGAAAACCCAGTGCTATACCTGAATACAGATGGTTTTATAAATGGCATATGATCCTCAAAGGTTGGCCCTTTGATCATTTAGATTCCTGGTTTTATTTGATGTAAAATGTATTTGCACTTCAAAGGAGAAGTGTTATCTGTCAGACTCTATAAGGTTCAAATTGCATATTTTGTCCAGGGAAAAATTTGGAGTGTCACAAGGCTTTGCAACGGCATTGTTTTAAATTTTCACAACACTGTTTCAGGAACATTACACATTCCTAACAGCTGCTCAGTTTTGGAATAAATATGAATTTGACCCTTGTCATGACCTAGGAAGTAATCCTGAAGTGTGGAGTCGGAAGATGTATGTGAACAGCCACTAAGCCCCCCAAAGACCTGGAATTAATGGCCTATTGAGAGGCTGCTGATCGGGAAGTATATTATTTGCATGTGCCGTATCTCTGTTCTTTGTTTTTTTAGAATCACAGCTCTGGCTGAGTCACAGTCATGAACACTTCCCCCTCAGATAAAAAAGAACTGTGCTCACTGTAGCCTGTTTCCTTGACTGGCCTCCCAGGTATAAAGTTCTGATGCAGTTTTCAATGGACCACTGCAGATCATAGCAGCAGATCATGGAAGCTTACTATGAGGTAAACAAGTGAGTTGTAAGAGGGTGATGGGAGGTTGCTTAGGCATGTTATAAAGAGATACATTTCTACAGATGAGAGACCGGGGTGATGAGGGAGGAGCCAGTGGTATGTGATGGAGGGGAGAGAGGAAGGTAAAGAAGAGAAAGCACCAGAATGCCAGTCCCTCATGCTGCAAGCAGTCTGTCCATCCATCCGTGCCTTCTGTGGGAATGCAACGACTGTTATTTCCCCCCCATGTGCTGGGGAAGGAACATGAATTATGAAACAAAAACAACAATCGCGCTCTTCAGTGAAACGGGTCTGAGGGCTTCATTCAGCACAGCGTTTCTGTATGGGCATTTCAGGCTATTGGGCGTTCTTTTCATAGAGAAATTTTAAAGGCCATTGAGGACAGCATAACAAGCGACTCGTTTTTTACAGTACAATGTTGTGCCGTACTGAGCAGAAAGCCCTCCCCTTTGTAAACCAAGTAATACACACAGATACTAAGGCTGCCGTACAAAGGCTTTTTGATGTGCTCTCCCACATTCTCCCGCAATCTCTGTTTACCACAGTAGCTAAAGTGGGGCTGTGCTTTCAGTGCATCTATGTAGGCTGAAGAGGTTTAACCAGAAGGGGACCTCTACTCCCCCTCTCCACGTAAGAATGTAGTCATTGCACATTACTGTAATGCTTATTGTTTTCCTGTGGTTTTGCCATACACTCTGTAAGCCAACGCACTCACTCACACACACATGCACACGTGCAAGCATACATTCATTTTCTGAAGGCTCATTGTTTTGGTTGGATGAATGTTGACAGCGTTTAGAGACTTATTTGTGATTGAGTGCGTGTGCGTAAGTTCCCCAAATGAATCCCTTTAAGTGTGAATCTGGGCTAACTTAACTTGTTAAGGAACCATTCACTTACAAAAAAGCATGTTAAATTAACAGTGAATTTTTCCAGAATGTCTGTGGTGTGGCAGAGCACATCTGTATATTTTTCAGAGAACTGCAGTACTGGTGCGCGGCGTCCTTTACAGCCATAATCCTGTCTGTCTTCACCATGTCATTGGAAATGCGACGCGAGATCAAGAAATGTTCTCTGCACTTTCGGTTTGGCAAGGCGCGGTAATTGTGTCAGGAGAAAAAAAATAAACCTGCTTTGGTCACTGATCTTAACTGCCTCCTCACCGCAGATCATCTCTCTCCAGTGCTGAACCGGCTCGTCTCGGACCTGCAGTCCTTTCTGTTGGTCCTGGACAATGAAAACCTCAGCTACATCGCTCAGGCTCAGAAGAAGTCCATTTCGGATTTACTCACCAAGCTGCAGGATGCCCCTGGTAGGTTGTCCCATTCCAGAGAGCCAATTACACAGAGCATGCAAAGTGAAGTCTTCGCTCTGTTTTGTTTCTTTTAATTCTGGGAGCATGTTGTCATTAACTTTTGAAGTGCCGTGATAAATGTTAGTTCTATGTAGATGATGGTAATAGATATGAAAAGAATCATGACCGAATTATAATAAATAATTTGCTTTGACACTGAATATACATATGCAGCACAGTAAAAATACAGTATGGTTCTTGGAGTGCTCAATAGACTGTCACAACAAAATAACCTAACAGTGAGTACAGTGAAAGACTTCTTGCGGATTTGAAATGGAGAAAAAGACTGCATTCATAAAAATCAGGACCCTATAGTGTGTGTGTGCGTTCATGCAGTCGTGTATTTGTGTGCGTGTGTGTGTGGAGCAGGGGGTGTCCTTTACACTAAATAAGACACAGAGAACTGAGAACTAGAGAAGAGCAGTCTGGTGCTGGGCCATAAATCCCGTTATCGTTGTGAAACCCTGGTCTGTTCCAAATGACCTCACATCTGTGACAGCGTGGGGCCCGCACAGCGTCCATCACTGGCCTGTGAGCGCTCGGGGCGCAGACAGGAGGCTTCACAGCACTCCGCTCCAACTGCCGGAGTCATGGGAAGCGTGCGTCTGGCTGACCTTTTCACCACTGTCCATTAAAAAGGCGAGACATTCTCTGCACAGTCGTGCTCCCTGGAAAACAGCTGTTTTAAACATTTATGGGAGAAGAGTTCAGCTCCTTTGGAAGGAGTGTAGAAACTTGAGCAGTCAAAAATTAGGAGAGGAAGTATAAAATATTTTCAATAAAATATTTTCAGGTTAAAAAATGTACATTTTTCCATGATTGGGTTGACTATAGGAACACGGACAGCAGGAGAATTTGGTTGATCCCCATTAAAATGTTTTCAGTAATGTTGAATCTCTCTGCCTCTGTTGTGCGCCAGTGGAAGATGCCGAATACATGATCATGAACTGTCCATCTGGAGCAGCTAACAGCGATCTCAGGGAAAACCAGTCATCAGACACAGGTATGCCTCCACGCTTTGTTAAACGGCTGTCCTCTCCACTCCTCCGTGGAGATTCATGCTCAGATGTTCCTCAGGGGTCAGTCCTCAGTCCCCTAAATAAAGACCACCCTGCGGTTGTGCCCCTGTAGGTGGCCTCCCGGCCAAGGCTGACCTCAATCACGTCCAAGAGCCGCCGTCCTCCGCCTCGGCTGAGTGGCTGCTAAAGGGGGTGAGTCTTTGTCTCCTCCGTACTGGGCGCTGTGGCCTCCTGAGAGGGTGGTTTTACACAAGACCCTTGCCATTTATTGTTAAGCCAGAGGGAAACCGTTTCTATAGGCAGTTACTTGGGGCCTGTTTGATCTATAGGCCTTCTGAGCTGCTGAGACAACGGTGAAAAGGGGCCTAATGACCTGACCTTAGCTTATGAAATCCCCATCTGTTGCATTTGAGCGTGGCAGCGGCTTGTCTCATTATTTGCCTTCCCAGACTACTGGTGACTGAAAAAACAGGATTCAATAGTCCAAGAGTCAATAAATAACCACACACCAGCATGGACAGCCCCAGCTCTCCAAGAGACACGAGCTTTAACACATCTGTCCGTTATGTGTCTATTATCTTGGAGGAAGGAATTTTGCTCTTCAGATGACAAAGAGATTTAGTATAACAAAATGAATGTTGACATTGCATCTGATTCCCTGTAACACTCAAGGAAAATCTGTCTGCAGTTTTATGACCTGGAACTAAACTATGCTATGCTATCTGACTTGCTGTTTACCATTATTAGCTGTACGATAAGCAAATCAAGAAGGAATGAAAACCTCTTGGGATGTCCTTGGAGAAGCCCATTGTACAGACTTGTGATTAAATATCCTTTCTAGCCTTGATAAAATGAGCAACTTGCTGAAAATCAGAATTAGAGTAGGCATGCTTGCCATAAGTAGAACTGATATAAAAAATCAGATGTAGATTAACATGCATGGGCATAAATACTTGTAAGCCTTTATGTACTGGTTTCCAATAACATTTGTTTGTTAGATACTGTCAGCTTATTTGTGGTTATTGCAATTCTTGAGTTTGTTACTGTGTACTTTCAAATGGAATGCAGTTTTTTTTTAAACTGGCTCAATTAATATACTTTTATTAGATCTCATATTTGTTGCGACTCTAGGTACTAGGTCTTTGAATTAGATTTGGCATTTCCTAAATCTAAGGATATTGTATTTCTTTGCATTGCATTTAAATGAAATATTAGTCCATAAAACTCGTACTGAACAAAGGTTGTTGGATCCTTAGTCTGAAGAGTTGACAGATGTTTTGACTGTCTGAAGTACCATATGGTGTGACTGAAAAAAAAAGCATAGTTAAGCTTCAGCTGAGCCAAAACACAGCATATTTCAGAAAAAACTGAAAAATAGGGTCAGTTGTGAAGAACATTGAAATTTAAGGCAAAAACTAGCAGGGTCAGTGCCTGGAGCACAGTCATTGTATCCCACAAATTGTTGTGGGACATAAGAACTAGAGTTGCACAATATGGAAATTCTGGGGCTGATATCAATGACTGATATTTATCTGCTCATGTTGGCTGGAGCAATGCTGAAATCTCCTATTACATCACAGCACAGTTGCAAACTGCCTTTCCTTATCAACGAAACCTTGAGGGATGGGTGAGGGATATTGTGCAGTTGCCCAGTTTCACTTCAGGCATGCGCTAACTGTCTTGTGATGTTTGTAGATGACCTCCCATCACTGTAGACCTGTCACAGGACCATGGGAAAACTCAGATGAGTTTTCTGAAAACTGATGAGTAGTTGCATCAGTGGGCCACCACCACTGTGGGGATTACGACTACCATTTTTCCTTAATCAGATTAAGGAAAGTGTAAAAGATAAAGGAATAGGTAAAGATAAATTTCATAAAGTATAACATTTATGAAATATTGAAAGGCAGGGATGTTATGAGGGCTGTTATGTAATACTATTTATATTAGTAGCAGGCCCATCATTTTTTTTGGTTTCTGAAATTATCACATTTCAGTTTAACTGAATAAAGCATTCTACTTTGAAACATTCAAGTGTTTTTAAAATTAATAGCTCAGTAAATTGGGAAAAAAGACAAATGGTTTTAACACTTTGTAAACAAATGTATGTGTATGACTTTGGCTGCCATTTTGCAAAATGGGGCTTTAAACATTTTGAATGGCTCTTTTTTTTGGGGGGGGGGGGGGGTGCTCTGAGAGTGCGCCTGTGCCACTCTTCCCTCTGCTCCCAGGAACGAGTGGGGTGGTGTGGGAAGGCAATCCAGTTGACAGGGTTTATTTTCAGGGCTGACCCAGAACCTCTCGCCATAATGACAAGGGAGAGCAATGGGCCATACAGTAGCAGCTGACAGGAGCCCTGGCCGCCCCGGCCGAGGGGGCCTCTGATGTGGGCCGCTAATGAGAGGGTCCCCGGGCCTAGCGCGGTTTCTGGAGCCCTGGCCGCACGTCTCTCCGAATGGGTGAAGAGCAGTGCAGCGGGTCGGAGGCCAGAGCCCTGCGTTTAACAAGGCCCTTTAAAGTGGCCAGGAGCAACAACCAGAAATAAACAACAAAAACATTACTCCAGCCCCGAAGCCAGCCATTGTGTACCAGGCTATTCAGTTTCTGCTAACATCATCAGTTAGACGTTTCACTCATGACATATCTGATGTGGTATGTATTGCCAGGGCAGAGATCGCACTTGATTCATATACAACTTGAAAGTCTTGGAATTATTTCACCATGTATGCGAAAGAACTGATTTAGAAACCTGTGGAAACTTATTTTTCTGCTTTGGAGTTACTGTACGTCCTAGTGATGTCATTTCATTGGTTAAAATTGTGAATGAAAGCTGCTGGAATATAGGTCATGTCTGAAAATGGTCTCCTTTTCAAATGTAAAATGGCAGATCTGGCACACAGACATACCGACACTTCCGCCATACCCACTCTACCCACCCTTGTCAGTTTGGTGTCCCACGCTTGGTGCGTCCAAGGAGACGCACCGGAAAGTGCCAGAAACCATCATGGGATTACTAATCACGGATCCTGGAAATCAAAGGCCGGGGAAATGTTTTGAAGGGGCTTGGTATCTGTGAAAGGAAATGTTCTGTTTATGCAGGAGGCCATCTCCACTCCATCAGTATGATGCCGTTGCTCAAGTCAAGATGGAGCCCGGGAGGGGAATTCAATGTTCAGGCAGTAATTATGTCTACGTGATGGAGTGATAGAACACCCACGCACTGGGGGGAAGTCAGACGGCGCGAGGTCACCCCCAAGGGGCCATGAGCTCACTGGTAGCAGCTCTCTGAGCAGTACTAAACCAAACTGGAGTTACTGAGCCACACACACACACACACTCACACACGCTCAAGTTCCTACAACAGAAGCTTTCATAATTTAATAATCTTATCGGGGTGACTTGGATGTTTCTTGAAATGCTGCCAGTGCTAAAGAGGCATTCTGTTTCATTCACTAAAACATTTGCTGCCTCGTGGTTCATTTTGCTGGGGACATGTCATGACAGCATTAGAATGCATATTCCAGTCACACCAAACTATCTTCACCAAAAAAGCTCAACATAAAAGAGGAAAAAATCAAATGTATAAAAATAGATTTTTTTTAAACTGCTAGATCAGTGATTGTGTGGGTGAAAATCTTCACGTTCTTCAAGAGCATTGTAATGGACTGAATTTAGATCCAGGACTGAAGTGTAGTAAATGAAAGCTGGATCTATTAGATGAATACACATGGCAGAGTCAGTAAAGCCGTTGGAGTTGCCGTGGATGAAGAGACATCTTTGTGTGCCCCTGTGCTAATTGCTGCTCTGTCAGGCAGTAGCTGCACGAACGGGCCCCACAGCTGCACTCACTCTCAACTTTATCACTGTTTGTGCAAAACAAAGGCTGCGGTCACCACTTACTCGGGGCCCGTGAAAAAAAGGAGCTTGCTTCTCCCTATAAAGCGCTAAGAATGCGGAATGCACGTTTACAAGCGCAGCGAGCACGTCTCCCACTGCTTCAGCGTGCGAATCGTCCCACGGAATCACGCACGCTCTTCTCTCTCTCCCCCTCTCTCATTCTCTGCATCGGCACGGGGAGGGGGGGGGGGGGAACGGGGGCCCACGACAGCCCCGGAACCCCCCGCCGGCCCACATCCTCCCCGGCCTCCCCCCTGCCCAGGGCTCGGAGGGGTCTCTCGTCCGCAGATAGGAATCTGGATTAAATAGTGTACATGCTGTTCCGTGCCCCCCTACACTCCCCTGTTATGGCTGGATTTGTACGCCCCAAACGCAGCGCTTGAATAACCTTGCTGCCTGACCTCTGTGGTTTCAAAGATAATTCTGTTTAAACAAAGGATGTAAAAGAAAATGAACAAAAGAGAAGGAAAAGGAAAAACAGGATGAAAGAACTCCAGAAGAAAACCAATTTATTTGGATATCAAACTTTGCAAAACGATTTTAAACCATATTTGTTATTTTACGGGAGAGTAGAGTATAAACTTATATCATATTGACTCATATTCTGCTCATACCATGCCACAACCAATGCTAAGCATTCAGTTATTCTTTTCTCACTTTCCTCCTTGATTATGTATCTTCTCAGCATGTATTCAAGCCCTTACTGACACAGCATGCCTCTGGTGCTTATACAGTATTTTCTTGTGCTTACGACTGAGATCATGTTAATAAAAGAATGCGTAGCCTCATTTCAACGCTGTATCAATGTCTCACACCCACTGATTCTCACACCCCAGCCTCCTAGTTTCTTAGTTCCAGTATGCCTCCCAGGGCCAAGTAGGTGGTTTGGTTGGGTTCCCTGAGATGGATGCAGTGATTTCACTGCAGTCTGGAGGCATTGTTGCCCCTTCCATGCCTCCAGTTTTTCTCTTTTTAGTCCTTCCATAGTCTGACCTTTGGAAGGATAAAAATTCCTTCTTTCCAGTAAACCCAATGGTTTTGTGCATTGGTTTCAAGACTCCAAAATAATGGTCAGTTCTTAGAACTTGACTCTAGTAAATTTACTTCTATATATAGTTGACTTCCACAGAATGGTATGTAAAATTATATTTAATATTTATTTTGGAAGAAAGAAATGAGAAGAAAAGGAAAGAAGAGGAATTGTGTCTGACAATAAAGTTACGCCTTTACTGTTCTCCTTTATAGCTACCAGTTCCATTTGTGTGTGTGTGTGTGTCTGTACAGTGCAGTGTACCAAAAAGTAGGACAGGCATTGCATCAGCATTTATTTCCTTTCTCACAAAGTTGCAAATGTTTTCAATTTTGTTTAGTGTTAGAATAAAACAATGGATAATGTTTGTGTGGAAAGCTTCATAATGAGCTTCTTTCTAGACCATTCTGTAATGAATGAGCTAAGACAGGCCATAATTATGCGGTCCTGGTGTGTGGTGAGAACAGTTGTATGACATCTCCATCTCTCTGGTCCAGAGCCTGGGTCCCATGGTACCCCCTGACCCCTCAGAAGATGAGGATTGCTATGAAGAGGCAGAACCCTTTCTTCCAGGCAGCCAGCCCACAGGTACACTACTCAAGTCATTATGTAATGGACTCAATTTGTGATAGTCAGCTTTTTCTGAAAATAAACTGCTTTTGTTTGTTTTCCAGACACAGTGGACTCAGACAGCAGTCACTACGAGTCATACGGTGAGGAGGATGACTTTGTGAAGGATCGGGCTCACTACATCCAGTGGACCGCCTCCCAGCCCTGTCTACGCCCCCTCCCGGAGTCACGTATCTGTGGCTACCTCTGGAGGAAGAAGTGGCTGGGCCAGTGGACCAAGCAGCTCTTCATCATCCGCAACCATCTCCTCCTGGTAAAGCCATCCGCTTCCCCTCCTCCATGTCAGCCACAGCCTGGTATCATTGGTGGGGAATTATCTGCTGGCTCGCACTGCTGTACAGTGGGAGCTTTCATGGTAGTTCTAGTGATGTTTCTCTGCATGCATTTTGAATGGAAGTGTTGACATTTTAAACGCTGTGTTTGCTGTAATTTCCACAATATTTCCTGCATTTTCTAGAGAGTTCTTCTAGCTGTAGCACATTTAGGGCAGCACATGTCTGCCCCTGGCTATATGCTTGGGCCTACCACAGATCTGTGTGACTCACCAGTAGTTTCTGGTGGTGATTTATTCTCTGAGGTTTGGGAACAGATACCAACCATAATTCTCTGTACTCTGGCCTCTTCACTCCAGTGACCAAATTCATGTTTCTTGTGGTCCCCTTTCTCAATTATTCTCTTATTAAATCCCTAGGCTTTGTCAGGTCATGAGGTCACCCACTCAATGTGTGACAGTTTCTGTCTGGCTTGTCTGTCATTATTGATTAGTTACACTGGGAGTTAGCCGACTAATTACGACATATAAAGGATCCTCAGCTGGGTTGTTGTATAGTTATTGGTTATGATTTTAAACAGACAATGCAAAACATTGAGCAGTTCCCAAACGACCTTCCCAAATGCCTTGGTAGCTGTAATTAAGCAATTTAAATACATTTTTAAATGCTTGGAAAAATAGACACATTACCAAATAGAGTATTACAGCTGGTCATGTACCTATATCAACAAATGAACCAAACCAAAAGAAATGTCATCACCACAATGTTTGGTGGTCAGTTAATGCTAAACTTGTGCAGGACATTTTGCTGTGTGTATATTCAAGAAAATATAAAAAAGAAAAGGCAAGGAATATCCCACCTGGCTTTTGTAAAGATAGCTAAATGAAGCCATATGTGGCTTTTTACAAGGCTTTCAGCTTGTAGATCACTCTCATTGCTGCCAAACTAGACACCCTGTTTCGATTATATAATGTGAATCATAAAGACCCAGGCTTCCATATCATCTAAAACTACTAAATTTAAAATTAAAGGCGCATTATTTGGTTGCATTTTTAAAATTTACATTCCAGTTAATAAATACATCTCTGGAAAGTGGAAATGTGTTATACATTTTTGACAGATATCGTGGTTATTTTATAATATTTTCAAGGCAAAAATCCTGCATATTAAGCCTTTAAATGGCAGTGTCCGTAATATTTGTAGGCCTGTGCAGCCAGTGCAGCATCATTCATCTGACCAAAAGGCTCTTTAACTTGGTGGAGTTGTGGCTGATTATAGCTTCCTATTAGACAGCTGATTGGCCCTCTCTCCTTCATCCCAGTGCTACAAGTGCGCTAAGGACCTGCACCCGCTGCTTGAGGTGAGCCTGAAGGGCTGCCATGTGGTCTACAAGTCAAAGCACAGCAAGAAGATGCAGCACGAACTGAAGGTGGTTGCCAGTTCTGACACGGTGGTCATGGGGTTTCAGAACTGCCAGCAGGCCGAGGAGTGGCGTAAGGTTTGGAGGTGTTTATGATGACATCACAGCAGAGAGAGAATGAGAGCGAGAGAGTGTGTGAAAGAGAGAGGGAGTGAGAGTGAGACAGAAAGAGAGTGAGTGAGTGAGCGTGTGAAAGAGAGAGGGAATGAGAATGAGACGCAGAGAGAGATAACAAGGGTGTGGTTTGAATGAGGTTAGAATTCCTATAAATATTGGTTTTAAATGCAGTAATCACTTTTAGGTCTTGCTGATTTATGACGTCAAACTTCTGTCTGTTTGCCAAGATAATTGAAGAGGTAAGCGGCTCCTCCTACTATGAGAAGGAATCCCACAGCTCCTCATCGTTACTCAAGTGTGACAGGCAGGACTCTTGCAGGGTAAGCACTGCTCCCCCATCGGTATTCTCAGGGCTTTTTGCTGCAAAGGCAAAGGCCAGTGCCAAAGACATAGTAAAATTCATAGGTTTAATGGTCCATTCTTGTCATAATTTTCATGTGTTCTTACATTATTCTTGAATTTATATGTTCTTATCCTTGTTCTACTGCCATTGTGCTCTTCAATTCAAAAACGCTTGTGTGTTTTTCTCCCAAACGTGTGTGGTGCTGTGTTCGCTTGGTGTTACAACAACTTTGTTTTTTTCTGTTCCAGTCAAGTACTGTCCTTCATTCAGACTCGGATGAAGACAAGCTGTCTGGTCTGCCTTCTGCCCTTAGCAGTGTAGAAATTAAGGATAAGGATAAGGGTAAGAACTGCCCCTGACTAAACCCCATCCCCCTATTTAAACTTATCAGATGGTATCTTATGTTACAGATCCTGAACTGACCTCTTAGCTGCTAATAATAGCACAACCTGACATTGGTAAACAAGGAATTCTCAATGGAGAATGGTTCTGTTGTGGCTAAATGGAACTACTAAAATAGGGGTGCATTGTTTAGTTGAGGTTTTACATTTTACAAGTAATTAATTGCCTCACTCAAGGAGTGAAAACACACTCCCCAAAAATTGCTGTGAATGGTGCTGCCCTGTATTTTTAGTGACTGATTGTCTCCCTATATATACAGTAATTTTCTCCCAATATATACAGTACCAGTGACTGGTTCTCTCCCCATATATACAGTGTAGTCCATTAGTATTTGGAAATATGGACTGCACTGTGTATGTGTATAATATATAATGTATATTATAATACAAGTAGAGGTACTCTACCACATAATATATAAATTACATGAACGGGTTAAGTAAATACATGTTTAACAACCACAGCCAGTCTAGCTGTGTGGCAGCTGTTGACTGGGACCCTGTTGTTTGTCGGGTTGCCAGGTCTCCTGAACGTGCTGATGAACTGCCAGTGGCAGAGCCTGTGGTGCCAGGTGGAGGACGGGGTGCTGAAGATGTTCCGGGACGAGGTGTGTGAGGAGAGCCCCCAGTACAGCGTGCAGCTGCGGGGCTGCGAGGTGCGGCCCGGACCCAACACGGCCCAGGCCTACCGCATCACTGTCACGCAACACGGCGACCAGGTGGCGGTGCTGGAGGTAAGGGCTCACCCCAGCCCAGGTCAGGGCCCAAGTGCCATCAGAGCATGTCCGCACTCACACCATTCACACCAGCCTGTTCATTAACACCTATTTTAGCTGAGATTTGTGTGGATTGTATGGCAAATAAGCAACCCAAAGCCACTGTTTGTTTCAGAGTTAAATTGGCTAATAAATCGGAAATAAAAATTGTAAAGGGCTGTGTTGAACAGTTAGGTGTTGCATATTCTCTCAAAAACACAAGTCTTATTTCTCATTCAGAGGCCTGTATCACACATTGTGTCTATCTGTGCCAGACATTACATATGAAGTTTTAAATTTAAGTCAAACAGGCTGGTAAGGAGCAGAGTACACGTGGGGCATTGTGCGTCCTGTGAGGCCATTCTCTTTGCGCAAAGGGACCGACAGCCTGTGTTTGTGTTTTCATGCAGGCCAGTTGTGCAGATGAGAAAGAGCGCTGGGTCCAGCTCCTGCAGGACGGGAGCGCGAGTCAAGCTGATCCTCTGTACGAGCGGCTGGACACCACACTGGACACCCGGACTGAGGGAGGGCTCAGGTAACAGACACGCTCTGGCGCATCCCCACAAAAATCCTTAATGTCCCCATCACTGTCTCTCAAGTCTCTATACTTTGTTGACAATCCCTTAACTCTAGAGATCTTGTTATGGTGTTTCCATCGACAACACAAATTCATCCTTTGTATTCTGTCACCTTAATTACCCCATTGTTCATGTTCCAATTTCCACATTAGAGGGAATCCCTTGATATTTGAGGTTTAAAGTAGTCAGAAGTGGTTCTGGAGCTATAATTCTGTCAGTTTAGATGGGGATGAGAATACTTTTTTCCACACATAAATTGCTTTAAACCTGAGTAAAAAGCACTGTTACTGAATGTTATCCATGTCCCATCCATCAAACAATGGTTGTTTTTTTCTGGTCTCGTAGTGGTCTTATGGCACGCAGGTTCCCAACCTCCAACATGTACATAGATGACCCCTTCCACCAGCTGTGTGGAGCAAGCCATTCCCAGCCCATCTACTCCAACTCTTCCATTATGGATGACATGGTACGTCCCAGCCTGAGTGTGGGCAGAGTCTGTGTTCACAGTGAAGTAATGACACGCAGGGTTTTGAGCCCTATACTACAGAAAAGAGACCAAGTTCTTCGGATCCTGTTGACCTCTAATGGAGGGCTGGAAAGTCGTAAATAGATGTCACCACTGGTACTATATGCCATCTAAAGTTTAACTGTGAGTGTCCTTCCAGGGCTCCAGATTGGATGCCTACTCAAGGTGGGAAAGAGACAGGGAAGGTGGGATTTCAGGCAAAAGAAAGCTATTCAGCCATTTTTGTTTATGTTCACTTGTCACATTTCCCCAATCTATTGGTTTTTTTTCTTTCAGTTCCAGAAGTCTCAAAATGCTTCCAAGGACGATTCCGTGATTTCCAAAGAAGTCTACTGCAACAACGAAGTTTTTGGCAACCACAGTGAGTCCATTTCACACACTCTGGACCTGGAATATTGTTCTGTAATTACTCCAGCAGCTTTTGTTTATCATGTTTTCAAAGTGGGGTAGTCATTCTGACTGAAGAAAAGGGCTTTTACTATTAGCTCTTCAAAGAGACACACTATGGCTTCTTAGTGTCCCATTGGCAAAGCTACGTGATTCAAGTGATGGCGTGTAGGCCAGTTATCACTACCCTAAGTCGGGGCTATACCTTAAGCTGGCAGTGACACAGTGGTGAGATACAGTTGGTTTTGTCTGGCCAAAGCAAAGTGAGCTTGAACTATGGGGTCCTTGTGTAAATATTGTGTCATTGCCTTCTAGTGACTCACAAAGTGACAGCCAGTTCCAAATGTGGGTGTTGCTGTGTGGCGTCAAGTGTGAAAATTAGCTATTTGCTCTGTGTGAGTGTATTGAAGAAGGGGACATGCTTCCCTCTGTGTTTCCTGTTGGGAGGTGGGTGGTTGAGAGTAAATATTGGGAAAGGACAGTTATTGATTCCAAACTTTGAGGTGAAAAAAGAGGGGATGGGGGAAACAGATAGAGTATTGTTGTGTTCCAAAAACACTTTGTGTGAGCATAAATCACATTTTAAACTAAATTAATGAGATAAAGAGGTCTGTATTGAAGCAGAGAAGAATTTTTGATGTTCAGTGCAAAACATATGATTAGTGAAGAATTTGTGGCTCGACTATGGCTATTAGCATCCTTACGCATGGAGGTTTTTTTTCTGCAAAACGGAAACAATTCTGCAACATCTGGTTTTAATTTAGTTTGCACACAATCTAGCTGTGTGGACAGTGTCTAATAATTATATGGTGGTTATTACGGATTCTGTAAGCAAATTCTGCAAGACTTTCCATCGAGTCCATGTTCATGTCTTGTTGTGTATCAGTTACAGCAATGAGATTTTTCACAAGCTTTATTTTATTTTATGCAGTCTGCAAACTCAGCAGCGCAGGCTTATTTCAGAATATTTGGTTGTGTCATAATGTACATTTGGAAAAAAATATAAAATTATTAAATTAGGTATATGAGTCATGAGAAAGTAGGATTTACATGGACATGCCATTCATATCTAAATTCATGGGGATTGCAGAATCATTATGTCCATTTCCATGATGATGAAAATCCAGTGATTCACTGATGATTAATCCTTTCCTGCTGAAACGGTGAAGACAAGCAAATGCGGTGGAAAGCAGAGGACTCTGCAGTAGTGCAAATAAGGTTACAGTGTGCTGTTAAGCACTAAACCGGCTGCGGGACCTCAGAGATGAGGAGGAAAACGCTCCCATGTGCTCTCAGTATGGAAGGGCCTGGTGGTTAGCTGTCATTTTTGGTGGTTTAGTTGTGGCAGAGGGATGTAGCTTTGTGGCGGCCAGTCCTTTTAAGGGCCTCTTAAATACACTGCACAATTTTATGTTTTTCTCTGGAGACAGCCTCTATAGGTTGCGTCTTTTAAAAAAAGATTTGAAAACGCGCAGAATGCGGAGGCACTTTCGCGTACGTCCCGGGGTCACAGCTTTCTCACACAACATCAAAACCTTTGATGCGAAACTAATTTGCACTGTAGAGAAGCAGAAAACATCTGCTGAAGTTCTTAGGCTGGTGCTGTGTCACCAAAATTGAATTGAATCTTAATTTGCATTGGTTTGAAGGCCGGGCTGGTTCTCATTAAGAAGTGGCGACGTGTTGCGATGCTTCTGTGTGTGACAGTGTCTGTTGTGCCCAGGCAGGAAAACGACGGGCGACTCTGAGCGCGGGGTTGAGAAGCTGGACCTCGCCGGAAAGAGGAGGGTGCAGCTGAGGGCTGGGTCCGAGATGAACCTGGTGACAGCAGGGAAGCCGGCCAAGCGCACCTCCTTCAGGCAGTCTCTGGCATTCTGCGCAGAGAGGGCACAGGTACAACACCGACCACCTATATTGGAGCTTACAGAAGCCTTCTACAGACATGTACATTTGTGTTACTTTTTTTAGGTTTGGTGTCTGTCAGAGTTGTTTGGCATGGCCTTTATTCTCCTGCTGTACTGACAGCATCACTCATACAGGCAGAGGACAGTGGTCTTCCTTCCTTTCCACAGCCGATGACTGCTCACATAGTATTAGGTTATATATTGGCAGAGGTCGGGGCATTTCAGTGGTGACAGTAATGATGTACTAAATACCGTCCACAGGGAGAGGTTCCTTTTTTCTTCCTCTTCTACGCAGAACATTCCAGCCCTCTTGAGCAGCCGTGTCTCCTTTGAATCCTTGCTTCAGACGGCTACTGGTGACACCCGTCGAAATGTAGTTAGACACTCAGCATATCATTCATCCTTTTCCTATGCAGGGAGCAGAGGCAACCAGATGAGTGAAGAAGCGATCTCTGAGCTTAACTAGAGATAGCTTTCTCAGAAAGAGCTCACACATGGACTGAGAAAAGCATTCTCTTTGAAAAAGACTGGATAGTTTTCCATCATTTGGGGAAAGTGGTTTTTTTCAAATTTAGTCAGAAAATGGTCATGTAACTGTTTCAGTCAAGTTACTGTGCCATGTGTCTCTAAGTCACACATACACACACTACATGGCTGAAAGTATGTGGACACCTGACATCCAATATCTCAAAATTATGGGTATTAATATGGAGTCCAACCGTTGCTGTTATAACAATCTCCAATCTTCTGGGCAGGTTTTATACTAGATATTGGAGCATTGCTGCAGGGATTTGCCACAATTCAGCCAGAAGATCATTAGTGAGGTTTGCCACTGATTGGGCGATTAGGTTTGGCTCGCAGTTGGCTTTCCAGTTGATCCCAAAGGTGTTGATCCCAAATGATGGCGATAACATCACAAATAAGATCTGGTCCGAATGAACACCCAGAGCTCAGTTCTGTAAAAATGCTTTCCAATTACTTGTGTACATTTTTTTATAATATCCGCAGTTCTGGCACAACAAAGCTAATTAGAAGGTGCATGATACTGTACAGTGCCCCACAGATGACTGTGCCAATAAATATGATCCGCAAGGAGCAAGGAAAAAAGGGAACGCTTGGGAGAATCGCAAATATAATAATCGTGGGGTGGGATCTGTTGCACATGTTTTACAGGAAACCCATCAAAAGCAAAGCCAAAACCCCAAACTTGAAATTTTATTCCAAGAATTTTCCCTGTAGTCGGGCCCCAGTGACACAAATCTCCTGTGCAGCGAACACACTTCTGCTCTTTTCTCTTCCATGCTGAAAAATTATGAATCGCTTTGAAAATGTGGCTCTCAGACGACACAAATGAACACAAATGCCGTTTTTAAAATTAACTAAAATAACTGAAACAAAGTAAATAAATCAATAGGAACCAGGTTACTGCTCATAATTTACATGAATGCTCTCAAAAACCTTTTTTTTTTTTTACTGAATTTTTGTGAGTCAGGTGGCCTGACAGATTTTGTTTGTGGAACAAAATGGTCAATCATTAGCTTCTAGTGTTATTTCAAAAACTTTTTATTATATAATTTAAAAGATTTCCTGATTCGTTCTTTTATTTCAATTGTTACATGCTTACATGAAAGGGGAGTTCATATGTGTAAATATATATGCTTTCTATACATTTATGAATAAATCCTTGGAATCTATGGAAAATATGTAATATATGTAAACTGCTGCTGCAATAAACAATACTTTTTTATTAACTTAGTAACTAATTGGTGTAGATATACTGATTGAATGAATTACTCAATTATTCAATCTACACTGCAATAAAATTGAGATGTTGGAAATGTACTTAATGCAGTCTGTTTTTGGAACAGAAAGGTACTGACACTAATAACTTTTCATTAAAAATGAAATTTGAGGAACTCAAATGTAATGTAATCCAGTGGTAGTCATGTCTGCATTGCCAATGCGTTGATGTGGTATCTGTTGTGTCTGCACTTGTTTGAGCAAGTTGGAGAATCCGGCTCTGATTGTAAGGTGCAGAGGGGGGTGGATGCTGAGGGAATGAAAGTCAGGACAGACTAAACACAGAATCAACAGCTGTGCTGTTCAGCTTTAATGGAGTGCGTGTCTCTGTTGCTGCCAGCTGGACAAGTCACATGGTCACTGTGGGGGTGGGGCTGAGTGTGCTGCTCAGCTGAACCTCACTTTGTCCCCCCTCCCCCTCTGCTTGTGCCCTCAGGGAGGGTTCCTGACTCCCTTGCTGAGAAGGACAGCCTCGGCAAAAAACTCCCTAAAACGAGCTCCATCTGCCCTCTTCATTGAGAAAGGCAAGGTCTTGCAGAAGAGAAAGGTATGAGGTGCCCCTGGATGACATTGAGAGACCAGCTTCATATAATAACTTAGAGAAACCATCGATTAATGCCAAGTCCTATCAAATGGAATATTCATTTGATGGCAGTAATCTATAGTTAATTATCAGTATCCTTCTCTGATAATTGGTGTAATAAATTGGGGTTCTTGGTTTTCAAAGGGAAATTGATAGCTATTTAAACCATTCTAAACCCTTACCGGCCTGGTGTGTTTATACAGAATATGACCCTCAGAAGTTTCCCTCATATTAGTATTGTTGATTTATTAATGTATTATTTTTAATCAAACATTGTGTTCCTCGCTGTTTGTCATAGCAGGGTAAGCAGCCATTTAAAATGAATCAGTAAACTAGACCTAAAATATAAAAATGCAAAAGACATAAGACCACGGAACAGGGCCCACAGTTGTCAATGTTAAGTATGATGTACTCTTGGTGAACATGATTTGTTGACTGTGAGTTACTGTGTTTTCCTTCCATGTAACAGTGACCTGGGTTCTTGTCTTTTATTGTAGGAATGGGAGACGAAGGCCTCTGCTTAAGACTGGTCAGCCAGTAATCCCACACCTTGTACACATTCCCTTCTTGTATAAGTATATATTGCACTGAATATATTATTACTGTGCATGTGGATCATGCACTTGTTTTTTTTTTTTTTTGTTCCTTTTTGATACTTTTGTATTAATTAAAAACACCTGAATATGTTTTGGACTTTTCCTCTTCTGTTCATTCTTTGTCATTTAAAAATGGTATCCTTCCTGATGGGAAGTGATCTCCCTTACGAATGATGCACTCCCTTTCTCCATTAAAACTACTAATGTTCTCAATGCTGTTTTTCTTTAATTACAATGTTAATATAATTTGGAGTGCTGTGAAAACTAAACACAGAAATTACAAATTGAGGCTTAGATAAGTCTTTCTGGTGCAGTTATTTTCTTGTTTTTTCAAAGCAATGTTTTCTGTAGTCAGTTGCCAGTTGCATACATCAGCCTCTTCGTTTTTAGGCCAGTTCATGGCTTTCATGCACTGTTACGTTCACTAAGTGGCACCTGCAGCAATCCACTGTACTTAAATGTAAAATGTATGAATGGATAGAATGTGATTATCAGGTGCAAATTAATATTTGATATGCGAATCGCCTTTATTTGGCCCCCTGAAATAAAGTTTCTATCATCCAAAGATACCTGTTCTCCACTTAAGAAAGGGCTGCTTCCATAAACGTGTCATTCAAATTGTTTATTAATATTCAGGTTTCCCTTGAGACTACCCTGTGGTATGCTGGTGTAATGTCATCATCAGTTTTCATTTGTGAAGATGCATTGATGAGTGTGGTTGATCTGACAGGCCCATCACCCGCACTAGACATATCCGGCTCTGTCAAGAGGAATAATGACAATGTGTGTATTTCTTCAATAAACAAATGCTGGATGAAGTCATGCAAGTTGTTTGTGGGTTTTGTTTTAATTGATCTTATGTGCATCCGGTGGGCTACAAACCTCAGTCAACTCTAGGCTATGTACAAAAAATAGCTATTTTTATTAATTGCTTATTAATGGTTGTCTACTGTTATAACTCTTTATCCATGCAAACTAATTGACAGAGGCGTTATGTAGGCCTACTTTAGAACGCATTGACACAAACAGCTGGAATTAGGATACAGTATTATCAATATTTAACTAGTCAGCCAGCTTGGCAGTCACAATTATCTGTGTCCCGACTCCCGTCTTACCTTGCTATCTCGGAAGACACTCCCCTGGCCTTACGACATAAGCTGGCAGCTAGCTAAGTAGCTGCAATTGAACCAGCGTCCAAAATGGAATGGCTGCTTTTTAGTATTTGACAGTTTACAAACCATACAGTAGAACATCCGACTAAATGCATTCAAAAATAAAACATCCAAGAAGTTAGAAGTATGGACATGTTCAGTAAACTCACGACTCTGTTTCAGCAGGCGCTGGAAACCGTAAGTAAAGCTGGATGGCTAGCTACCTAGCAAACTTGTTTATGGACGTCCAGCAGCAACTTTGTTGCACTGTAACTTAAGTTTCCACTTAGTTCCGCGGTTTCCATCGTGGCCTTCGCTATACATTGTAATTGCAGATCGTGCTGGAAAGTTTAATGCTGTCATTATATTTTCTATAGCTATCCGTGTACTCACAACGGCAGGCTGTATTGTTTTTTGACCATAGAGTTTTGTCATATAAATGCATGTAACGTTGGCGTTTCCAAGTAGCCACCTAGCTAGTTAGCAAGTCATGTACGTGGTCTATTTGTATCTTATTTGTCAACAGGTCGAGGGCACAGATATTGGGAGGGTTGGGTAGTTAGCTTACATACAAGAAAACAAACTTTGCCTGCTAAGATATCTTGTTCACTGAATTGTCACATCGTCTTCTCTCCCAATATAATCTGCCTAACTATATTCAGCTACCTAATTCGGTTTATTTGGATGTTGTATGCTAGGCTAGCTAGCTTGTTATTAAGGGTGAAATACAATAACTGCATTTTTTCTACAACAAGCACGTTCCTTGGTCGCAATGTTAGCTATGTAAGTTCGCTGACTGAAGAGACACGTGAGAAAACCAAAACAACCCACGTTTTTAAATAGCCTAACGCATTTGCATCGCTTGCTTTAGGATATTCCTCGCATCAAGCTTGTATTATTTCTCCGCGGTAACGTGGAAAATGCCTCTGGTAAAAAGGAGACAACATTCCTACAAGTTTGAGCAGCTTTCTGGCTGACTGTGGTTGCTATTCAACTAGGCCTTGATGCTATCTGATAAAACCATGATGCTCAGATAAGCGATAAACTAAAGCTTCTTAGTTCTCTCTGATGATTGCTCTTCCTGTTTTCCTATAGTTGTGTTATCAAGTAGGCTAAACACTGTCTCTGTACAGTATTTGTTGTTTTAAACAACTGTACTTGTGTTTCTCACAGACACTAATGTTCTGAGCTGCCTTCTTAATTTCTTTCAGAGGGAACCGTCAATAAATTTGCTGGAGTCCTTTGTGGACCACTGGAAAGGAATAACTAATTATTACATTGAAACTACAGGTGAGTGCGTGTCGCAACATAGTATATAGTTATGTACACCACCCAGTTTCGAACCCTTGGAGATAATTGCCCAGATATTGTCCACCTAAAGGAATACCCTGTTTGGGTAGAGATACTATGTAGTTGTAGTAATATGACAAATCCTCTCTTTATGGTTTTCCTCAGTCAGTTTATTGCATGTATTTCTATTAAGAACCTCTTTGCAAAAGCACTGGGGACCTATTCTGTGTAGTGGTCCCTATATAAGAATTATTCTGTGATTTATTATTTAGATGAAACAAAGCCTGCAAAACAGACGGACATTCCCTGGCGTCTCAAACAGATGCTGGATATACTGGTTTATGAGGAGGAGCAGCAGGAGTCCGAGGAGACAGGGCCTTGTATGGAGTATCTCCTACAGCACAAACTACTAGAGACCCTCTGCACCTTAGGCAAAGCACAGGTGAGAAGTGCAGAGATAAAGAGGGAAACATACATACATGTAGCATGAAATAAACTCTTACTTGGGTAGAGCACCATACACTGGTTAATATGTTCTGGAGTAAAAGAAAATATTTCTGTGTACACAGGCTACATATAAATGTGTTTTTATCCTGTTTGTGATCATTGCTGTTTCTTAACATGGGCCCATTCATGTAATTTATACCTGCTACTGTAATGCTAAATTCATACTGTTATTTGTAGAAGTGGTTTTAAATTGCTTGTTACACTGTTGGATGCATATGATGTCACACTTAAGCATTCTGAAACCTTTGCCCCCTCACACTCTTTTCCTGTTTACTTAAAGAACCAGCACCTTGTGACTTACAAAGTAAGCACTGAAAACACATAGGTACTATCCCTTTAGGTGTCTTGATGTAGTGATGTGTTCGTCGTATCTCCTGATAAATACTTGCCTTGTTTACTCTTGCATGTTTACAGCATGTACTTCATTAGACATGATGTCATTGTCTTTTGTCTTTATGGTTGGGACTCTTCTATTATTTCTGTTCTCCTGTGCTTGACTGTCTCTCTCACTTTATCCAGTACCCACCGGGAATGAGCCAGCAGGTCCTGGCCTTCTTTTCCAAGCTCCTAACACAAATCCAGCAGCCAATGCTTCACATCATCAATGTGCACAGACCAGTCCAGGTGAGGGTGAACCTATTACTGTTCACAACTAAATGTTGAATGTGACCGTTTATCACTGCTTTTACTTACCTTCAGTGTTGGCCTGTGCACATTTTGGCAGTTATTTTGTGTCTCACTTTAAATCTGGTGATAGATTTCCAGTTGTCAAGAGTGTAGTTATGTTGTTTAATTATTCAAATATTACTGTTTTTGCGATATTATTATTAATTTGATGTTAAGAATAAAAAAAGGTACATTTGATAAATTTAGCATAATTGTGTTTCTCTGTTTGTGGTGTTTAACAGAAGCTTATTCGGTTATGTGCTCACCCGGGGTCTCTCACAGAGAAGGAGGAGGCCCAGTTTCTCTTCGTTATTTGCTCCAGACTGAAGCAAGATCCTTACGTGCTCAATTATATCCTCGAGGTACTTTTTAGTTACATTTTATTCTTTGGAATTAAACTGGATTTGAGCTGTGCCCAGCAGACAACAGTACAAGCACCTCATATATATTTACCGTTTCAGTGTGAGAAAAACAATTTAAGCTTGCTGTGGTGAAAGTGCTAGATCTCAAACCAATATACAAAGCAAGATTGCTACTCAGGATAAGTAATCTTGAGACTGTACTAGTGTACATACAAATGGATTATGTAAAATTAATCTATAATAAAAAGCATAGTCACACAATAAGAAAAAAATAGAATAATAATGATCAATCATCACCAAAAAAAATGGCGGTGTGGACAAATTAGCCAGAGCCATGAATTATGTAACTGCCATTTATTTTGCTGCGTTCTTCTATTCGTTGCCCGTTTCTCTAGATTAGGAGAGATGAGCCCATTAAGAAGAGCAGTTCTACCTCAGGAGATGATGCGGGTATACAGAGTGCTGAAGCCCCCAGCCCAGAAAAAGGCCCCACCAGCCCTCTGCGAGGCTGCCCAGCCCCTGACACCCTGCAGAGCGAGCAACCGGGCCCCTCCTCTTCTCCACGGCAACCCCCAAACCCCACCTGTCCCTCCAACAATGACCTCATCCACGCCTTAATTCACTTGACTAAAAGCCAGGTGTGTACATCGGCAACCGCAGTTCCTTGTATGAGGACAAGTCACAGGGCCTATTGATGAATTTTCCAGTCATGAGACATGGACCTGAGTGAGGCTACTAAAGGAGGGAATTTAAGGCAGGTAGTGTGGTGGTAATGGTCATAAACTCTCCTGTGTTTTTGTTTCCCCCTGTTTTTCAGAAAAGCAGGGTTGCTCTAAAAGCCCATGAGAGTCTGTCGGTCCTGGTTAACCTTCCGAAGCAGGAAACGGCCGCGTGCCTGGCCGAGAGCACCTCGCTGTGCCAGCTTTTGGCTGGCAGACTGTGTGAGCTCTACAGCATGGTACCCTCCTCCCTGGACCCCACAAACCTCCACGGTTTCCCACAGATTCACTGGAGGTGGGTACTGCCCTCCCACCAGTCGTAGGAAATCTCCCATGAGCTTTTTGCATGAGCTGCTGCTTCTTGTTGCTCACCTGCAGGATAGTGGGCAAAATAATAGTTGTACTTGGGAAAAAATAATCGTTTCACTGTATATAAATGTGCTCATGTGCATTCTAATTGCTCAATACCATAGCCATGTAGTTGGGTGTTGGAGAATATTCTGGAGTTAAATTGACGACTGCATGGTTCCTCTGTTTCTTTGTTTGGTCTGCAGGGATCCATTCTCTCAGGGATGTCCAGAGAAGACTTTGACGTTTCCTGGCAGTGAGCACGTAGTTGCGTTTCTGGGATGGTTAGACTACTGTGACAGTCTGGCAAAAGAAGCACAAAAGGTGAGATGAACAAAATAGCCCTGCAGCTCCACTTAAGGTTGAGAAAAACATGTCTTTCTGTCTGTGTTAAACTGAATGTCACTGAGATCCTGATGTCTTAACAGATACAACAGATCCTCAGCTTATGTCAATGATAGAAAAGGTTTTTTCTTACCGAGAAGGAGTGGTTAACAGTTTTGGACTTGCTTTTTGTTTGTAAAACTTCAAATGGGACATGGTATTGTCAGTCCATTTTGTCTTTGTTACGGGTGTAAAAAATATGAAGTTTTGCTGCCTTTGCAGGTACTTTCTGTGAAATTGGCCAAAGCGATTCACCACCAGTGGCTTTTGGCAGTCGTGCAGCCTCAGCTGCTCCAGATGTAAGTGCCCTGCCCCTTTATCACCTTGTGGGTGTGTCCCTGAAGCTACACCCCCTCAGGCTCTCGGAGGTACTGAGCCCAGTGTTTGTTCCGCAGATCGGAGGCGGGCATTCTGGTTACCACGGCGCTGCTGTCCTGCATCGTGCGTCAGATCGGCGCCCCCGCCCTGCTGGACGAGCTGGTGCTCTTCCTCCTGGGGGAGCAGCCGCAGAGCGAGCTACGCATGGACACGGAGAGCCACGCGCTCCGCTACCAGCTCATCGAACGCTGCGACCACATCTCCGACGAGGCACGAGTCCATTCTGAGCTACTGTCCACTGCCCATTCATCCACTAGCCATTTAAATGACAAATAACGTGTGGCTGAAAAACTAATTATCGCTTATGCAAAAATCCATAGTCAGGCTAACTTGTCTTAAGACTTTATATAGTAAATATAGGCTCCACCAGTGTAATTTGGGAATGTGATATTTTTTTTAAGATTTAATTTTAATATAAGGTTTATCTTTATTGAAGTGAATGGTCTAACAGTTTGGCTTTTGATTTCCATCAAAATGTAACATGTAGCCCTTGCATGTCTTTAGCACCAACTGGAGGAAATAATTTCTTCTGAAGAACTGGGTTCTTGGAGAAACCCACTTAAAACATTTTGGCCTTTTAGCCTTTTTTCTGTATGGACATGTGGAAGACGTAGTTGTGGAGACAATGGTCTCTGCTATCATTTTCACAAACTAATATATTACATAGGTTAGAACTATTACTTCAGTCCATTTTTGGCTCTTAACTCATGTAACTTTAAAATGGTTTGATGTAAAACATTGAAAGATCTTTCCAGAAGGCCTGTCGGGGTTGACAGTTTTGTCTCTGTCCTCAGATCAGCCTGAGCACCCTGCGTCTGTTCGACGAGCTGCTGCAGAAACCGCACGAGGGCGTCGTGTTCAACCTGGTCCTCAGGAACCTGGAGCATCGCGGCTACATCTCGGCCCTGCCGGGGGGGGCGGAGGACAGACACGCGGCCGACCCCGAGCCCCTGGAGGAGTCCGTGTGAGAACCCCGCGGCAGTCTGCCCATCCCCCCCCCCCCCCCTTATGTGTGCACGCCATTGCGACTGTTCCCTCCCTCGCTGTGAAAATAAATGTCTGTTTGGGAAGCATTTACGAGCATTACATCCACCCCTTTCACTCTTCCAAAGGAGTTTTCCATCTACATTTTTATTAGTTCGGATGTCTGAAAATTGAATTTATGTCGGTAATAAAAGTGGCATTAAGATACCGTGTTATCAAAAGTGAGTCATAAGCAAACTTGATTGAACTTATTCTTTCTGGGACAGCCTGCAGTTTTGTCTGCGTCAGCTGATTTTTTAACGTACATTAAAATACATAACAAATGAAGCTTGTATAAGCACAAAAAACACATGCACAATCTTCATAAACTTTAGCTAAACTTAACATGGTGAGGTTAAATGAAGCCAATGATCGAAAAACACTAATAGAATTATAAATTTTGGCTCCGTGCTGTGCTGCACTTTTACAATTTTGTGCAAAGATACTAAAGGTATGTAGATTGATAAGCAGGTCTGAGTAAAACTGAATCTTATCATTTTTCACCCTTTCAAGCAGTATTTGGAAGTACATACTTCTGTAAGGCTAGCATAGTGTAGCCAAGGCTAGTACACAGGCCTACTCAGAAATGTTGCTTGTTGCTATCTGATATGACCAGTCCCTACCATACATAGTGAGCAGTCTCTTATCTGTGTGAGCAGAGAGCTGGAGGAGGACCCCTTCTTCACGGACATGTACCCCCAGGACGAGTTCAATTCCTCGGAGCAGCTGCTCTCTCTGCCACCACGGCAGGTGGAGCAGCGTCAGAGTGGGCAGACGCGGGTAGCCGACATCGTGAACAGGTGCGCCATCTTAGATTTCTCATTTTCTCCAGCCTCGGGCAGATGAATCTTATTTTGTGTCAACAGTTGTGTGCGATACTGAATTGAGCTCAGACCATTTTATCCTAGTGGGTTTGTTGAACGATGTCAGGATGGTGAGAGATGAGATGTTTTTTCCATTTCCTGTTTTGATTTGTAGTTTCCTTTGCCTGGTTCCTCAAGAGGCAAGAACCTCTCAGCATGTCCAGGGTGCGGGATACGACACTTACGTGCACGATGCCCATGAACTGGTAAGCCTATAACAGCTCTTTCTGTTTTAGATTATCACTGATGGTCTACAAAAACTCAGTGTCAAATATTAATGATCTAAATGAGTGGTTTCCAGACATTCTGAGCCTACAACCCACTTAATATGCATGTTTTCTTTGTCATGCCCCTTAAAATGCAACCTGACAATGTTGACATATTGAAATACATTATATACCATGCAGCTAGTGCAGTACATGAAACATGAACGCTTTTTAATTTGACTAGAGTGAATGGAAAATGTATCCTCTACAGTAAAACGCGTCCTGGTGTGTTATCTTGCAACCCACCCCAACCCCTCCCATGACCAGTGGCTCCTGACCAACAGTTTGGGAAACACCTTTTTCAGGTTTAGATAGCTTTAGATGGTCATCAGTGAGACAGGACTTGGGCACCTGTAGTGATTATCCACTGCATGACTTGTGTCTCTCTTACTGCATCTAGTTTAAAGAATGCACAGCTTTTTCGCTGCAGTGGGGTTGGCCGGAGTCTCCCAAAGCCCCTGAGCCCCTTCCTGCGGGTTCGGACTTCTACGAAGGCCACTTCCTAAAAGTCCTCTTCGACAGGATCGCCGGTATCCTGGAGCAGGTAAGCCACCGCGCCCCACTGAAGCTAGCAACAGGCTGCCTAGTACACTCACCACACGGTGGACTGAATGGTGGCCTCTTCCCCTACTCCCCCCTCCTCTCTCTCAGCCTTATGAGCTGAACCTGCAGGTGACCTCGGTGCTGTCCAGGCTGGCCGTCTTCCCCCACCCCCACCTGCACGAGTACCTGCTGGACCCTTACATCAGCCTGGCCCCCGGGAGCCGCTCGCTCTTCTCCGTGCTCATCAGGGTGAGTGACTGCAGATGCCGTTCCGACAGGGTGTAGTTTGTATACTCTGCCTCTCAGTACATTCATCTGTAACTCCAGTCACCTGGACACTGAAGCACTGGAAAAAAAACAGGAAGCTGCCCATTCTTGCAAATGGGTCAGTTTGGTTTACTTTACACATCATAGTATTGCTTGTATTGCAAACTAGAATAGCTTGGAGGAGCTGTACTAGATTGCAATACAACAGTACAACTTCATTGGAGATCAGCCATTTTAGACATAATGCGCAGAGGTTACATGGTGGACAAAGGAAAAAGAAGCACTCTGAAGACCGCTAAATGCATTCATTCTTTTTATAGTATGGACTTTATATTTCTACAAGTCCATAAGTGGTTTTTTTCCCCTCAAATACAATTTGTTCTGGAGTGATGCACTGTTTTCCCCTGTGTGATGCACTGTTTTCCCCTCTGTGTGATGCACTGTTTCCATCCCGTCTCCGCGCAGGTGATTGGTGACCTGATGCAGAGAATCCAGCATATCCCCAACTTCACCGAGAGGCTCGTGCACATCAGGAAACAGCTGATGGCCCTGGAGCCCGAGACGCTGTAAGAGCTCGACTGCAGAACACAGCCAGATGCATTCATTTGCTCCTTCCCCCCGTCCCCGTGTCCCTGTATTAGCACTTGTTTTGTAGAAGCAGTATGGATGCGGTTCAGATCCACCATTAGAGGAAAGCCTGGGACAGTCGTGCCTGACGTGCAGGAGTAACAGGCTTGGTATCATCAGTCATTTCCTGTTGCATAAGCCGTCTGTTTTTTGTACTTTCAGAACAGATCACGTGACCCTGCTGAAGGGGGTGATTGTCCTGGAGGAGTTCTGTAAGGAGCTGGCCGCGATCGCGTTCGTCACACTCTCGCTGGAGGAACACTGACACGACACGGCGTCCCGTCGCGCTGGGGATTCTGTAAGAACGATCAGGAGCAGTGTCCTGTCAATGTCTCAAACAGACTGCTGCTTATTCGTGTAGTTTGCACAATGTCGTGACATCACGGCTGACATCACTGTGAAGGACAGCGGATCCACAGGATTACCTTCCAGTTTTGGAGGCTTTAGGTACTACAAAGGTCATTGCACATCCTTACCTTAAGTAATGGTACAATCAAGACCGTGCTTGTTTTGTTTTTGTGTGTTTTAACTTTGAGTGCTTTATCAAATTATGTAATATATGAATAGTTATCTGATGCAAATATTTTATTTATGTATTTTAATCTAACCAGTATGACATCATTCAGAAGTGATATTTATCAGGAAAAAAAATCTTAAATCCAGAGGCCATTTTTGGGAAAAATAAGCAATACTGTACATTTTTTGTCAATGCTTTAAAGTGCATTGGGATGCATTTTGTCTTTCTGTTATTTGCATTTTGATCTTCACACTTGGGGTGTTCTTTCCCTTTGAGGAAGGGAAGTATGTGCGTCTCTTGTCTTTCCTACACTGTGGCTGGGTTTCTGCAGCCACTTTCCCTTGTACAGTTTTTAAAATTCCCCAATGCAAGAGCATTAAACTCCAAAGGTTGTCCATTTTATTTTTGCCTCGGTTATTCATAGCCACGATGCACAATTATATATCAGAAAGAATGATGCAACTTTTGGCAAAGGCTACATTCTATCCGACAGGCAGTCACTGTAGGATGAAAGGAAATATAATGCTTAGATTACCACTTCACAGAACAAAATCCGTCCAGTTTCCTCATAAAATGTTTTATTGGCTTTCAAGTGCTGCTTGATCATACTCGAGGGAGTTGAATGCATGCAATTCCAATTCTGGTTTCACACAGGGTCAGGTTGCTTTTACCATACTATGATGGGGTCCTTGCTTTTCCATGCAACCTGAGATCATCTAAGCATATCGTATCTTTTAATAACTGTGATTCTATAGTCTTTAAGTCTTCATGAACCGCAATTTCAGTGCTATATTATCACTGACGCAAATTCAATTCATTATTTTTCTTTCAAAGCACAAACCATTTTGATTGGTTCTATTAAGATTCAGATGTTGACAGCTCCACTCTTAAAGTGTAAATGTTACAGTCAGGCCAGTAACATTGTGCCTTAAAGCAATGGGGATTATAAACATAAAGACATTCCAACATAAAACTGATTAGTATTAGGGTTAGTAATGCTACATAGTCCCCTTTTTGGTTTTAGTTTGATGTGTATGCTGCAGAGATGCAGTTTGAGGCAATCAGAGAGTGTGAAGAGAAAGCTAATCCCTGTGAAAGGAGATGTCCTAGTGGCAAGGTATAAGATTGTCTGCTTGTAGACTAAGGTGCGATTGTATCAAGTCAACACACTGAAAGTGCCTGGTTTGAAAGTCCAGCATTGGTGTTTTTGTTAATATGGAACAAAAACAGGGAGGGATGAATCTAAGTGTTTGTTGTCCATTTGCTTTGTCATTTGATGGACACCTGTGCAGAGTTGAATGTAAAGCTGTTTATGGGAGTCTGAAAGTTGGAAGACACCTGGGATGTAATGGCTTTGCAGTCTCAGTTGACTTTTGGAGCAGGTTTTCTGCATGTTGTGGGTTTAAAGCAACCCTTTTGAAGTGCCTTAGACTCCTATGCATGTTCACGCTTGTATGTGTTTTATGTTTCATCTGTCTGTAATATGTAACGTATACTCTTTTTCCAGTAATAGCTATATGGATGTGTCCTTATGTTCTTTTTCCACATGAGAAACTGCTCTCTAAGCTCTTTGGATACCTTTATTAAATTTCATCAACCTTTCAACTTTTATCCCATCAAACTAAAAATATTTTACCCAGAGGTTTGGTTTCACTTTTGAGATAAGCACATGATCTTTCACATTCATTGATAAATAAATATAAATGTGGTAATAAGATTAGAAATTAAGGCTGCCCACCCGTTTATGTTCACTCACAGATTGCATTCCACACAACTGTCTCATTCACTTGATTCTATCTTCAGAATAGAACCTATACACTGTAGAAGTGGGTATTTATTTTCTATTCATGGCTGTTCTTGGAAAATATGCTAGTAATGACTAGATATGTAACTATATTTCAGCATATATAAGCTCTTATCATATATTCATAACCTTTTTCAAAAGGAAAGGGTATTTTTCCATTTTTCTTGCATATACCGTGCGTTTCAAATGAAGCACTTTTTTTTTGGAACTATTGCTTTCATGCCACTAGAATACTGTGTGTTATATATTGTCTGAACTAACCACATGGCATGCTGATTAATGATTCTTAAATGCACATGTGCATAAGTGCCTTTTGTTGCTCCCCCTGCCCCCAGTCACTAGCCTGTAGTGATCCCACATCACACTGTCACCTGCAGTGATCAGAGAGAGGAGTGTGGGATGAGGGAGTGGTCTGGACTGCAGTACCCTGCAGTCTCAGACTCTGAAGTCATCTGGTGTTTGGTTTCCCTATCAGCCATAGAGGCTGTGCACTGGCAGCAGGGACCCCGAGGCCAGTCTCTCCCGGATCCTGTCCCTTAACTGCGGGCTCTCCACTCTGTGCCACCGGAAGGCGGGGCTCTCCAGCGGCGGGGGCTGGCCGGCCTCCGGCCCCCCGTCCCCCGTGTGCTCCACGGACAGCAGCGCGTTGAAGCACACCCCGTCCGCCTTCCCCGGGACCCTCCCGCCGTGCTGCAGTCCCAGGATGCCCCGGGGCGTGACGGCGAGCCGGCGGTGGGAGGACGGCATGCACTCCCTCACCAGCCTGAGGCCGGCCCAGGCGACGGAGCGGGCCCCGTCGCACGCGGCGACCGGCAGGCGCGGCTCCTCCGAGCCTCCCAGCAGCACCCACAGGTCTCCGCCGGGGCCGGCGAAGGTCAGGAGCAGCCGCTGGCAGACCAGGGGGCAGGGCATCTCCACGGGCAGCGCCCGCGGGAACCAGGGCTTCTCCCTGTACTTCAGCCCCGCCTCGATAAGGCACAGGATGTCCCGGTTCCTCAGCGGGAGGGGGGACTCTCGGTCCCACCACTGGGCCTGCAGGGACTCCGCATCGGCCTCCGCTTCCGTCTTTATGGAGCCCCCTGGTGGAGATGGGTGGTACAGAGGTCAGTCAAGTACAATTCATTTCAGTGATGCCTCATTAAATGATGAACTGTGCAGCCATGCTTTAGAGGGAAATATTTCAAAATATAAAACCTTTATCTTAAAAATATATAAAGGTTATATATATATTATATATATATATAATAATAATAATAATTATTATTATTATCATTATTATTAATTACCCTTTTTGACTTATAATGGGGGTCCCCTGGACCCTGCTAACCCCAAGTTAATTATACTTTATGCAATGCATCTTTTAATCATTCTTTGATTTAACAGTCAGAGTCACATAATCAGTTTGGTCCAACCTGTGACTTCAGCCAGGAAAACAAATCTGATCCACTGCAGCCCCTGCTCCTGTACCAGGAGCAGTGTGATGGGCTGGCAGTCCAGTCCGGTCTCCTCTTTCACCTCCCTCCTCATGCCCTCCACGATACTCTCCGTCTCCTCCATGCGCCCTGCTGGGAGGTACCAGCGTCTGTAGCACTCTGGCTTGGCCTCCTGCATCATCAGCACTTCATTCTGCAAGCCAAACAGTCCACACACCTGGGGCTTGTTGGAGGGCTCATATACTTTCAATCACTGAAAGTTTATGCCTTTGACAACATTTAAATATCTTTCACAACAATTACAGTTGTGCCACTTTCACAGTGTTGTTTCGGCTGTTAATCGAATATTAGGACAATTCCATCATGTGCTGCTCTATAACGTATGTAGCAACTGTGATCTTCGAATCAGAAAACTGTTTATTTTTCAGCCACTAGGGGGTAGAATGTGAACACAATTGACTAAAGCCTCATCTTAAAATGTAAATGTTTAAGATTTTACAAAACTCAACCAAAAGCAGTCAAAAAAAGTTTAAGGCTTTTCAAAAAATAACAGTTAATACAAGTAAATGTATACGTAGAATTCATGCTTAAAATATTTCTGAATTTTACTTAAAATTAGGCACCTCTATCAAATAATCTTTTATTCTTTGCAAACAATCTATCCAATATATATTTGACTCATGAACATGTGAACTACAAATAAAGTACTTTAAGGTCAATAAAAATAAAACTGTATGTGAGTGTATGTGAGTGTAGCCAAATTAAAATGGCCAACCTTGCTAGCATATTAACTGGAACGCAACATCATGGACCAGCAAAAGAATAGTGGCAAAATCCAATTGCACTCTATGTTAAGGAAGTATATACACATTCCTTAACATAAATGGAAGCTGCTTCTGTACAGTAAAAGTGGTGTTATGTTACTATGGACTGCCCTTTAAGTTTTAACTTATTCAATCCAAATCAGCAAGTATGGGACGAACTACAAATAGCTCAAGTCAGGTGGAACAACTGCCATTTCTGACTGCCAACTGATAACCACCCCAAGGGCGTATGAAAATCCAGCCGTTGCTGCTCTATGTAAATGTTTTGCCATATTTGGGTGCTGGTGCTTACCAACTGGTTTGTTTAGAGATGTTTTTTTCGTCAGTGTTCTGTGCTAGGCCTACATTATTCTTTAGCTAGTTGTCAGATTACACTCCTGAGCCCCTACTGGTACACATGCCTTTAAGGAGGTTAAGGATAGGTCATGTCCGGAAACCACATCTCTATTTTTATACGTACTGATTTTTATTTTTTTGCATAAAATGTATTCCTAATCCACAAAACATCATCCCAAATAGTCAACACTGATAAATTCCTTTCAAGTTTGTAAAACTGAAATGCTTAAGTTTCCCAGAACAACCTAGAAGTAAAATTATTTCATGGCACTGGTCTGTTCTTTCATATACTTATATTGTGTGAAATGCACTAAGTTATTACATTCAAAGCTTGACAAGTCCAGTACATTAAAAAACATCTCAATCTGCTGCTGTTGGACAGATTCGTCACAATTTCTTGCCCTTCACTGCATGATTGCATTACCTTTGCATTGATGATGACGGCGCACACAATGTAGCAAACCGTTTTCCTCAAGACTACAGGTTTGACCTGTTCGGGAGCAGAATCTAGTTCGTTCACCTCTAGTCCATCCCCGTTTAAAATCCTCTCCACTTCGCCCTCTAAAATTAAATCTGTCGAGCCCATACTTGCTAGTACTGCAGTATAAGAAGAAAATTACCTTGAACTGACTTGAAAACAAAGAATCTTGCAAAGGTCTAGGTTGGAAAACTGAAACCAGATATCAGTTATTTCCATGTCCCTTTAATCCAATCTAATTTTTATTTTTCTAAATGTAGCCAGATTAAATAAACTCACGTAAATACCAAAGTCCTAGCATGCGGTTGCTGAATGTACAATACCCAAACAAAACACTGTCAGTAGTTAGCTAGCAATACCTTATAGCATAACTTGTACAGTACATTTTCAATTAACTGGCTAACCTGATCCCTGTAGCAACGGCTCGGGTAGTAAACTTGAGTTTGTTCAGCGAGTTGACTAGCTCGTTAAAGTAAATCGATATTAAATTCTAAATATTGTTAAGTCACAGGCTTACGTGCACTGGGGTATGATAGCAAACGTTAGCTAGCTAGCTAGTCAACACAACAGTTAAAGTCGAGCTTGCTACTTGCCTAGACAGCGACATGTTATTGTAAAACTATTCGAATATATTGTACATTGTATCGCGCATATTTTGCTAACCTTTAAGCTAAATGTACGTGTAGCTTTCAAACGTTTACACGCAACCAACATGAAAGTACAGTTTCTGACTGACTGCAGCTATACGCTAGTGTTTACATTGCTAGGTTCCCAGCTGTGTAGCTAAATCATATCGGAAGTCCAATCATTGCCACTGTACGCAATTGGCCGTATGATAAGGGACTATGGAAAAAAACAATTCAACTATAAAAACGAACGAAGTACATACCTGAATTGCTTTATATTTTTGGTTTAAATCTACCTCTATAAATGTGCTTTTCCTTAGGAACTATTTTACTTATTAAAACTTTTTAATTGAATTTTTAAAATTTCTTTAATATTTGTCTTGTTATCTGTATTTTTTTATTCATTGATTGTATATATTCTACAGTTTTTTGTTCTTTGTGTTTGTCTGTTTTTACTTCGGTCACTTTTTCTGTAAAGCGCATTGATGGCACTGTGTGTTTGAACTGTGCTATATAAATAACGTTCATTATTATTATTATTATTATTATTATTATTATTATTTTAAAAAGCTGGCTAATGTTAATTAAATAGTTAAAGCAAGAAAACATTAGTCATGTCGCTAATACATCTGTTGACGCGTGGAAATATCTGCTCTGCCACTGCAAATATTTAGTTCGTGTCTGTCTAGGTTATCTGAAAAAGTGAACCGCAGTAGTAACGACAGTGCCGCTGACGCGAAGGGGTTAAATAGAAAATCTCACAAAATGTTTACTGACGCAGGCTCGGTTGTATCTATTCTATTCGAGTTCAATGGATATGCCATTCGTAGGCGCCTGGACGAACCGATCAAGCTACATATCAATGAAACGGCATAATCTGTAATTATTGTAGTCACATGGTAACGTTATACGGATAAACAAAGTAGTGATCTGTATATACTGTAACAAAAAACAAGAACACGATTATGGGAAGATAGACTGCTGCGGGTTTTCACAGTATGTGGAAGAGGCACTTCGTTAACGTTACGGCTTGGAAGGCAACGCCTGGATAAAGAAGTTATTTTTCTCCTGCATTCTTGGATTTAAGAATATGGGTGTAACGTTACCTCAGCGGTGCATTAAAGTGATCTGGGTCCTTGGGTTGTTTTATGGGCTCAGTGACAGTATTGGAAGTAAGTAGCGAACGTTAAATCATAGCTATCGTATCGTTATGTGCACCAAGCAATAGAGTTACATGTGAATCTAAAAGCTGATATTTTTCAAACTGTTCATAGTGGAAGTAACTGTATTGTGGTATAGGTGATGTTTAATAATTCTCAAGAGCTAAGTATTCGAGTATTCCCCAGTTACCATGTGATCACTGCGTCGCGGGTAGTGTAGCTAGGCTAACGGATTTACCTAAGTGGCTAACTGGGCGAGCTTTATCAATTGCACTCATAGCTACTCATATAGCTAGCCAACTTAACTAGCTAGCCACTTAGCAAGCAAGCTACAAATTAGGCTCTTTGTAGCTAGTTAGCCTAGTAAGTGGTTAACGTTAGGCAGTTTTGTTTTACCGATATTCTGGAGGTATTCTCGCTAATGTATTAGCTAGCGTCGTAGCTATATGTCAAACCTTTGCTAACTTTAGCTAATCAGTAGCTATATGGCACAAATTATGTTTACGTCGTTATGGTGATTGACCAAGGCTACTCTGCGACTTTAGCTAACATTCATTCGTTAGAAGACACTAACTATGAAGTTAGATGTAGCCATTGACCGCCAATAGCAATAGTATCGAGATTAAACGTTTTAAACGGAACTTGTACAGGAAGAGCAAACTTGTTCGGGTAACGTTAGCTAAGTTAGCTTACTAGTTAAATATCCATTTTCGGAACTGTGTCATCTAGTCTAACAGTTGGATTGAATGTTCTGTGAGTTTTGTATGTATGTCTTTTTGCTGCATTAGTGGCTGATCATTGACTAATTTCTGTTGTAGGTAACCTGTGGTGACCTGCCAATTATTTAAAATTATGGGGTGGGGTCCCGACAGACGTGTTTGCAAATCGTAGGTACTAAAGGTGGTTTGAGGACTTGGAGGTACGCGGCTTGTCTAATTCAGTAAGATTTTAGGGTGTAAGTTATTAAATGTAGAAAACCCGCCGCACCAGTGCGTCTGTCAAGAAACAGAGAAACATGGTTTTTCAGTGGTTGAAGGGGCTTCTGCACAGTGCACACCACTTGCATATAAACATTAATCGAGATGTAAGGCTTCGGTTGACGTGACCTTTTTATGGTTATTACGAATTATTTTCTTATAGATTATGCTTCTTAAATATTTTACCTGTTGTCCGTTAACGTTAGTTACAACTAAACAATCTTATGTAACGTATAAGTCTGTTGCTTATCCACCAAACAACCTAAGAAGGTTTAAAAGCTTTTTCAGGTGTTGTCCTACCCCAGTGACGATTTTCAGAATATTGTCTGTCTGTATGCTTTTGCTACCTGATTGTAGACAGTAAACGGTGCATTTAGAGTATAACGTAAAAAAGAACACCTACTTGCACTTACAATCGACCTACTGTATCTATCTGTTGATACCGTACTGGAAAAAATCCGTCTGCTTCTGTCATCACCTGTAGGTTTTTCTGTTACCATAGAAATACATTGTAGTACATCCAGCCCCCACTTCAGTATTTTTTTCAAGCATATATTCAAAAGATGCACAAAATCTCTTTCTTCAAAATAATTCATTATTAAGATTTAAATGATCTTTTGAATATGGGTCTCAAAATAGTTTGATTAGTGTTAAGGATGCAAAGGTTTTACACAATGTATAGAATAGTTTTGTGCTGAAACTCTTATTTAACAGGTATCCTTTCCATATCCCTTTGTATCCATTTCCATTTACATATGATAACCCTGAAAAGAGTCCTATAATTATTAATATTATAATTATTTTCTTTTTACAAATATTTTCTGCCTCAAAAGACTTTTGATCTCTTTATTACAAAAATAAGTGGTTCTGTGTGATTATGGTTACTTGTATTCAGGAGAAATTGTACCACTTGTAAAACTGGTATCGAATACAGGGTAAATTTGTTACCATAGCAGTTGGAGTGACACAGCATTGGCTGTCACCTTCCCTGACATAGCTATGAACAAAGAAACCACCCTACAAAGAACACAAATGTGATAGTACACAATGAGCACAGCTGCTGGCCCTCTCCTCCCTCTATACTCATTTATTAAAGGCCACTAAACTGCAAGCCAGTGTGCAGTGAGAACTCATTTTCTCTGGTTTGCTTATGTTTTACCTTGTAATCCCATCAATTTTTAGTATTTGGGAAATGACTCCCGCCTCCATGGTTGTGTAGGCTACCCGTACACAAAGTTAGCAGAGTGTCCGAGTGACCCCTGTGGCATACATTAATACAACAGTTCTCATTATAAAATTTTAGCATAAGTGGACTGCTTGAATAAACTCCAGTCATAAGTTAAGGGTGTTAGTTATCTTTTGGCTCCAGGGGTCTATCGCTCGTGTTCCACTGATTCCAATCTGTGCTGGATGGGAATCTTGGCTGTGGTGGTGAAAGCCAGATTAACGAGTCCCAGGGCATCCAGGAGGCCACATCTTCCAAGCAAAGGGAGTTTGTGATGTTGATGGACTGGTTTATTGGTGTAAGCCTCAGAGTGTGCACAAACAAAATGGAGTCTAGCACCTGGTGTTCCGGTCGGACATAATAATGGGAGCATGAATGGGCTCTTGCTCAGAGTGGGGGTGGATTCAGTGTCCATTTGTCTGTGTTGAATCTAATGATAAATGTGAGGCTCTGCAGGACAGATTTGTTGGCTGAGCAACGAATTGGGAGAGCAGAATATCCACAGTGATCTTCTCTGGAATTCTGCTGATATGTGCTTTCTGAGGAAAACAAGATCCATATGGAGATTTAACATGGCTGCAGACCTGTAATAGGAAAGAGGGATTATTGGGTATTATAGTGCATTGGGTACTGAGCAGGTAAGACCTATTGTAATCAGAATGAGTCACACACTTAACACTTTGTGGGCAGGAAAGTAAGGGTAGTAAAGGCATGGTGCTTAGGTAACAAAGTCTGCCAGCAATTTCTCTGAGGGAAAAGTGCAGAACACGTCTGTGTAAAATTTGGTTGGTGGTGGTTTGGTGAAACTTAGAGTGGAGTCAGGGAAGAAGAAAAATGTAATACTAGTGTGTAGAACTGTATAAATGCTAGCAGTATTAAAAAAAGGGAACAAGAACTCGTGATTACCAGGGGTTGTGACATCATGGGCAGCATAGAGATGTGGTTGAATGCAGTGTATTAGGATGTGGTCATTATACTAGGGTATAAAATGATTCAAAAGGATAGAGCTAATCACAGGAGGAAGCAAAAGTAATAGCCTACATTGTACACATTCAGCAGATTGGTCTAAGTCATAACTAGGGGAATTTTGGGAAATAAGTTAAAGGTCCGGTTTGCACTGATACTAGTGAGGTGTTCACATAAACTTGTTAATGTATAGAATGACATACCAGGGATCACATTCAAAGAGGGCATTCAAGACGAGGCTTGTTGCACTTTAGACCTTGCGACAAGCTTAGATGGGGTGAATGGAGTGTTTTCTTCGTGAAATGTTTTCTGTTTATTCTTACACATACGCCACACCCAATTGCTGTTAAGAATGTTCTGCCTTTATTACAGTGGCAAATTCAAGTGGCTTGAACTTCCCAGACAGCTTTAATCCAAAAACCAAGGAATGCAGTCTAACTTTACAGTGTTCAATGGGTAATGTTTTCCAAAATGATTCACTGCTCTACTTGGAGTACGGTACTGGGATTTTTTCAGCACGTTTCAGTGCAGGGTTGTTAATAATTTTGATGGCTATGGAATGCTGTTACGTGCTTCAGTTTAGTCCTCAGGTTTCCTATTTTGGCATATCTGCTATACGGTCATTTCGAAGAGCTCCGTACGAACTGATTGGCGGTAGAATAGGTGTATTTCATGTTGTTTAAATGTGTGCCAGGTCTTGATTAGCCTGCTGCAAGGGTTATGAGATGCTCGCAGCAAAAAATATACGCTTTTATAATCTGTAGTTTTTGTGTCTGTGAACCCAGTGTAAGTATCTGTTATGAATAGGATTAGCATTGCTGCTCTGGCCACGGCAAGCTTCTTTGGCATTTATGGTTTGTTGTGTGATTTTCAAGTCTTAGTCAGGAAGCAGAAGTTAACTCCTATAATATCTGTCATGAGCCTTCAGAATCTCTGTAAATCAGTGCATAATGCTGGTCTGCTTTGTCTTCCTACAGTGCTTCAGTTCAACAAACAGTTACAGGGGGGAAAAAAACAAACATTTAATTGGAATACAAATTATAATACCCGGCATAGTGCTTTGATGCTGCTTCTGTATACTTGAGCCTTCTGAAAGGCTAATACTATTTAAGATACATGGTATTGAACAGCATTTGGGGGCAATTTTCTTTGTACATAAGTTGTTAAGCAATTTTAAACTTTCCAGTGTACAGTTATATTATGTTAGAAACAGATACCCATGCTGTTGTAAGCGCTCAATTACTTATTATAGGGTTGTATCAGGCAGCTGTTTTGTCAATATGTTGCCAACAGAAGAATGATCTTTGTTTTGCCTTTTTGCAGCCAGAGGACAAAACAAAGATCATTCTTTTGTTGGCAACATATTGACAAAAAGGCTGCCTGACACAATCCTATATCCCTTCAGAATTTCCAAGTACCCATATCAATGCATTGCTTTGTGTTACATATATATAGCACTGTAGCACTGTATCTTAAAGCTATATCGCTGCGTATGTTACAGAAGTATACCTATACTTCTGTAATGAATCCTGTTGTAGTGATAGGCACCACTGTGTTTGTGAGACCAAAGCAACCAAGACAAAGAATTACCCTTGAGTCATCTTTTCCTAAACAAAGGATTGATTTTTTAAAATTGATTTTGAAGATTCATTCTGAGGCTACCAATAGGGTACATTTATACATACTCACATTCAGTAAGCATAGCCTTTATATTGTCTTTTTTCCAGCCTCCTGGTATAGTAAAGGAAATATTTATCCAAATGTGGGTGAAGTAAGTTCCTACAGTTAGCCTAATATCAACTCTGATAAAATGTATGTTTCTTGTTTTAATACTGACATCTATACATTTCCTCGTAATATAGACGGAATATAAAAGCAGAAAGCATTTCCCCTACAAGTCTTCAGCCAAACCAAATTCTTTATTTAAGTAGCCTCCTCTGAGACTCTGGAGTTCAGGGTTTTCCCACACAAAAGCCTACATGACTAGGCCTGTACTCAAGCCATATTTATGTTTGCTGCTTCAAAATTTGAAGACGTCTCATTCAATAATATGTAGATATTAATTACATCCTTGACCGCTCCAGAATTTTGGCAGCTAGTTTGTGATGAATATATTTCAACAGGAGGGCTAGCTGCTTCTTCAAGTGAACTAATGCCTGACAGTAGCCTGGAGATGCAGGGCCAGATAGCCTACATGATATTCTGTGAAAGTAAACTCCAACACTAGTTAGATACCTTCAGATTGATTTGTGTCATGTGACACCTGTCACCTGTAGCTGGTGTTGAAATGACATTAGTAAAATAACGTCACTGAAATGGACCCAAGGGTGTAGCATGGAAGCCCTTTTAGTTGGCCATAAAAGCTCATTCATATGCAAATTATGTTCCTTATCTGCATTGGCAGCGTTGGCTTTTTAATGCCAAGTGGGCTATTTTTAACTTAGCTAAAGCAAACATTTGCATAAAAATATCAAGACCTGAGCAGAAATCGTATTTGTGTTTCACCAAAAGAAAGTTTCGAGAATTGTGATCTTTGTAGCGTTTCTGTGAAAATAGGCTTTTGCTGTATGTTTTGTCCATGTATCGTCATGGTTTTAATTTTTGGCAGATTAGCGATTTGTCACATTTGTCTGGGATTTTGAGTTCAGCCTGTTAACGCTGGTTCAAAAGTAAGATAAAAAAAATTTGTTGTGTAAAACTGGGTATGAACAGAATGTTGAAAAACAGTAATGGCTCCTCAAGAATCTATGAGACTACACAGAAAACCAGGATGTTGTTTGGCTTATGGCATGATTTCTAGATTTAGCCTACTAGCAGTTGAAGTTTTTCACAGTAAATAGCATTGGGTGTTCCCAAGCAGCAATGGAATGGAATGTACCTGTATTAGACTGCTCAGTGTGTACATCATGGAGAGTGTTGGAAAGAGTTTTTTTCACATTTGAAAGTTTTCCACTGCATTGAATTTATTTAGATTAATTATCAAGTCCATCCATCCAGACATTTTTCTGTACAGCAAGGTGCAGTACAAACAAACAGTACACTGCTGTTCCAGGGGGGGAAAAAATTCAGTCACAAGTTTGCTGACTTCGATAAGGAGAACAAAAACATCCAGCTACGTGCCAAAACAGGGATCCTATTTTTTTTTTTTTTTTTACGCAGTTTTTAATATAACACTTGTGGAAAGGACGGTCATTCGCACACCAGGGGCCTGGATGTCCACTGTGACCACAGTTTTTTGGCAGAGCAGGATGAGCCTGGTTCTGGCTGCCGTCCAGCTATGAGAAAGCTGGGGCCAGGCTGAGCTGCCACTGCCGCATGGGTTATTCTGGGCTCCTGCGGAGGGATGTGTCCCGCGTCGTGCTCCCCCCACTCTTTTCCCCTGCCCTCTCACCCCCGGATAGGGGCTCTGCGACAGTGGTCCGACCTGCTGACGAATCACGCGGGAGGGGGGACGGGGAGGAGCCGGTTCTGTCAGGTCCCGCAGTAGAGCACAGCCAAAACGCTGCTCAGTACAATAAGAAGCACTGCACTTAACACAAATAAATGGATTTCACTTTGCAGAGTTGCTGGTGCTTCAGATTTAATGAAAAGCGATCATTGTACTGTAAAATAAGTGGGAAATTTAGTATAGTAGAGATGAGACGTGACCTTTTATTGTTTAGAATTGACCGGGTTGGTGAATTTACTATTACGAGTTGTTTGCTGTTCATTAGAAAGCTTTAGGGTGGTTTAGCGCACTCAGCTTCTCTCTCTGTTTCTCTAATTGAACCCTCAGGCTCAGTCTCACAACAGACCTCCCAGCTGTCCGCGTATGAAGTGACCGTGCCCAGGCGGATAGGAAAGCAGAGGAGAGACCTGGATGGTGTGACCTCAAGCACGGTACGGCCACAGAGCAAACCTACAGCACACCTTTCCAACGCCTGCTCCAGAGATGTGTTCTAGATCACACTATTATTCCTACGCCCGACACTACACCCACTGTACACCTCATGCATTGTTGGGCAGTGTTCTGTGGTTCACTCATTTTGGGACAGAAACAATGACATTTGAACACTCTACAGCATCATCGTTTGCTACCCTTCACAGGTATTCAAAGTAATTATCCATCAGATGTGCTTGCTTTGAAAAAGCGAACCTTCTGTCATGCCTGCCCGATTGACATTCAATACCTAGCTATTACATTTAATTTGAATGGACACTGCTGTTGAACATTGTCATACAATCACATAAGGTAGTCGTGATCGTTCTTTTATGCTATAAAATGTATTGCAGTTGTTTTCATTCTGGGTATTTATTATTCCAATATTTTCATTAAGGATATTTATAAGTGTTTAGTTGCAATTTTTCCCTTAAATCGGTTGTCTTATGCATGATGGAAAAGTTTCAAGTGCAATGGCTGTTGAGTTTAATATGGAGTGTTCTTTCAATAATGGTCATCGCATGTTCATTGTGTAGCTTAACAGTACGCATGCATTTTAAGTGCATATAGACTTTCACCTGTATGCCCTAGGGTTTGGAACAGCCATTAAGATGGCTTACTCCCAGAGCAGGGTACTGCTGACCTCCTGGGGCAGCCCTGTGGTTTGTTTTTCTTCTGGTCTTTGCTGATTATGGGCTTCCTGCTGGCGGCGGTCCCTGGACTGGGCACTGTGCTTTCCCGTAGCTGTGATGGCAACAAAAAAAAAATCCAGCAGGAAGTATTACCAGCACCAGGGTTATCTAATCCGTAGTAACATCCTCTTCAGCTGGGGCTTTGCCCGGTTAAAGTCAGCTCGGCAACGGGAAGCACTTCCTCAAACTGACAGATACTGTTTAGGCCCGCGTTTTTCAAGGTAGGAAGAAAGCCCCCCCATCCCGACCCACCCCTCGCCAGTGAAATCTGACGTCTCCATTTGCTTTGGAAAGTTTTAAGAGCACGTTCAGCGCTTATGACAGCTATGTGTGGTGGAGCCAAGTGCGTTGCAGGCTCTGCTCAGTGGAGTTCCAGCTCTGGGGTTCAGTTCAGGGTTGTGGGTGAATGGGCCAGCATTCTCCCCTGCTGGGCACGGATTAAGAACGCTGTGTGTCTATCTGGCTGGTTCCAACACGCTCGTTGCTCAAACATGTACGCAAGGGGGTGGGGTGGGGGGGGGGGGGGGGGTATAGAGAAAGGTAGCTCGTACTTGACCTTCAGATCATGACATGGCTGTTTGATCAGAGAGAAATTAGCTGGCGCTGACTGAGAAGGGGGATTTCTCCTGGTTGGCAGCAGGAATGTTGCTGTTTACTCAGGGAATGTGCGCCACTGGAGCTTGTAGTGCCTGGATCAGTGTAACCGATAGAGGTGCAGGGTGTGCCAGGGGGACTGCCAGGGCTGCAACACCACAACCCCCACCCTCACCCCAAGTACACATATAGCACATTCCATAAGTATTTGGACAGTGTCACAATTTTTTTTGTTTTGGCTCTGTATTCCAGTTTTTGATAAATCAGTGTGTACATCATGGAGAGTGTTGGAAAGGGTTTTTTTTCTCATATTGGAAAGTATTCCTCAGTCATTCACTACTTCCGTGGTCTATCAGGGTGTTTGCTATTGCTGAGCTCACAGTGTGTTCTTTCTTCTTGACTACTGTGTATGTATGTGCAGTACTAAACTGTATGTTTTGACTTTGAACAGCAACAGGCTAGTTCCACACGTAGAATCAACTAGAGGTTTTGTTAGCTTTTTTGTGCATGAATGAATAATGCCACAACACACAGCTGGCCAAGAAACCAATTGTCCAATTACTTTTCAAAGTAGCTGGATAATAATCCCCAAAAATGGAGGGACTTTGTATAAAAAGGGCTGTATGTCCTACAAAAATCACCCGGTATGGATGTGAATACATCAAATTAAGGCTACACAGTCTGTACAGCTGTACAGTCTGTACTTTAACCTCTTATCCATTGTTACATTTCAAATCCAATGTGCTGGAGAACAGAGCTGAAACAACTAAAATTGCGTCACTGTCCAAATACGTACAGACTGCACTGTAACTCTAATTCACGGGAAAGCGGAAGAAAGTGATACGTAGCTTTTTTTGGCACGGACCGCACTGGCCTCTGGATCATTCGTCCTCGCCGCCGACTCAAAAACACCTCCTTTTGCAGTTAAGTTCCAGAATCGCCACGGGGACCATCTGTCAGAAACAGGTACCCAGTTCACGCGGGGGAAGCTAATAAGGGCTGCCGTGTGTTTGGCTCCACGCATACCCGCAGAAGCTAACGCTAACGAGAGCGGTTCGGTTTGCTCCACCTCACAGCCGGCTTGTATTGATCGGACTTCGCTCAGTGCTGCAACACAATTTGGAGGAAATGTGTTGTGTACAGATCAGCTTTCAGTGTGTGTTTATGAGTGTGTTTTCGTTTAGCTTTCATGAAAACAGCTTACAGTTGTACATTTATACTGTTAATTATTTTGTTTGCGTCCCACTCGTGTTTGTTTTCGTTGCGGTTGGGGATCTGAAGAGCAGTATGTTGGGGAGTTTTCTAGGCAAAATGAACACAGTGAAGTTATTCTTCATATTTCATGAGTGGAAATAAATAGCTTAAACGTCCAATAAGACCTAACAAACATTATTGCAACCCAAAATCCCAAGGATAATCTTTTGTGTCCTGTGTTTGTTGGTGTCTGACCCTGATCCCCTGGCTTCACAAGTCAGCTGTTCTCTGAAACCTGCCTTTTGACAAAATATTAATGGCTAGCTTTATACTAGAATTGAGCCTTTATAATTTCGCAATCTCTATTTTTCCAGCACAGAGCTGTTTTATTTCATGTTTTAATCAGCATGATCTTTGGCTGTGTTGACCCTTCTCCAGTGTTTATACTGCAGTCTCTGTGGTTGAGATTGTCCATCTTCAGTCCTCTTCAGGACTTGTCATTCTTGACCTAAACTGGATAAATAGGCCTATTTATCTCCATTATAAGTGTTATAGGGGATAGTGTTCCTTTTGTATGAAATCACATACTTTGTGTCACATCCCTACACATACGAGCAACTGACTGACCAACTAGCCCCTGAATTTTTTTTGTCATGCTTAATTCCACAGTCCTTTTGAGGGCTCCCTTATAGTGTAGATAAAGCCAGAGATATTTTGTTATATTTTAGACTCCTGTTGCATTAAGTACAGTAGATGGGTACTGTAAGCACAATGGATTTTGTGTGGGTTCAGTAGATGAATCTGTGGTCTCTGTGGACTGTCTGTGAGTGCATGAGGTGTATGAGGTGAGTCAATGAGTGGATGGCATGAGGAAGATGATGGGGGTGAGGAAGAACGCAGGGCAGCGGAAACCGTTGGCATCGCCAGTGCCGCTTGTGTCCTGGCATGACCTTAATGCCGCCCCTCCCCTCCTCTACTGGGGCAGTGCTGCTGGCACAGGGCAGATTTGGCAGGAGGTGCTTCCTGGTCTCGGACATCTCTTGTCCTGCTCTCATCCAGTTCTGCTCTTCTCTCAGTTCCTAATAGCCAGTGTATTTGTAAGCCCACCCTATTCAGAAACATCTGTCATCCGAGTAGAATGCAAGCACACTGCAAAAAAGGCTGCCTTAACAAGTGTTTTAGTCTTGTAATGAGACTTAAAATCTTACTTTTATTTCTCTCATGTAGTAAATATTAGCTTGTTTTAAGTGTCTTTTTTCTTATCAAGTGAAATTGACTTGCCCCATTGGCAAATCTTGAAATAAGTCTCACCTCATTGGCAGTCTTATTTAGCAAAATATGACTAAGATAAGACTAAAATACTTGTTTAGATTGACTTTTTTTAGGTTTTTGCATTGCAGGTACAACCGTCAGATGCTCTTGTGGGCTGCTTCTTTTCATTCTGCAGTTGGCTGAGCTGTGCAGACACAGCTGAGACAGGCAGGCTGCAGGACCAGGTTGACCAGAGGAGTCCCTGGAAGCACCATGCTGACCAAAACTCTCTTGAGTGGGGCTGAGGCCAGTCACGCTTTGGCTTGCAGGGCTAACTCACGTAGCTGACGCTGGCACTGCTCCAGACCGCAGGGCCGTACGAACGCGTCACCTCCACAGCGCCGGTTCTCCTGCCGGCTCCCCCTCAGGGAGGCCCCTCATCCAGCTGCTCTGCCCCGCACAGCTGCAGCGCACCCCCTACCCCCCTTCCCCCCAGTGCCGCAGTTATGTCAGCCCCGTCCTCCTTCCCGGCGCACGGCTCAGGGAGGGTCAGAGGCCCGCTCGGCGCGGGCCCCGGCCCGTGTTTAGTCGGCGGTTCGTTAGTGTGGGGGGTGGGGGTGACAGCTGCTCTGCAGACGCCGGGCAGCTGCACGGAACGGTCCATCGGCGCCCTTTGAACTTGGTCTCCAGAGGCGTGGAGGGGCCTGGGTTTGTGTTCAATAGCCTGCTGGGGGCTCAGGGGCTGTGGGGCGAGTGTATTTACAGCGATGGTGTCGCAGGCAGGCAGGCCGGCAGGCAGGCCACGCCCACCGACACGCGCGCGAGTGTTCCCGCGGCGATGGACGCACCACTAGCGTAGGCTCAGGCCGCAGGCAGCTAAACGTTCTCTAAACGGACACCTTGGGCTAGGCCTGCAGCAGCCATTGTTTAAACGTCGCTTACGAAGACCAGCAGCGTAATGAATGCTTGTCCGTTTCTGTTTGAAGGTCTCCTATGTCATCCATGCCCAGGGGAAGGACCACGTGATCGTCCTGGAGAAAAACGAGTGAGTACTTTCTGCAAATCTGTTCCCCCCCTTCTCTCAGACAGCAGCAATATTACTCAACTTTATACCTGAATTTATTTTTATGAAGCACTTGTCACGCAGTACATAAAGAGGAGGCTCACGATTGATGGCAAAGCTGACAGCATGCGCCTGCAGGAACCACTACAATCGCATTGTGTAAAAATCCACTGCCAAGGGGAAAAGCAGTTTTATTACAAGTGATAGCTTGTGCTCTGCGGGAGCGCATTACATCACTCACTCGTGTGACTGAATAATAGCTGCCTGAGAAGTGCCTGCAGGTAATTTAGAAGATGGAGTTGAGAAGGAGTTGGAAGTTAGTGATGTCACAGCGCAGTCCTCCTAGCAGAAGGAGATGGCAGTTAGTGATGTCACAGCGCAGTCCTCCCAGCTGAAGGAGATGGCAGTTAGTGATGTCACAGTGCAGTCCTCCCAGCAGAAGGAGATGGCAGTTAGTGATGTCACAGCGCAGTCCTCCCAGCAGGAGGATATAGCAGTTAGTGATGTTACAGCGCAGTCCTCCCAGCAGGAGGATATAGCAGTTAGTGATGTTACAGCGCAGTCCTCCCAGCAGAAGGAGATGGCAGTTAGTGATGTCACAGCGCAGTCCTCCCAGCAGAAAGAGATGGCAGTTAGTGATGTCAGGAGCGCAGTCCTCCCAGATGAGGCCTCGGGGCGGGGCCAGTGGGCAGATGGATGGGGTGCTGCCTGGGCCCCTGAGTCTGGAGTCCATTAGCCCAGAGAGGCATGTTTTTTTAATGCAATTAAATGGAGCACACCAGTTTCTTTTCTGTCCTCGCTTGGCTTTTCTTCCACGAAAACATAATGTACAGTATGTCTGTCAGTGTTTGGGAGGGGGTTGGGGTGAAGTGGGCGGTTAGTGGTTAATGGTAAAGGAGCCCGTCCTCAGTTGCGTCCCCGTGGCTGTGGGCCTCATGTGGGCCCTGTGTGAAACAGAGCCGCGGCGTTCTGCGGGTGAGTCAGTCGGCCGCTTTTTTCCGCGTGTCTGCGGAGAGCGCTCGCTTCTCGCAGCTGGGCGGGCAGATCAAAGCGCCGCTGCAGATTAATCACGCCGCCCCGCGCGGCCAGGTCGCCCGCTGCACTCGCGGCTCCGGATGACGCACGCGAGACAAACACCAGATGCTCATCTGCGGCGTCCAGCGAAGGGGAGGTGGGGAGGGGAGGAGCAGCAGACATACGCGAGCCCTGGGGTTATCTGAAACATAAGTGTCCCCCCCACCCCCTCTGGAGATTTCAGGGGGGGGGGGGATACTTCTGTAGGGGGCTGTGAAAATTCCCCGGTCCAGTCTGTGTTTCTCTCCTCGAGCTGAACCTAACTGCCCTGTCTGGTCCTGCAGGCTGCTTCTCCCGGATGACTTCACTGTGTACTCGTACGGGAAGGACGGCTCTCTGATCACAGAGAGGCCCCGCGTGCAGGTAAGAAACAAACAGCAGGAATTCAGCGTGGCCAGCGTGAATTCAGCTGTGTGGCTACATTACGGTCCAGGGACTGATCTCGGATCAGTATCCACCCTGCCCAGAGACTGATCTCAGTGATCCCGAAAATCCACCCTGCCCTGGTACTAATCTCAGGTCAATATCCAGCCTGCCTAGGGGCTGATCTCAGATCAGTATTCACCTTTGGTGAAAATGGTTGGGGCTGGGCTTAATTGATCCCTGGCTGGGGGGCAGAAAGTACCCAGAGAACGTGCAGGACCTCTTTTACACGGGCACAGTCTATCAAAATAACAGCACTTAACTGGTCATACGATATGGGTACTAAATCCAGTGCGATTTATTTTCCTGATCCAACATTCCTTGAATAGATGTTCTCTATTTGAGCGGTGACACCAGTGTTGTTGTTGTTGACGTGAGGAGATTGTTTAGCTGAAAACAGAAGCCTCCCCACACAGGCGTAGAGTGTGGCACCACTAGGTAGCAAAATCACAGAGTGTGACTTTTCCTTTCTAAATTAAGCAGCTGCCAGAGCATGCCATGTACGTGAGTCATGTTTGTAGCCCTCGAAATTGGCACGTTTTACACCCTGCCCCTCATTCCACGTTCTGTGCGAAGCGAAGTTAAATCATCCACAGCAAGGTGCTCTGAACAGCCATGAAAAGGCTATCTGTTTGTTGCCCTGTACGGTCAGGCCACCCGAATGTTTGGGCCGGGCATGTGGAGCTAAACACGATCCTGCCATTGGACGGCAGTGGTGAGAGCACATTCTTTGGCATAAAGTTAATATCACACGCTGATCTTCCCCCTATTATCCTTTGTTTTTAGCGACCAGAGAACTAACATCCACCTCAAAATCCTCTCTCGCTTTATCTCTCTCTCTATCTCTGTCTCTCTCTCTCTGGTATTTCTCTCTGGTGTGCATTGGGAGTCGGTATGTTGGTATTATTAACAAGAAAAGTAAATCTGTCAGTCGACACAGAGCGAGGGAGAGCGCGAGCGGGAAACGTGCGTGTCTGAACAGAGCGCTCCTGCAGTAATCCAATCCGCTTCTGTCGGGCAGAGGAAGCGGCAGGGGGTTCGTTCTTGTTTCTTCTTGCCTTCGGATCAAATCGAATGACTTTATAACTGCAGGGGCAGAATACAGCTTTGCAAAGGAATGCCGAATATGTCGTCTGTCACTGTCGTTCTGGAGAATGACTGTAGCTGCAGCAGAATGGAGGTGGTGTTTGACCGGTACACTTCACTGCTGTACGTTTTACTGCTCGCGGGCAGTATGGACGTGCTTCAGCAGCGGTCCCGGGCACGGCAGCGTCATCACGCTGATGCAGAGTCCTGTCCGCTTCCTGTCAAGGCGGATTGGACACCGATTCCCACAGTCCTCCGGGGCGCATGACTCACTGCCGAACACTAAATGGTGCCAGAACTCAAACTGGGCTGTCTGTTTGCTAGGTACCTCAGCGGGATAGACCTGAGAGTTGGAGGAGAAATCTCTGAGGAAGAGGTTATTCCAGAAACTGCACTGAATGTACTTTGAATGTTATTGCAGGCACTTTTTAATATCCAGATATCTCTAGATCTATTGCAAATATAGCCTACGCTGTGTAAGATTTTCATCCTTCTGACATGCTAAGATTGCATTTGGTTATGAAGATAGTTATTGAAAATTATACTAAAACATTAAATGTTATGTCCTGTTAAAATAATAGGTATGACCCTGTACTGTAAATCCACCAGAAATGAGCTTATGAAATGAGAAATAGGTTTCATCTGAAACCTTTTGTTTGCAGTTCAGCGTTTTGAGTTTTGCCAAAGTAGTGTAGATGATGTAATGTCCACCAATGAGTTGCATGTGTGCTCCCACTTTTTTCAGTTTTGTGTTCACCAGTCCCAAGTCGACCAGAAAATTTCCAGCTGCGTCCCCTTGGTAGACTATGTTCTCTCTCTCTCAGTCACTCTCTCCTTCTCGCTCTCTCTCGCGCTCTCCCTCGCTCTCTCCTTCGCTCTCTCTCTCTCTCTCTCTCTCTCTCTCTCTCTCTCTCTCTCTCTCTCTCTCTGTCTTGTTCTTTCTCGCACTCTAGCTTGCGCTGTGGCCAGTAAAGATTTAGGGATTGTGGAACAACTGCTTTGTCTCAGAGGAAACAGCAAATGTGCAAACAGCCAGTGTGGATGAGTGTACTGGGGTAAAATGTACCCATTTACCAATTTACCATACTTGAGTGGCCACAGGCCAATCTTCCCCGTCATAATATGAATGTAATGCAGCTACGCTGTAGATATGGAAATAGGGCCAAAATATTCCGGGCAGTACACCCCTCACTGCTACTCACACTAATCATCATGACTAATACTTATTCCCGGAACACAGGCATGCCTTTCAATTTCCTGGAAATGAATTTGAGTTACATTTTTAATATATTTTTTTGATAATAGTGAAGTTGTAGAGCTAGTGGGAGACCAGGCTATTGGAAAAGTTCCGGCATTATACTGTGAGTTTACTTACTGCTAGTACACCAAATGAATAAAAATGGCCGCTTTGGTATCAGTCTGGATGGACGTGTTACTGTGTGTGTGCCCACACAGCCCCAGCAGGTCCTCTCACTGACTTGGCACAAGAAGACAATTAACACTTAGGAACAGATGGATGGATTTTTTATTTATTTTTTAGAATTAGTTCAAGGTTATCATTTAACTTCTGAGTTGTAAACAAAGACATGTTTGATTATCATTGACTATCTCTTGCCTAGTGCTTGAGACTCTATAATAACAGATTTTTCATTATGTTACCTATTTCATCGGTCCATCTCTTTTTCCTTGTGATCCCAAAGGAATGACTTTGTGAAGCAAATGTGTAACAACTGCAGCGTTGTTTATTTTTATTTCCCAGTGTTAGAATTGGAATTTTAACCTCATCCTCACAACCCCAGATTTACATGTCATTAATACCTGTCACTGGCTCAGAGATTCCCAGCAGTTCTTCGGGAATTAGCATGTTGCCAGGCTGCCCTGACAATCTTAATGCAAAACAGGAACCATGGTATCGTCAATTAATCGCAGCATGTAAGCTTTAGAGAGCTTTCGATACTCTCTACTTTATCTGAGAATCACTGGCTCCCCGCCCTGTCAAATTTGTGAGAGAACAGCGCTAATGTGACCCAGAATTTGGTTACGCAGGAGCCAATGGGACCACAGCCTAGAGACACTATCTACCGCAAGAGTCAACCTCAACAACAGGAAATGGACGTCAGAGCCTATACAGATTGAACAGCCAGATCAGTCTTGGTGATGGAAATATATGAGCAAGACCACATTTTCCTTCCTATCTACTTTTCTGTAGGGTAACAGGGCCTCACCGTTTGATGTGCAATGTGGGTGTTGTTGCCTGCAGCCCCACAGGGTGACAAGCAGTTGATGCTAGCATTATCAGACTCTTGCTGTGAAGAGAAGCATGATTATGTAAACCTCCAACTGATCAGATCAGGTTGAATCTGGGTTCATGTTGCCGCTTAGCAAGTAGGCTCGGCTCCATGTTGCTCCAGTCCCTCTCCCAGTCCAAGCCCTGCCGCAGTGGGCTTTCAGTGGACTTGGGAGAGAGCGTCTCTTCACGCCCCAGGGGAACCCCGCTATTCGAGCGGGCGCCCACAAGTCCGTCTGTTGAGCTGCACGCGAGGCCTGTTTCTTCGGCTCGTACGCACTAAAACCCAACGCGTGGCGTGCGGCGTGAAAAGAAGCAGCGACTGGCATCGTGCGCTGAGGAGGGCGGCACGCTCCCGCCTACGCTCTCCCGAATCGACGGCGGAGGCTACGGCGCTGTTGAAAAGCACGTTTTGGCACTCCCAAGTTGGGAGAAAAAGGGGGAGGGAGCATCAATAAAAAGTTTGTTCAGATGAAAGTAAGTGATGCCAGCTTGTGTAATTCGTCATTCCGTTTAGTTTACTCCCACAGGCTCGCAGTGCCCCTTGTCCGTGTTACAAGGTGGCAGTGGGATTTTGGAACAGTTACTTTCAGCAGTTTGTACTTGCATAAAAGCTACGTGCCTGCAGAATGCCGACAAGTGAAGCTAGGATCAGTGCTGTGCTCTGGACATTTTAACAGCTCACAGTTTCCACATTGCTGTCAGTGAAGTCAGTTTTTTGGTGGGTGGCTGAGGTGTTACTGTTCATGCTGATGTCATCCCTGTAAAAGTGTCCATTCTGCTGTAATTGGTGAGCAGGCTTCACTAGAATTGTGAAATCAGGGTGACCCCAGCTTTGCTGACCACTTCCTGTGTGACCATAGACACACGCACACAAGCCCATGGCTTGTGCTCCAGGGCTGCGTGGTTTTCCAGACTGGATTCCTGGTTTTCCCATACACTTTCATTTTTAGATGTCTTCCCTTTGTGAAACGCATAAAACCCCTCATTAGTTAGGATTTTTTCCAACTGTCTCCATTGTCCTTGAACCCGTTTTTGAGCTTGTATTCAGTTTCCATATTCCATTGCATCAGAGCCTGGGATATGTGCTGGATGGATTATCGCGTGCCACGCTGTGGCCATTCCGGCTCCTTCAGTAGTTCTGCTCACTGTGGGCGGAAAGTGCTGGAAAACAGGGAGTTACGGCACCGAAAGCAGATATGGCTGTTTTTTTCACAGCTTAACGTGGTGCTGTTTGTGCTGCTTACTAAGAGTATGTTTGTGATATAAAGCCTATATTTGTGCTGACTGAAAAATAACATAAACTTAAATTATATTTGATAATTCATTTGAAGTCCCCAGTCATTACTATTCTTCAGGGTCATTGGTGCATGATGTGTCAAAGTTGTTCTACCGTAGAGATTTAATAAAGCTGAAGTACTTGAGCACTCGGTTCAGAAGCCAGAGCAATATTGTTTATTTATCGCACACTTTCTCAAGGAAGAAAGGAAGGAAATATGAGTAGCATTAAATTCTTATGCCTAGAATCACAAGCTCATATTCCACTTTAAACAGGGTTAAACAGGATTTCCTGTTTACGTGACATCATCACCACGACATTGCCTTCATGTCCTGTCTCAGAACTGAATAATAGGGTTGGTCTGGAAGGGAAGAAAAGGAAGCGGCTCACGGTCTTAGACTCCTGGTGGGCCTGATCTGCCTGGTGCCAGGGCCTCACAGTGGTGCCTGCTGCAGAGGGCACCATTACACAACGGGCCCTAGTGCTCATTTTCTCTCCACTGGAATTTTATCCTTCTCTCTGCTGTGGAAGACTTGCGGGGTTTTCCTCTGGCAAATTCAGCAAATATGCATTTTATATGCCCATTTTCTAACTTTCATAACTGGAAAACCCGAAATAGTTATGGTATGTATAGTACGTTTCAGAGGATTCTTAAAAAGAGGGGAGGGCTTGTTTGCAACTTCTTGTCCTCTCTGTCACCTCCCGAGGCTGCCCCGGAAAGACACTTTATTAGTCATCCTTTCCACATTCTGACAACCCACAGCCAGATCTTGCAAGTGTGAGAGTTCAGTTTGTTCCAGGGACAAAGGAATGAGAAACCATAAACAGCCAAAGACTCTGCACAGTGACCCATCCTTCTCCGTTTTTACCACAACGTACTCGTGGTGCGTTTGAGCAGTGAGCGTGGTGAAGGGTTAAATTACTCAGTAGTTCACCACATTCCTTAGCTCAGTGAATCAGTGAAGTAAAGGAAACTCTGCTTTCCTTTTTCTTCATTGATGTAGAAAGCAGAGGGTAGCAGAGATAGAGAAGAGACCACGGCTGAGAAATTGCCGTGGCGGGGATGAGAACTCGTGCGTGACTTGAGTGAGCAGCCCTACAAACTGCCGCAAATCTCACCCAGGTTTTTTTTTGTTTGTTTGTTTTTAAATGGCATCATCGCATGACGTTAAAGGCAGACGTTTTCTTTGGAAGCAGACTCCTCGGCTGTCTTTTGTCACCACCTCGACTTTTCAGGCTGTCGACGAGATGAGTGTTCCAGACGGCCTCTCTGGCCAAACCCCCCCCCCCCCCACCTCGGTTGGTATGCTCACGTTCCCTATTTTTGCTCGGTCTTCACCACCCACCATGCGCTGGGTGCTTCTGAGTGCCAGTAAGAAATGACAAGCGCTCCACACATCTGGGAGACAAACCTGTCAGAGAGTGAGGGGGGGAGGGGGGGGGGGCTGCCGTGACCCACAATGGCTCATGTCATTCCCGACTGCCCCCTGAAGAATATCTGCCATTGTGGGCCCCACACACGCCATCTCAAGTCAGCACACAATGCCTCGATCTCTCGGGGTGGGGGAGGTGAGGTCCTTTTCTCCTGCCAGTTACCAAGAGGTCCTTTTCATATGAATGAACATGACTTGTTAACACCTTGCATACTGTACCTTACACACCAATGGGAAATTTTCATCTTTTCTTCCATAATTCCCCCCCTCAATTTTAAGGAATATCTGTTGGCTAGATTTAAGGTTGTGAACTGATGGATAAAATACGCTCAAGACTTAAGGCAAATAAGACTTCTTCACATTTTTGCTAAATTTGACTGAAAGTAATATATTCAATTTGGCTAGGTGTCATGTGGTGCTAATCGCTACTTCCATCTAGTGAAATGTAGATCACAGAACTCATTTTTCAGTTTTTGCTCTTCAAAGATTTTGTCGATGTAAATTACTGTGATAAAGGTGCTTTTTGTTTTGATACCAGTCGCTATGACTGTAATGCAAAATACTGAAGTTATTCTGTTTTAAAAAATGTATTTATTTATTTATATTTTGCTGGCTCCAGACGAGTTTGTTTGCTGAGGATGTGATTTAAAGAGGCAAGCAGCTGAATCGCAGTGGACGAACACACACCAGGGAGGCGACAGCAGGAAGTTCCTCCTCAGAATATAGACTGGGAGTGCGATGCCCGGCGCAACAGGAAGTCTTATATGTGGTCCTGCGCCGAGCCAAAACTCCTCTGGGATACGCTTGGATCCCCCCCTCTCTCTCCGTGACTAAAACGTTCCCGAATATGGGAGTTTGATTTCCTTTGGGTCAGCTGTAGACTGGCTTTGATTGCGCTACGGTTTCTCTGCTATTGACGTAAGAAGCATACGTGGGAAAAAGAAAAAAATTCAGCCCTGGTTCCCGCCGAAATAATCTTTATTGGGGATCCGCGTGCGTTGTGAAGGGGCACAGCATCAGTCCTTCCCTGGAGGTGTGGAACTGGAGCACCATAGATATCCCCTTGTTTGGTGAAAAGGAGAGCTTATCAGACAGCCTTTTGGCGCTCTGTCTCTGTGGATCCCTCTCTGGAGTGGAGCCCCGTGTCTCTGAGGTGCCCCTGAGAGTGAGCGCTGTGTGCGCTCGGCCCCGCTCGGAGGAGGGCAGGGTGTCCCCTCTCCCTCAGAACAGAGGCCCACGGTGCCGCAGCCTCCACTGCCCCCTTATGTCAGCTTCCCTTTCTGACCGCGGGACACGCAGAGGTTAATTAAAAACGGTCAAGCAAATGTTTCTCTTAATTAACCGGTTATGGGATTAGGTTGGGAGGAGCAGCCGCTTGAAACTCCTGCGGAACGGTCGGTTTGTACTCCTGTCGTTTGCTCTTTTGTACGCCGTGGGAGTAGAAAGGTAGAAAGGCTTGCCCTCCCCCGCCCCAGCCCCTCAGCAGTGATGCCAGTTCCTGGTAACGGCCTGCGTCAGGCTGGAGAGTTGGTTCTGTGCCAGCCGTGCACACGCCCAGCTCCACGCGCGCGCCCGTTTCTGTGCGTACGCCCGGCTCCACACACGCACACTTAGCTCCATCCTGTCTGGTGTGGAGAGGGAGGATTTCAGAGATTGTTTGTCTCCTTCCCGATTACAGTATTCATAGCCTATGTTTAACCTGGAATGTATTTGCTGAGAGCTTTTTAACCCTGTGCTCCAGGAGATCTGCAGTGAGGTTTACTGCAGAAGGTAAACACCAACAATCCTCTGAATAGTGTGCAGGCTGTTCTTTTCAATAGTTGTGTTCTGGGCTGCAGTGTTTGCTGAAACTTCACATGTGCAACACATCACTGGTAAAACGATTAGGTCATGCAGTCGCTAGCACGCTAGAGGTTGCCCGGTTTTTTGACGGGAGGGGCCAAGGCAGCGTAGTACAGGGAGAGGGGCGGAGAGCTTGCATGCTCTAGCTCCACCTCTGGTCAGCCCCCTTTGGAGATATAAGCACGCTGCCTTCTTTAAGGAATGTTTTACATGGAAAATTATATCTGCTGTGCCTCTCCCCTCCACCGTCTATGGGTCCCATTGTGACTCCAAACAGTTCAGACCACCCACTGTCCCTGTCTGCTAACTCCTCTTGCCAAACACTCATGCTGCCATTGCAACAGGGCCTGATCAGTGTTCCAAATACGCTTGAAGTGAAAGCCACAGGCCAGTGATGTTTTACCAGCAAAAAGGCATCCTGTTGTGTGGTTGGCTATCTGTACCCTGCAAGCCAGTGTAGATGAGTGAATTCATCATCTGGTCCTGGTCACGGCGTGGTCCTGTTTGGCTTGATACAATCACCGTCCCGTGTATGGCCTGTGAAAGTGACCTTTGCCCTCTGCTCTCTCCGGCAGGATCACTGCCATTACCAGGGTTACGTGGAGGACATGGAGGGCTCGTCTGTGGCCCTCAGCGTCTGCGCAGGCCTGAGGTAAGGGGATCGACGCGGCCCGTTCTGCTGTGACGTGGCCTGGGGGGGAGGGGGGTCGGATTAAGGGGTGGGGATCGGATTAAGGGGTGGGGGGGCGGGGGTCAAGATTACTGACTGTCCAGCGGGAGAACAACCTCCCTCCATTACGTGTGGCCCTGCCGGAGTCTGCAGGGGCCCCCTCCCATCGAATCATCCCCCTTCCAGTCAGCACTGTCACATGCAGGGTTAAGGGGAAGTCTGGCTTTTTCCACCTCGGCTGCCAGCAATGTGAAACTCCCGTCCATTTTCCTGCTCATCTCTTCGTTTTTCCCTCTCCTGCCCGCTCGACGGAAGGAGAGAGCCGACGATGAGCTCCCTCTGCACTCGCCGACTCCGAATCGCCTCAGCCCGTCTACCTTATGTAACAGCGCGGGGTCGTTAGATCTAATTACAGCCAGCTGTGCTTTCCCCCCCTTGTTTCCAGACGAGGCGATGGCTCGAAAGCGTTTCTACAGTGTGAGTCAGCGCAGTGGATTGTTGGACCTGGAAGGGCTTGAAGGGACTTCGCTGAAAACAGCTCGCGTCTTTCCCCACATGTCTGTGAGTTCAGGGCATCGTGGATTGTCATTATTTGTTGGACAGCACTGAGAGAGTAACACTAATGGCTACTAGTGAAAATGTGGAGGCGGAGTGCTGGAATAGTGTTGCCTAGACCTAGAGCCGCCATGCTGAACTTAGCTCACGCTAAGGCAAGCAGCGGACCGAAATCCCCACACCACCCTCCACGTTACCCGCGCGCAAACTTCACAGGCTCATTTCTCTGAGGAATGAAGTGTGTTGTTATGGCTTGCAAGCCCTCTTCAGGGCCTGGACGCTCTTCGCGCCGTCGCGTCGCGGGTTTCGCGGTAGCGGCGACCCCTGGGTGATGTAATAGACTGAGCGCTCCTTTGTCCTCCTGAACGAGAAGAGAAAGTAGATAATGGCTCTCAATGTAATGCGTTCTGCTGCTCAACAGGGAGTCCCCGTTGTGTTCTTTGTACCATTTGTGTGAAATGTCTTCCCCCTCTCGACTCAGGTCAGCAAGTTTTCTCTGAGAGTAAACTGTGCTGCGGCCAAGAGGCTTGATCTGGGGTATTTTCGTAATGCAGTTGGGTGATGTGCGGCAGTTAATGAGCTGTGTTGCCTGGCCGTTTGCCTGCCTTGAGTTGGATACATTTATCCAAGCACGTCTTGGGCCAGTGACAATGCCACAGGTCAGCCAACAAGAAGCAATGTGATTACGATAGCTAGCTTCCATCAGGCTGTTTAGCGTGGGCTTGCTTAGATTCCTCATCGGTTATCAAAGCTGTTTGAGGCATTGAACACGCGCTTATTAGAACTGCATTGTGGGACTGTGCTTAACTAGCCTGCTTGCTACCTCCAGGGGTGTCCTCCACATGGACAATGGGAGTTTTGGGATCGAGCCCCTGGAGTCCTCCACTGGCTTCCAGCACCTGGTGTACCGGCTGGAGGACGTGCGGACGGAACCGCTGAAGTGCGGGACGGCCCACTCGGAGACGGACCACACCCAAGACCACGACCACGACCACGACCACGACCCACGGGCGGTCCCCGTCAGCCACCTGCTCAGAGTGAGTGACCATATTCCACCCTCCCCTGAAGGTCCCCCGACACTCTCTTAAAGGCCTGAGGTTCCTCTGTATATAATACTGTTGCTATAGCCCTGATGTTCCCCTCTCTGTGTGTAATGTCTGTGTTTGCTGCTATTCTAGAGGAAACGGGCTGTGCTGCATCAGACGCACTACGTGGAGCTGCTACTGGTGGTGGATAATGACAGGGTGAGTAGGCCTTTCACACTGCTTATGTGCTGTCCTGCTGTGATTTAGTCACAACATCCTTTTCCGTTATCAGTCGGCCTACTGTAGCAAATTACTAGTTTATATGTATGTTGATTAAAGGGAAATTTAATGGTGAATGTGTGGAATGCAAGCAGGTTTACGGGATAAAATGGTATAAAATGCTGTCGGGACGGTGAGGACTGAGTGAAATGTTTCATGTTCTGAATCCAGCAATTCTCCTGGCTAACACCCTCATTTAATGTCTCTGAATATCCAACACAACTGCATCAACAGTTAAAACTTCTAACTTATCCAACATATTAAATATATTTATTTGATTTAATAATTCGGTAATTATCATTAAAGATATTAATTAGCAATTAAATCGCCAAATTTCTTGATAGGCAGAACAACCTGTTAGATCAACAAAATATAGAACTCAACCAGATTAAAATTGAGAAATTTATTAAGTTACAACAATATACAATGCCTGATCTAAAGATGAAGGTCAGCTGCCTTAAATAAGAAATGTTACAGAGAAGGACAGGTTACAGTCACAAAAGAAACGAATGAAAGAAAATCCCAAACCACAGCTTGTTTCTTGCAGGTTCATCTCAAGAAAACCAAGATTAAAGTTCAAAAACCAAATGACAGCTGAATCTTCCAAAAAGTCAGGGATGAAAATGTAAAAATGCCAGATTGCAAGACAAAAATGTCAGACCCTGCACACACCAAAACACCAAGAAAACAACAGGCCCAGATGAAAGGTTTAGATTCCTCAGATATCAACCCTCAAATCTCCACTGCAACAGATGTTAGCTGGCTGAAGTTAAGCACCCGAAAAACTCAAGACTCCCAGAGTTAAGGTCCAAATTTTATTGTGTTGCCAGAGAGGGGGGGGGGGGAGTGGTTGAGAGAGAAGTGGAGAGGATGGGTGAGATGTGGGAAGGGGGTCAGAGAAGGGCTGTCTTATGTGAAGGCTTGCAGATTTGTGTATTAAAGTGGCCTCATGTTGTTGGAAGCAGGGCTAAGCGCTATGCTATTATCAAATGATTAATTGTCCCACGGTCTTTATAATGAGACCAAACATGAATATGTTAGAAGGTAATGTTGCTCAGCTGTTGAACAGCCCTAAAAGCTTCTAACAACTGAGGTGGAATTGTAGACAAATAATTGTTAAAGCCGCCAGCTGTAATCTTGCCCTTCAGGCTAAATGTTTTCCATGTAACAAAACCAATCGCACCCTGTTGGTTTCCGCTTCAAGTTGGAATGGTCTCCATAGAACTGTAGGTTTCAACTATCACGCCACAACAACCATTATCTATAGAGACATTAATATTTTCAATTAAATGAATCACAGGTTGCATTCAAACGTAAAATCAAAGGGACATTTTCTGGTCTTTGTGTGGCATTATCTTGGCCATGCTGGGTCTCAGAGTGTCCTGTGTCTCTTTAAGTAATAAAGTAATAAAACTTTCAATGTAAGTTTTCAGGACCCTTTGAATTTTAAGGGGAGGGGGGGGAAAAAAACAAACCCTTAGCATGACTTAATTGCCCCAAGGATGCTTCCTTTGCTGTTTGTGGAGGGGGGGGGGGGGGTCAGACATAGATAACATTCCTATGGTCACACAGGGCAAGTTTGCCAGATAACAAATTTTATTGTCTGTTTCTCAAAGGTGGCAATCTAAAAACTAGATATCCGACAATGCAATGTTTTTCTCCTGACGTTGACAGATAGATGGCTGTTTTTCAGCAGAAATGACCAAATAAGCATGTGACACTGTCTTTTTTTATTTTAGTGTGTTTATTTTGGCTTTATACAACATCAGCTGGTGAAAAGTGACCTCTGTAGATCCTTGCCAACGCTGTCCTCTCTCCCTTCCTCTGAGCCAGTTTAACTACATGAACAGGAACCAGACGGCCGTGCGGGAAGAGATGGTCCAGCTTGCCAACTACATCGACAGCGTGAGTCCCATTGCACAGATCAGGAAGGAGGATGCGCCAATCTAGATTTTGGGGCCGGAGGCCATAGAAACTGCATTTTTTGAAAAAAGTTACCAATAGGAAGCAAGTCAGCCCTGATTTCCTTAGTGTGGAAGTGTCCAAGCTTATCTGAAACGGGTCGGTGTGGATGACTTATCAAGACCTCGATAAATAGAATCGTGGGTGATGTAGTGCTGGGTTAAACAAAAACCTGCACCCACACTGGCCATTTTTGGATAAGATCGGACACCCCAGAGTTATATGTGTATTGAACACAGCCTCTGTTGATCATATATAGATTGTGTTGTATTGATTTGTTGTACACTGAATGTTCAGATGTGCATTTTGAGCAGTGGATCTTTGGAGGCTGTGCGTGTGGTGAACTGCTCTCCCTCTGTTTGATGGCAGATGTATGTGGCCCTAAACATCCGCATCGTTCTGGTGGGGCTGGAGATCTGGAGCCAGGTGAACCCCATCAACACGGACGGCAGCGCGGGGGAGGTCCTGGGCCGCTTCGTCCAGTGGAGGGAGCAGAACCTGGTGCACCGCCGCAGGCACGACAGCGCCCAGCTCATCCTGTGAGTCCACACCCCCTTTCCCCATCGCCCCACCCACTCTCCACACCGCCACGCCCCTTCCCCACACCATCCCCACCGTTTCCCCACACCACGGCTCACTGTACCACCTCCGCTCTGCAGGAAGAAGAGTTTCGGGGGCACTGCGGGGATGGCGTTCGTCAGCACGGTGTGCTCGCGGAGTCACGGTGGAGGAATCAACGCGGTACGCTGCTCACCGTCGCCCCCTACAGTCTGAAAGACTCACTGTTACTCACTGTGAGCATAGTCACATTAGCATGTATATGAGCAACCGGTTTTTAGTTTTGCATCAGAAGAGAATCGATGTAAAAATGACTAAAAGCTTCTAAGCATCAACAAGCCAAAATGCGATGTGCGGTGTCCAAGCTCTTAACTGACCTGACTTTATTCCTCTGGCCCACAGTACACCAGCACCAACGTCCAGGCCTTTGCGTCCATCGTTGCCCACGAGCTGGGGCACAACCTGGGCATGAACCACGACGACGGGCGGAACTGCCTCTGCACCGTCGGCAGCTGCATCATGAACTCCGGAGCTACGTGAGTGCCCCCCCACTCCCCCGCTGTGTACGGCAGACGTGCGGTCCGTCCCTCAGCGCTAACCCCCTTCCCCCCCCCCCCCGCCCCCCTCACAGCGGCTCCCGCAACTTCAGCAGCTGCAGCGCCGACGACTTCGAGAAGCTGATCCTGCTGAGCGGCGGCAGCTGCCTGCTCAACATCCCGCGGCCCGACGAGGCCTACAGCGCCCCCTTCTGCGGGAACAGGCTGGTGGACGTGGGGGAGGAGTGCGACTGCGGCTCCGAAAAGGTGAAGGGGCGGTTACGTCACCGCCCTCCTCTCGGTTAGCGTAGCGTAGCTCTGACTAACCGATAAACCAATACGGTCTGGAGCCTCTTCCTCTACCCTGAAGCTATTCTCTGAGAAATTAAATGAAAACAGTGTCTCATCTTAAAGTTGTAAGTTTCACAGGGACTCTTAGATGATGTTTGCTGCTGAAGCATTAGCCCTTGATGCACTTACATGCCCTGCAGGCAGAAAGGATCTTTCATTTCCAAACGGTCCTTTCATTACATCCACACGTAATTTAAATTTGAATTAGAGTTTTTCTGTGGGAAAAGGCTGCTAGCTCCAAGCCGACGGCCTGAACCGCGAGGTTAATTTAGTACTGCTTTGCACTTCTAAGAAAATCATTTCCCGCTGCGTTAGCCTGTGTGCCTGTTGGAGCGCTAGCAGGGATGGCAGCGGCGTCGGCGTTTCGGGCTTGTTTATATGCACCGCGGCCCTGCGGGAGGGGAGTGCGGGGGCTGCATTTTAATCAGGCCCCAGGTCTGAGCGCCGCGCTCCGCTGGCCAGACCGAGCGCTGCAGATGGGCCGGGCGCGCGTGCCGGCGAATCGGAGGGCCATGGCGGCCGCGCTGACCCGCCCGCGATTCTCTCCCCCCCTCCTCCTCCGCCCCCCTCCCGCAGGAGTGCGAGAAGGACCCCTGCTGCCAGGCCAAGACCTGCAAGCTTACATCGGGGTCGCAGTGCGCCGATGGAGTGTGCTGCAAGAACTGTCAGGTAACCCTCCCGCCTGCCCCCCCCCCACCCCCCCAGGGATCAATATCATTCTGCTGCTGCACTCAAACACGACTATCAATGGGCCCGTCGCTCTGGTGCTTAGTATGTCAAGCCAGGTCCTTGGAAAATTCAGGGAAAATGTCTGTAGAAATGACAAGTGCTCACAGCTATATTGACTACTGCAGTGGTTCCCAATCCTGTTCCTGGAGTTTGACCGTCCTGTAGGTTTTTATTCCAAACCTTACTCTACTAATAAGCAGCTCAACAAGACATTGCTGTTGTATGGAGTGTGCTTCGTTAGGGCTGGAGTAAAAACCTACTTTACGGTAGTAGATCTCCAGGAACAGGGTTGGGAACCACCGGGCTACTGTATTGACTTCGGACAGCAGACATAGAACTTTCTGCACCGCAGCATCCAGGCAGTCAGTGGATCATTGACGGCCATTTTCCTTCCTCCTTCCTCCTTCCTCCCCATCTCTCCGCCCCCCTCATCACCCTCTTCCTCTCTCTTTCCCCTCAGTTCCTGCCGGGGGGGACGGAGTGCAGGAGCAGCATGGACGAGTGCGACCTGCCCGAGTTCTGCAACGGCTCCTCCTCCGTCTGCCAGGGAGACGTCTTCAAGCAGGACGGCCACCCCTGCAAGGACAGCCAGGCCTACTGCTACAACGGGAAGTGCCGGCACTACCACAAGCAGTGCCAGGCCCTTTTCGGAGAGAGTGAGTGCTCGCCTCGCACGAGAAGCCCACTGAAACCGTCTTTGTGTTGAATCAGCTTTCTGTGTATTTCGCTTCGTCTTCTCGTTTAGAGGTGGGAGCAGAGCTAGTGTTCAGGGAGAACGAAATGATTCCCTCTTAGGACCTGAGCGATTTGTTATTTGTGTCCGAGCGCCCTCTTGTGGTCTGTTATGTTTGCTGCAGTTCAGAAAAATAAATGGTCTAGTCTCCCAGTCCACTAGAGACTAAAAATGTTACGTTAGTGTGACCGTTGAAGCTGATGTTCTGCAAACCTCAGCTGAGTGAGTCCTCCATTTTGTGAGCAGAGGCCAAGGCTGCCCCGGAGCTCTGCTTCAAAGACGTCAACTCCAAGGGAGACCGCTTCGGGAACTGCGGGTACCAGGGTCACGGCTACAAGAAGTGCGAAAGCAGGTCAGTGCGACCCGGCTCGCGTTAGGAAACCGTACCCGGGCCGACGGTCGGTCGGGTGTCAGAACCGTGCGCTGACCGCTCTGGACCGTGGCCTTCCGCAGGAACGCCATGTGCGGGAAGCTGCAGTGCGAGAACGTGCAGACGGTCACGGTCTTCGGCATCGAGCCCTCCATCATCAAGACGCCCATCGCCGGGACCACGTGCTGGGGGGTGGACTTCCGGCTGGGGTCGGACGTCCCCGACCCGGGCATGGTGAACGAGGGGACCAGGTGCGAGGAGAACAAGGTACGGTGACCCTGCCGGAGTCGGGCCGGACCCTCGAGCCAGGCTCCAGCAACTCGAGTCTTGGCTTGAGTCATAGCATCATTATATGTCATATAGAACATACGTATTTGACATAACTACTTGCTGCTCTGTCAAAAGGGAATTGGATATTGGTTCACGCAGTGGTTTTTATTTGATGCTCCAATCATCACTGTGAACATATGGAGTTCTGTGGGGACAGCCATTAACAACACTCCCCTTTTAAGTTGTGGTCCACCCAAGGCAGAGCTAGGCTTCTAAATTATATGTATTTCTTCTTACAAGCATCGTACAAACCCCTTTCAAATGACATCATAGGGAACCAAGATCCTTTGGGATTAGAAGTTGAAATAGACTGGGGCAGGATTTGGAATAACAGTTGTCTGTCTTCAAAGAACCCCAATCACCAACTTATTCATTTTAACTTTGTACATCGGCTATTCATCACTTTGTGTAAGCTCTTCCTCATGATAACAATATCTAGCCCCATTTGCTGGTGTTGTTGGTTCCTTTGTACATATAGTGTGGGAATATCCCAAGGTGACTACATTTTGTAAACAAATTTAATCCAAACTCTCCACTTTCAATAACACTATCACTTTCTCCAGAAGTACTGGGAATGAGTTAATTCACTGCTGCTTTTATTTAATCCCCAGGTGTGTTTGAATTACCAATGTGTGAACGTGGACGTTCTGAAGTACGACTGCAACGTGCAGGAAAAATGCCATGGTCATGGTGTAAGTGCTCTCACCGTTAAATGAGCAACATATTTCCATGTAGTTCAGTAAACAAGTTCACAATTAATCTCATTCTGTTCTTATCAGTTAGTAGTTAAAAGTGCACCTGTTTGATTGACAGGACGCATCAATTGTGTGGACGCAGTTGACTAAGTCCACTCAGTTGTTTATTTTAATTGTCTGCTTGATTGGTTGGTGTTTGTTTCCGATCTCCTCAGGTGTGCAACAGCAATAAAAACTGTCACTGTGACAACGGCTGGGCCCCTCCCAACTGCGAGGCCAAGGGCTACGGCGGCAGCATCGACAGCGGCCCCACGTGGAACGGTGAGAAAATAGCTCTTAGCTCCCCCTGCTGGCAGGAAATGGCAGAAAGAAGCCTCCCCGGTCCCGGCCCTGCATGTTGTCTTTTCACTTGGACAGCTGGGTGACCCGCTGCATAGGCGAGGGAGTGTTGCGGGAGTGACGCCCGCTCTCCTCCTCTCCTCCACAGATAAGGACACCTCCACCAGGGACGGCCTACTGGTCTTCTTCTTCCTGGTGCTGCCCCTGCTGGCCGTGGGCCTCTACGCCTTCTTCAGGAGGAACGAGCTGCGGCGGCGCTTCTGCAGGAAGAAGAGGTCCCAGGGCTACGAGTGAGTACCGCGCGGCAAAGCTACATTCATCGCCATGACAACACCACCCTCATTTCATTCATCTCACATGGTGCTGAGTAGTCCAAAGCTAGCGATAGCAGAACAGGGATATTAGGGCAAAGTGCATATTTTCATTGTGTGAACCTTCTTGCATATTAAATCCAGTTTAAGTGCATAGATGGCCTTGTAAAGTGTCCTAAGGTGCAAGACCGTAAACTGAATAAGTAATTTAAAAGATAAAGGACAGTCCCTAATATTTATGCAGGGCTCTGCATTTTTTCTAAGGAGCACTTGTTATCCTAAATTGAAAAATTTTGGAGCACACTAATGCATCCCAATTAATAGATGTACTTCTAAAACTTTTTCTAGTTAGCGCACAGTTTTCAGGAGCTGAGACTCAAAATGGGAGCACTGTAGAGCCCAGTGATGTTGTCATGGAGCATGATTACCGTGGCACCTGCTACCTACTGTGATGTCACAGCTCCCTCCCCTGCCTGCTGTGACCCTAATCTTTCCACACAGGGCCAACAGCAGAACTCCGCCCCCGAGCGGGCGGGGAGAACCCCAAAGAAGCAACTCCAACAACATCGTCAAGGACGGAGTGAGTGCCCCCCCACCCCCCAGGATTTACTGTTCACTCGCGCATGTGCCGCTTCAACGATAACAGAATAAACGCTAAAACTAACTGAAGCCATCTTTTAACATAGATAGTTTAGCCTGGTAAAAAAGACTTTTCTCCTTCTCTCGATGCCTCATATACATGAGCTCTGTGCCTTAATCTTTTCCCAGATTTATTTGTCCAGCTTTCCAAAGGAGTTGTCATCATGTCTACCAATGTGTTCATTTTTGTCATAGTGCAGCCTAGTTTGGACAACTGGAAAAGTATTTGCTGTTTTGATATGAATAATTATGGGTTAAGAAGTGTTCTTGACTGTGAGCTGTCTATTAATGTATCTTCTCCTGGTGTGGGACATCAAAGTGAAAGAAACAGGCATGTTTTACAGTGTTCACGATATGTGGTAAATGACGAGATTCCTTTTCTCTCCCCTCTGTAAAAAAGCACCAGGTTCAGTTATTACCACCTGAGGAGGTAAATGACGCAGTATGTTTGTTCTTCCGGAGTGGGTCTGTTGTGCATCGCTGCTTCTTTAGGGACCCTGTGCCCTCTTTTTGACCTGTCTGTCAATGGGCGCAACATTTTAGGGACCGGCCACAAAGCCCCTCCCTCCATCACCCATTGGACAGTCATCAGCCATGGCCTGATTCTCATTGCTTATCTTTTGGGACATTGGGTGTTAAAATAGGTCTGAAATGTTGAGAAGTTTGGCTGAAAAAGCCTTATGATTTTTGCCAGAAGTGATTGGACAGAATATGAAGACCAACATTCCACATGATTGGGCGGTCTGGACATGCCAACGCTGATGTCTGGCCACCTGTGGGACGGGCTTTGTGGCCTTTTTTGGATTTAAAGAAAATGAAGCATGCTTTTGACTTCAATTACTGCCGCTAATCTACTCAGTCCTCTACTAACCTGGGTGATAACAGGACCCCTCTTGTCTTTTAATTTATTTTTGGGTGATGAAGGGAAGCTCATCCTCTGTGCAATTCCCCTACCTAATGAATATACCCCCCCTTCCACCACCACCTGCCTCCCCATCCCCACCCCTTTACTCTCTTACGTATGCACATACCTCTCACAGCTTTTACAAAATATCTTTCTCTGCAAGGTTTGCTTTATTTGCGTTTTGATTTAGCACAATAAGAACTTAAACCACAACTTTCATTGGAGCACAACTACTGGTTATCAAACAATGTTGGTAGCAGTGCCCAAAAAATGACTATATCACTGACAGACACCGCTGCAAAAGCGTGTGTGTATGTGAGTGTGTGTTTGTGTTTGCGTCTGTGTGTGTGTTGTATTTGGTAAGATTCTTACACACGCAGGCATCATTGACATTTTGTTATTCATAGTGAAGTGTGTTTCTTGCCCATTCACATGCTTGCACGCATATGCTTTCTGAGATGGGGTAACTTTTTGGTTTCTACAACTCCTCTCCCAGCTGTGTCCCTTACAGTCCCCTTTAAAACACTACATTTCTGCAGGTGGTTGTCTTTGGGAGCATCTATGAGCAATGACAATGCATTCCCTTCCCTCTGCATTTAAGTGCATTCTGAATACCCACTGTTATTTGCTGAAGGAATACGCAGATCCTGCCATCTTTTTGCCAGTGCCCATTCCTGTGCTTCTGCTGAAGTGTGTGTCTTTGTCCTTGTGTGACCCCTGGCTGCTGTCTGTTCTCACTGGTGCGACTGTCTGTTGTTTGTGTGCAGGTCGTACAGACGAGCAGGTCCGCCTCCGTGCCGCCGTATGCCGCCAAGCCTCCCCCGCCGCCGCCTCACCCGCGGTAAACGCACCGGCGCTAGTTAGTTTGGGCTGTCCCAATGGAGATCCCTGCTACCGAAGTGCGCCGTTTCACGCGAGTGCCTTTTCTTCCCTCTCTCTGCAGGCCGCCCGCTGCAAAACAACTGGTGCCTCAAAGACCCGCCCCGCTGCCCCCGCACAGGTCCTGAGAGCAGGGGGCAGGATCAGCGGGGGCACATCACTCAAACTCTTCCCCGAAGCTTTCGAAACCGCAGTCAGCCAAATCCAAAATAGACACGCAGTCACTTGAAAGATGAACGCTCCCTGCAATAAGGAACTCTTGTCAACCCACGCAAGTCTCCATTCGCTCTGATGGCCTCTGATGACCCTAAATGCAAGGAGCGGAAATCGGAGTACATTAGCAGTAGGACCACTGCTATAATAGCTGCCCTTCAGTGTGTCAAGTTATGTCATAGGAACGTCAAAAAGACATCTCTCAAACCCTTGAAAACATGAGAGAAATATTTTGTCAGTTGTTTTAGTTATTTGTTTTTAAGTGTTACTGGACATCCCTGGTTCTGTGGAATGTAAAAAATGCACTGGCTTATTTTAAATTGGGGACAGATGTATCTTTTTAACCTGGTAGGAACGTTATTGCAAATTGCCCTCATACTGAGCAACACTGTGTATCCTTAATAGTTTTTTCAATAGTCTTGTACAAAATCGCTGTTTTCATCATTTTCAGTCATATTTTTTCAAGTAATATTGCCTTGAAGGGTTTTTACCTGAATGTGATCATAAGATTTTACAGCTTTTTTTTTTGTCCAATCTGTTGGTGTAACACATGCTTCTGTTATTGGATATCCCCAAAACATTCCACCCAATCCATTCATGCATGAACTCTTCAAATGCTCACACAAGTGCAATACTAAACTAGGTTCTGGGTATCTAAAGCCACGCGTGTGCAATAAATCAAAAGATTGCCATCTAAGCCTCTGAGATTCTGTGCATCTGGAACATGCTGGATTTGTACATTTCCCATTCAGCTTTGGGGTCAGACAAACTCTCCAGTATGGTGAACGGCTGACTGACCTGGACTCTTTTGTTCTTTATGAATGATTTTGCATTATTGCAAGAAAAACCAGCCTGTAGCTCTGATCCCATTGTTGCTGTTTAATTAGTTTTATTTAATGCTTTTGAAAAAGGACATTTTATATTTTTGCCAATTTAGGTATTGCCTACATAGGTAAACTGTAGTCCATGTATCAGTTGTGAATTTTTAAATATATATTATAAATTTCATGTTTCTGATGTGGGTGGTGCTGACTGATTTGACTGGGGAGTTTTTGTCTATGATACTTGCTCGTTGGACATGTGATGTGCTGTCCGAAATGGTCCTTTTGTATTTGCATTGATCCTAAGGGCTACCGGGCATTGCACGAAAAAAATTTTGAACATCCTGCGAATGAAAAGCTAAAAGACATAAACAGAAACTGCCCAGATCTTGTAAGGTTTGAGACATCGATTGTGCAAAATCCGTACTCTGCACTGTACCATGGTGAGCTCTGTTACTTATTTTGAGAATAAGATCCAATGTTCTTCCTGTCTCAGGAATCTTTTTGATCTGCAGTTCTATTATGCATCCTATATGTATGGATATTATATCTACCAGCTTTGAAACCTATTGCACTCTTGCTACAGACATTTGATGCCACTGCCCCTGCTGCATAGGTGTGTCGGTGGGATATGGCACTGCAACGTGGCACCCTTTCCAACGTGCCCCATCACATACCTCTTGTTCTGCGTCGATCAACCTAAAGAGGACCTGTCTCGTGCCATGCAGAAACTGCATAAATTGGTGTTGGAAAAAATTTTGTTTTAAAAATCATGTACAGTCCATATATGTGATTTACATCATATGTCATGTTTGTGGAATGTCTTGTAAATGTATTGGTATGTATCTGGGAGCTGGAGTAGGAAAAGGTAACAATTAATTAATAGGATGACTTAAAATTGCACCGCACTTAACTCTCTTCCAGGTCCTAAGTTTGACTGGTTTCATGGTTAGCAATGGTGAGCTATAGCTGCCGATTCATTGTGGCTTAAGGAAGGACTCGTTTTAATGCCCTTTGATTTGGTTTGCTGTCTGCCTGGCTAATGGTGGTGGTGGTGGTGGTGGTGGTTTTGGTGTTGCATATTAAATAAAAACACTGGTATGTCTCTGTGAGTTCAAATCAATGGTTTTTTTCATATAGATTTATATACAATTCAGTGCTGGATTTGTATCCTTCTTTAACTGAAAGTTTACTGCTTGTAAACAACTTTATGAATTGTGGCTATGAAATGTGTGTTTTGTTTTGCCACTAGAAGTGCAACGGGTCTTTGAAATAGCAATACAAAAATATTAAATGTTTTGTGTGTAGCCACTCAACTCTTAATATGGCAGTATAAATAAATTAGTCCATTTCAAGAAATAGCTATGCAATGCAGCCAAACTATAGTGCAAGATGTGTTTTATATAGTGAACATATTGTGTAACTTGTGAAGGTGAAGAATCTTATACCCGATGTTATCACATAAATGTCAGTATGATGTGCTGTTCATATTCTGCTTGGAGCAAATATAAGTACTTATCAACACAGTTAATGCATATAATTGTATTGTATTGAGTAAATATCAATTTTTTTCATTGTCATTTTCGAGCATTCAAAATCTGAAACTGGGAGATGAGTACTGAAGGGAGAAATTTGTGTCCAAAAGACAAATGGTGGAATTCTTAAATGATACACAATTCTGTTAATTGTGTTTGAATTGATTAGATTTTTAAACTAAGAGAACATCATTTTATAGCATCATAATAACATTGTTTTAAGTGACTGAAATTGTTTTAGATAATTGTTTCACATAATCAGATTAAGTTTAGTCCTGGACTAAATTTTAGTTTTAATGAGACCAAGACTCACTCGTATCAGTGTGATGGTGAGAACAAAGTGTGGAGGCCAGAAGGAACTGCCCAAGATCCAAAGCACCCCCCCTTCATCTGTGAAACATGGTGGTGGGGGGTGTTATGGTTTGCGCATGAATAGCTGCCAGAGGTACTGGCTCACTTGTGTTCATTGATGATGTACCAAATGCCTCCAAACTCATGGGACGGTGCATCATCCTATTGCAATGATCCCAAACATATAGAACAGATAACAAGTTCAAGATCAATTCTTTGTAGACTGTGCACAGTTACTTTATAATAGTATGGTTTGTTACTCAGTTGTGCATTAGTCACCAATGTGGCTGTCTGCCTATTGGTGGATGATTTTAAACCGCATAGGCATCATCCTTTGGGTAGCCATTCTACTTTATGTCAAGAGCATAGGTGTGGTTTCCTAGGATGTTACAGGCCTCCCTGTTTGCCTGCTGCTCATAAAATGAAGTTTCTGATTGGCAGAACAGCTATCATGGCACAGGTGCTCACTATGGCATGAGGGTGCATTCTGTTCATAACTGAGTTTCTTGTGCAAAAAATGAATGTAATGGTGCTTGGAACAAATTACTCAGAATCATATATAGTTGCTCGCCAGCAAACTCAAACTGGAAACTGTCCTGAACATTTGTTATAAATCTGACTATTATTACATGCATAAAACATAAAATATAGATTATTAGATTTAATATGTTCAATCTGAATAAATATATATATAGCACAAATGGCATTTTGTTTACTTAAAAAACTGAACAGTGAGCAAAATTATGGTAGCTCTATCTTTACTTTCAGGACTATGCTGCTGAACACTCGCTGCATGCCTTCTGAAGGTGAAAACTTGGACTAAACAGCTTCAGAACAGAACAGTAATCACGTATTTTAGCTTGTACTTGCTGCACACTAAACATGGAGAAATAATACATGTTCCAGAGTCTATTAACTGTATGCTGATTATCATAACTTGTATAGGCCTAAATAAATGGCGGCAAGCAAGGTATTGTAAAAAGTCCAGGAAAACGGGAAAAAAGCGCTACACAAATTGATTTGAATTGAATTCGTCACGCTGCAGGACAGGAACTTGGATTATCAAAGCTTTGCACCCTACCGGTGCTCAATGTGTGTAACACAGAAGAAGCCACCGGAGTAGCCGTAAGTTAATAATGGTAAAATAATTTACCTAATAATACAGCTGTATGTAGTTGACATTATATGGTATTTTACATTTACATGCCGCGCATTGATATTCTCGTTTTATTCTCCTGAATTTTGATTTAGAAATGTATTTAGCGAACACTGATCGGGAATTTCTCCAACTCCTTTGATGGCTCACCTTAGCTAACGGTCGTTAGCCAGCCATAATTACGTGCAGCTTACATCGGTGCTTTAGATAGCTGTTGTTAGCTGGTTAGCTAACATTAGCCACAGCTACAATCACTAGCTCAGGGCTCTACGCAAATGTTTTTTTCTAAAGAGCACACATGCTCCTAAGTCCAAATATGTAGGAGCACACTTATGCATCCCAGTTTGTAGATGTGCTCCTAAATTGTTTTCCAGTCAGCAAACAATATCTATCCGGAGCAAATGCTCCGAAAATGGGAGCACTGTAGAGCCCTGTAGCTTTAGATTCAATCAATCATAATCAATATTCTCACCGTTTTGTAAAAGCTGACTAAACTGTTCCTACCTTGTAGGTATTCACAACGAACTGATTCTGGAATTGGGCAGCTTACTAGCTAAATATGACATGGTGTTGCTATATTAATATCAAGGTGCATTATCCTATGACATGGTCACTCCTGTTTTGTTTAAGTTAAATTCATTTAATAAAGCCGATGCCAGTTGATAAAAAGGATAGCAACATGAAATGTGTCTAGCTTAGATGGCTACAAGGAATTGTATGAGGATGTGTGTGACAATTGAGTTTCTTTTAATGTTACAGAGCAGTGGAGACCTCAGATTTACTCAGTATACCAGCATTGTTTTCCAATGGGCTGACCTAAAAGTACAAAAATGTTGTTGAAGGATTTACCCCGGGATGCCCTGATGCGACCTCTGACCCGAAATGAGGTGGTGGGGATGGTGGTGCGTCTGACCATATTTGGGGCGGCTACCTATTTCAGTATCAAATGGGTGGTAGAAGCACTGGACCCTACCCACAAACAGAAGCTTCAAGCAAAGAAAAGGGTATAATTTATCATTTTTTATCATTAAAAAAATAGGAACAGGTTTAACTTGAGAATAATATTTTTTAAAATTATTATTTAATAAATATTGAATTATTCCCAAGCTTGTGTCAAGTAGCTTGCATCCTAACAAAGCTGTTGTCGCTGAATCTATTGCCCTGCAGGCAGAGCAGCTGTTAAAACAGATTGGGGTGGAAGGGGTCAAGTTGACAGAATATGAGATGAACATTGCTTCACACCTGGTAGATCCACGCAGTATGAAGGTATTGTGACCCCGGACCTGTCCTTTGAAAATTGTATTCACTAGAATCACCAATTACCAAAACAATTTAAGCGCTTACATACAGATGCACATTGCTCACTTGGATTACAGGACAGAACAATGTCTGGTTTTGTGTGATAGCATTCCATTGTTTAGCTAAGTGACTGAAAGGGAAGCGATGACTAGAAGCAGAGGTGTGCATTGATGCTGTGGTTTGCCCTGTTAAGGTGTCCTGGAGGGACATCGCCGGACTGGATGAAGTCATTACTGAGCTGCAGGACACGGTCATCCTGCCCTTCCAGAAACGCCACCTGTTCACCGGCTCCAAGTTATTCCAGCCTCCCAAAGGTAATTGCATGTGCATATGTACGTGCTATGTTCATTACTATAAGCACAACATTTCTTTACTTTGGTGAATCTGTCTTCCTCTCCTCTGTCAGGGGTGCTTTTGTATGGGCCACCAGGCTGCGGGAAAACCCTGATCGCCAAGGCAACTGCCAAGGCCTCCGGGTGCCAGTTCATCAACCTGCAGGCCTCCACATTGACGGACAAGTGGTACGGCGAATCGCAGAAATTCACCGCCGCTGTCTTTTCCTTGGCCGTAAAGATCCAGCCCTGCATCATCTTCATAGATGAGATTGGTGAGTCCTTGTGGAGTACTGTCGTTTCACCAGCTCTTGTGAAAGCATCTACGGACACACTAGTACAGCTGCATTCACTTCAAAGTGCTTCGGCTCATCCCATTAAACTGTCAAAGTGATCTCGGATCCTGAGATGATGTGTAGCATTTGCTCCGAAGAAACAAAAATGTGATGTTTTCCTTTCATTCTCCTGTCTGTTCTTCAGGTGAGTTGTGAGCTGTTCAGTGCGATTAATGCTCCCAGTTGTTGAATTATTCAGGCTTTTGGTTTGAGTCATGCCGGTGTTTCTCTGTGTCAGACTCGTTCCTGCGGAACCGCTCCAGTATGGACCACGAGGCTACGGCCATGATGAAGGCCCAGTTCATGAGCCTGTGGGACGGGTTGGACACTGGCACAGACAGTCAGGTATCTCCTCTAATCCCCTCTACACACTTCTTCCTATCCAGCGTTCTTTGAGTAAAACTAAAGTGTTTTTTTTTTATTTAAACACTGGAGACAGGAAAAATCTTTGTTGTCTTGCCAGAAACTTTAATGATACTAACTTTAGAAGTATTACTGACCTTTTCTGTTTCTTTGTGTATTCATTTTAAACTCATGCTAATTCTAATAGGCAATCGTAAATGCACGATAGGTGTTCAGGATATAAGTCACCTTATTGATTTTATAGTGTTGCTGTTATTTACATTTCTGTGTAGGTGATGGTAATGGGAGCCACAAACAGACCTCAGGATGTGGACCCGGCGATAATGCGAAGGATGCCCACCACGTTTCACGTTAGCCTGCCAGTGAGTCTCTCTCTCTCACACACACACACAAACACACACACACGCACACACGCTGGAATGGCCGGTCACAGTTATAACCGCTCACATTACTGCGCTTGCCTCTGAGCCCCTGACTATTATATAAGCTAGAGGTCACACAGCACTACAGGAGAGCTAGCACCAGTCAGAGGGGAGGGGTATCTCTCACTGATGTGTTTGGGATGAGTAATGCAGCAGTAACCTAAGGAACCCTGGCCAGCCTAAACTCACTCCTCTAAACTCTCCCCTCCCCTGCTGAGACAAAGTCTGTTATGTTCCACTGCTTTAGAGTCTTAGTCATAGTCATCTATGGGTGAAGTTCAGTTGGACACCCAAAATATTGAGGCAACAAGGTCCTTCTTGTGCTTGCGAGCTTTCTTATTTACTTAAAATCTTTTTTTAAATTTTAATTCATTTGGGGAAAAAAACTGCAGGTTGTCTTTGAGAAGAGCATCTTTTCAGAATAAAGACCATATAAATAAATTCATGTAAATAAATAATTGAATACATAAACACTACCTCTACTGCTATTACTACCACCACTGCATTTATTCTTGTGTAGAACCCTAATGAGCATCTGATGTATATCTCTGAATTAAAGGGTTTATTGCTTAATGATTGCCTCGTAACCTGAATGGTGAGTTCATTCTGGACACCCCTGGTCATTTGTCCAAGTCCTGTTTTATAGTAGTGAGGAGCCAACGATCTGATGAATTTGTTGTGTGTGCATTCCTCTCGTTAACTTGGATTGTATCCTCCAGTTCTCTCATCAGTTTTATCTGTGCCCCCTTCTCTGTGTAGAGCCAAAAACAAAGACAGGACATCCTGAAGCTGATTCTGGCAGGAGAGAATGTGAGTACCCTTTGTAGTCTGCCCAAGGGCACTCTATAGACAGACCCTGTTTACAGTTGATTGTTCGTCGTTAATTAGTGCATTCAGATGATTGATTTTCAATTATTTTTAATGTGTATACTGGACTGTGCGGTCGTCAGCTTAGCCATTAAATATCAAATGGCCAAATAGCGGCCTTGATCTCTGTATTCTAGTGTGCAGCAGCAAAGGCCATCTGGGATTGCTGTCTTGCTAAGTAAATCCTGGTTTAGTATTCCGTTGGAAGAATGTACGCCTCGCACCGAGCAGGCTGTTCAACCCCTCAGATTTGCGATGTATCCTTGACTTTGACTAATGAGTCAAGAATATTGCAGCGGCCACAAAACGTCTCTTTCACATTTAAATGAAACGATAATGGCGAAGTGAAAAGGCTTCCTGCATTAGGTGCTGCACTGGCCGTGACGGATGCTTTAGCACGTGAAGGACAGATTTTGGCCGCTTGAGGAAACCGTAGCCAGCGTCTCCGGCTACTTTTTTGTGCTGTATTCGAGGGCCTTATTCCCGTCAGAACGAGCTTATGACCTTTAAAGGACTGTTCTCACCCCCCGGATGCCTCCTCCCTCCGCAGCTGAGCAACGCCATCAACCTGAGGGAGATCGCGGAGCGGACGGAGGGCTACTCGGGCAGCGACCTCCGGGAGCTGTGCCGCGACGCCTCCATGTACCGCGTCCGCGACTACGTGCGCAAGCAGCAGATGAAGCAGATCGCGCAGCAGCTGCAGGAGTCCGACGAGGACGAGAGGTAGAGGCTCGCAGGGGGAATGAGTCAGGGGTACGGCTTTGGAGAAAGAGTCGGGGGTACGGCCATGGGGAATGAGTCAGGGGTACGGCTTTGGGGAAAGAGTCGGGGGTACGGCCGTGGGGAATGAGTCAGGGGTACGGCTTTGGGGTAAGAGTCAGGGGTACGGCTGTGGGGAAAGAGTCAGGGGTACGGCTTTGGGGAAAGAGTCGGGGGTACGGCCGTGGGGAATGAGTCAGGGGTACGGCTGTGGGGAAAGAGTCAGGGGTACGGCTGTGGGGAAAGAGTCAGGGGTACGGCTGTGGGGAAAGAGTCGGGTACAGCTGTGAAGTGGTACGCCTTTGACTCACATATGTGGAAGTCAGGACGCCGTGGGAAAGAGCATACGCTGTGGAAAAGAGTTGTGGCAGGCTACATATAGGTTCGCACATATTGCAGATGTGAACACATGTAATAGATGGCAGCTCAACATGTCAGGCACGCTTGCTACAGCAGAGGTTGCAGCAAGGAGTGCCGGTGAATATGATTGGGCTTTCCAAATTGGAGTGGGGTGGGGGGGGAAGCGCAGTTTTGAAAAGGAAATGTGTGGTGAGATTTAGTTTTGAGGCTGAATGTGCTGATTTTTTCCCTCATGGTATGATCCCTGTCTCTCCAGGCCGGTGGATGAGGACCGGTTGAGGCCCGTCACACAGCTGGACCTGCTGTTCGGCCTGGACAAGATGACGGAGTCCAAGCAGGCCACCGTGTGCCACAGCTCCCTGAAGGAGGTGCCCCTGGATTAAAGCCCCCTCCTCAGCCTGCCAGTCCCACCCTCCCCCCTAGCACTACCCCTGGAACCCACGGCCAGACGCCAGTGGCATCAGCACGAAGGGATTGAGCTGCGTTCTGTTTTCCAAAGAGGCAAGCCGTCTTCTGTGGGAAAGCGGGGTCACTCTGTTTGCGTCTCGTCACTGGTACTGTGGAATGCACTGGGAAGGAATTGCCACACTTGGAAATGCATCACTGCACAGACCCATGATTTTTGACTTGAAAGGTTTGATAGAAAGCTTGTCCAGATTTATTGCTGGCAAACATAATTTGCAAGATAACTGCAGGGATGGAAAATGTTATTTTTTATTTGCACCGTAATCTGCTTATGATAATTTTATGCAGGCCTTTTATATGCGAGTGTGTGTGCACGTCTGTGGATGTGTGTGTATATATGTGTGTGTGTGTGCGCGCGTGCGTGTGTGCATGTGCATATGTACACAGACACATACACAATCGGCACTCATTGCTGCGAATCTCGGGGGAGCTAGACAAACATTGAGCTCTCCTCCAAAACTCCCAGTGTCAGCCAATGCTTCTTATCGCACCCCACTTTGCAAGTCAACAGGCGGACTTGTTTTCAACCGATCGGCCAATTGGGATCACTGGAGAGCACTGACACACTTCAGTCCCTGCCAGTTGAAACCCTCTTATGCCCGGGCAACACTAGAACCGACTGTACGTCAGCCAGGCACAGTCAGCATTGGAATGTTCCAGATTTTATACCAGACCGTGGGGTCCATTTAATGCATGATAACAGTAGCTGAGCTACCCAGCAGCCAGATTTATAAAAACTATTTATAAAAACTGTTTTAATTTCTTTGGACAGTATCCGATGCTGTCACATAGAGACTGCAAAAGGAAAATAACTATGAAAGTATAAAATCATTTGTTAGCTGCAGTCTTTTAAATACTCTGTCAAGTTTAGGTATTTTACGTTTTCTGTTATCAGGTGATATTTACGTACTGTATTTTTTCCCTCTCAGCATTGCTGAATCCAGTTCATTTTTGGCAGTCTTTTTAAAATCTGACCCGTTACAGTGTGATGATTAGTCATGTATTTATTTTCCGTGTATTGTGTTGTTTGGCCTCGATAATGGAAAATGATTCAGGCCTCATGGTTTATCCTCATATTTAGTGTCAACATATTTCTGAACTAGCTATATTATTAATATTTTCCACTCATGAGTGCCATTTCTTGACACTTCAAGAAATGAAAAAACTTCTACCAAGTTAGCCGAGCCAAGTAGCATGCTGAATTAAGTTTTTGCTCTGCATATAGCAGAGTGGCTAGCTAACCAATTATTTACATTTTGTACACAAGCGGTTCAGTGTCAATGTGACTAAACCGATCCCCATAGTTAATTTATGAAAAGTGCTGCTGCTGTATGTTCCATTGGTGTCCGGAACACACCGATCCAATTGGCTGACACAGAACAGTAGCACAGTGCTTTCTAGCTGCTGCAGCGAGGGAATTCATTATTTTCTTACCGTAGGTGGTTCTGCGAGATGGGTGGAAATGCAAGGGAAGAGAAATTACACCATTTCACGCTCATGGGTGGGCAGCGTGTTTATTGCATTTTGCATTTTGCTCGTATTATGACCTGGATCTTGGATTGCAATGCCACGCCGTCTTTTCCCGTCCCTGTAACAGGATGACGCTGTTTTTCACTGTGCTTGCCTGCTTTCAGGCCCAGTGAACTCAGGATTGTCCTTCACAGTCCCCACGCGTAATTGCATTAAAAACATTTAGGACCAAGTTGCAGCAAAGACAGAGAAGGACCCTGGAACCTGTAATTGTGCTGCTGTTGACATACTCCTCATTGTGTGCAATACATCACAGAAACGCCGCCAGACCTCGTTCAGCAGCACATCAAGGTGGTGTGATGATGTCATAATGGCTAAAGAGGCAGGCGTATACCAGAAACTACTCTGATATCAGTTGGTATCATAAACAAGTTTTCAAGTAATAAGCAATATTTGATAGATGAGTAATTCCTTTTGACTACTTGTATATTTAACTAATATTGCACTATTTTAAATTATGTAAAAATGTATGTTGTTTTTTTGTTTTTTTTTCCTTTGGCTTCAAAGAATTGAATGTTTCATCAGCAGTCAAAACTTGCTTGAACTGTTAAACCACCACTTAAGACAAACACATCTTGAACAGTTATCTGCATGCCTTAGTGTTAGACTATAAATTGAGTGTTGTGCTGTTGCATTGAAGGCCAAAGCTACGGGTAACATGGCTAACAAGGGAGTCACTTTCTTTTTCACGAATGTAAATCCAGTCTGTGTGAATGTACTTTTGCTGTCTCCTTCAGTGATCAGTCATCTCATTTTATGTGTAATATTTGTACCATGTTGTTCTTAGATCTGGCAAGGGCATATCATTGATTGAGTCTGAAAGTGTTTCTGTTTCTGTCTATTAGTTCTGTTACAGAACCTGGTGGTTGATCTTTTAGGAGGTTGGATTGGGCTTTGTTCTTTCCTACACGAAGCACAGATTGTTTCTGATGGGGCATTCAACTGAGTATATGGTGATTTGTGGAATGACACTACAAACCTGTGTTTTCTTTTTTTTAATGTGGTTACCCTAGTCCTTTCAGAAAATAAAACCCGGTGGAAAGTATTTGTCTGGATCCTCCATGCATTTGTAAACGTGCTCTTTAAAGGCCACAGAGTTAAAGTGTTCACAGTTATTATATTAATAACATATATATTAATGACAGTTTTAAGGTAATGTGCAAATAAGTGCAAACATCTCTAAACATCCTTTTAGCCTACATAGACCAGAAAGGCAGTGCCTTAATTTAAATAACCTTTTTTGTTAATTGCAGGAATTGTGCGAGCCTTTTGCATTCTTATTTCCGTACAGAACCGTGTTATCGCTTCATAAAAATAAATGATCCGGTCTGCTTTACCTGCCAGTCTCCATAGAGACCGTGAGCCCATGCTGAAACATGGATCCCTTTCAGTGTCATTTTGCCATCTGGAAAAAAGTGAGAGGCTTGCTGGCAGGCGGCTGGTCCTGCCTTTGGTTTCCATGGTTGTTTGTCAGCCTCCGACACCCAAGCTGGCTTTGTAGGCGTTAACTGGCCCCGCTTGGCTTTCTGACTCTCTGCGGCGCATAATTTCAGTGATATTAGAGCGGTGTTGTGCTTTTCGGTATGACTATCCTACTTCTTAAGTGCTTCTTCTGGGGGGAAAAAACACCAGGTGTCACTGTTTCCCTCTGGGTGATACGTGAACTGTGATTGGGTGTATGTTGCCAGTTTTGTGTTGGCAGCTTGAAGCGTGCATTTCCACTTTTCAGTTACATATTTAAATTGCTGGCCATTTCGAGTTGATTGGCAAATGTTTCAATTTTGTGTCATTTAATTTAATTTTTTTCCTCACTCCAGGTCTTTGCTGTTGTTAGAAAAAGCGGTCAACTTATGTGCTGTATTCCTTTTTGAAAGGGAACCTCCACTGGAGAAAAAGGACCTGAAAGTGCACGTAATGGGAAATTAGTCATTTCAGAATTTATTTTTATCTGTTGCTTTTTAAAAGGCTGTGGTCTTTGATTTCAGAATAGTGCCATGCATTTGCTGGCTCTCAGGCTCAAATAAGTCTCCCTATTTGAGGGAGCTGTCTGTTTTTTGTCTGCAGGTGTGTGGTTTTCATGACAACGTTTCCCCCGCATCGACTCACCTGTGGTGCACTGCCACCGTGTTAGCACGGCCCCCACAAAATAAAAAGGCGATCGATAACGCAATTATTTACAAATAAATCATGCCCTCTTATTAACGAGAGGTGCATCCCCCACATAATTTTGTGCACATCACATCCACTTGTTTGCAGACTGTAATCACAGATCAGTGACCACAGACGTCCATGACATCGACAAGGCAACAAAAGGTAATTTTTAAAAAAATCTCTTAAGGCAAAATATGTATCCCACTCCGAGCCATGATCACAGTCTACATTATATTGTCAACAAAATGTTGAAGACGCACTATGCAGGATTTTCCTCAAAAATTTTATAAACTAATCGTTCTAAGGCATATCTATGATGCATTGGCAATCGGTGTATTTAATGCATTTGCTTTCAACTGAATGACTTGGTTTCAGATCAAATCAGTGATTGTTAAAATCTCACCCCTGGATGCAAAGAACAGTGAAGTACCCCTTCAAAACGGGAGACTTTGGATGTAGATAGCCGGCAATCTCATATTGCTTTGTTTCACTAAGTTCATTAACAAAGGCTTCAGCCTTTTTAAATGCAAATAACTTAAAAGAGTGAGCAGTTTTGAATTGTTCCCCCCAGTTGAGGCTCCTTCTAAAATTAAACCTGTCTTCAGTGGTAGACATTCTGATCAATTTCTCTGATCAGACTGTAATTTTCACAGAATTGTGGCTTGAATGGAAGTAATTGGCCATCAGTTCTGCAGTGTCTTGTCTTTCTGTGATGCCTGTACATTTTTCGCCCAGATATTGCAGTCCTTATGCTAAAGCTGAATGTTTGTATGGCATGTGCGCTGTCACAGCTCCACCCTTCATGCTTGTGGTGATCTGTACGGTTTGGTTTTGTGATGATGGTAGAGATTTGGACTCCCGTGTGCCTGTCTGCCACTCCCATTTAATTAGATCCAATATGTCTAGTTGGCATATTATTTAGCTTTACAAAACGCTGGCATTGCACCAATGTTCAAAGTGCTGCTTTGGGCTTTCGCCTGAATTAATTGAGCAGATTTATCTGAGCTTTGCAATCATTTTAAGCCCTTGAAAATTATTTAACGGCACTGTAAGTGCCGCAAGATATACTGTTCTTGGAGCCGTGCTCTATAGTGTTATCGAGCCTTTTTGGAATTTAATGATAAATTTGGGTATGTTTTGTGGGTATGTGTGTGTGTGTTTGTGTGTGTGTGTATATATATATGTTTGTGAAGTGTACATATTTGTTGTGCACTTTCTGGTCCAGCTCACCCATGCTAATTAACTTCATAACCATTTGTTAGTTTAATGCTTGTACGCATGATTGATGTGTTGCTACCATTTTCTTGGCGTCGTAGGCATTAAGATGATCATGGTGTACTCATTCACAGCTGATCAATACAGCTAGCTACTTAAATTGGTCTAATAAAATTATAGAGTGCATTGAAATAAACTGTGATGTGAGTGTATCACAGTAGATCACTTAGGCGTTGCAATGAAAGCTAATATTAGATTAGTTTATTAAAGCGTATTATATTCATAATAATGAATAAAATATCCAATTTAATTTCCTTATGCTTCAGGCTTCTTTAGCTACTCTTCCGGAGGCTGGCAAGGTCCACCGACAAACTACTTTTTACTGTGTCCTTTAATAAACTTCTAAATTCACTGACCATTTTTGCCGTCTGGCTACCCATTGCTTTCAAATGAAAGAAACTGTCTACCTGGTTCTTCTCTAGTTTGCCATGGCTAGCTACCTACCACTTTTTAGCAGCTTTGTATGTTTATTGGCTGTAACATTACCATTTACTGACTTGGGTGACTGTACACAGAGCCCTGTATAGCAGGAATTTATCAGCTGTTTCTTTGTCCCCTCTCTTCTTTATTTAAAGGGTTATATTTAAAATATGAATATATATAAGTATAGTCATTGCATATTAAGTCTGGTCCGGGCCCCTTAAAGGACCCCTTGGGGTCCATGGACCCCCTGTTAAAAACTCAGAGTGATTACAACCAAATGATTGGGGTGCCATCTGAAAGTTAATTTCTGTTAATAAAAGCTGTTGATAACTCATAGCAAAGCTGTTATCACCATAAAATAAAAGATTAATTTTAGAAACTGTACTGGAAAGTCCTGAAATTTAGTGAGCTGGGTTGAGCTGGCTCAAGTCAAGTCCAGACCTGTTTCCAGTACTGATGGGGCTCAAAATCCATAAAATCACTTGCTACATGTGTGCATTGGGTTTGTGGATTTTATGAAAACTTCTTTCTTTTTTTCCTTTGTCAGTTTATTCTAATCCTAACAGTTTATGGGGCTGTTTCTGACACTGTAATCTGTCAATTGCAGGTACCCCTGTAGTTCTGCAACCTATAATTATGAACATGTTGTATTTGATGCACTGTTTAAAGTAGGATTTATTTTTAATGCACTTTTAATTGGCTCTGAAACTCATTATGAACCACAGCTGTACAGGTTTAGACAGGCATCTGTCTAAATAGAATATTAATTGTGGAATATTGAATCTGTGCTGGAGGCATATAAGAATTCATTCATTAGATGATCCTCCATCTAATAAATCTGAACCCGCAAGGCTGCGTAAATTTATTAGTCCAGACATTGACAAAGACAACAGCTGCAATGGCAGTTGGATTTTGCCTTCACTCTGGATTATAGGTGAATGTTGTTACTCAGCTTTTAACTGATATCAGTCATATTTTAAGAAACTGTTGGTTTAACGCCTGCTGATTAGCCCCCTTCTGTCCAACCAACTAGAAACCATTTGTGTGACCTGCCTTCCTCAGCATCTTTGGGCAGGCAATCCTTTTTATGGCTTTGTTTTTAATGGGCGTCGTGCTTCCCCACCCCGCTGACTAGTGAGAGGAGCCGGGAAGCGTTGTGCATGAGCGCGGGGCGTGTAATCCCGCAGAATTACCTTCGCCGAACCGCAGGGGGCATGGAGGCCTGCCGACGCGAGGAATTCCCCTCGGAAGAGATCGCAGTCGAAGCTTTTATGGTGCGGCGGTCACGGCTCATTTGCATTCCTCTCCAAAATAACCAGTTCAAGAAGACGATATAAATTCGCACATGACGTGATAACCGAACAATTAAAATGTCAACAGAAGTTCTATTGTTTGTTCTCGTGCTTTGCACCGTCTAGCTTTGTTCATTGTCTTTTTCATAACCTTTTCCATTTAAAATTACTCATAAGGATCCCTTGCAGTTACGAAATAAGAGTTAAGTGTTTACTCCGTGTTAAGTTTGGCCTTATTAACCTTTTCTTTGAAATAAGTGTTTTATATTCGTTAGCAATAAAAGCATTTCTCATGAACTATGCGACAGCTGAAATAAATGTTTTTTTATGTGTTGTTTTTCAGTCGTTCAGCACTCCGCAGCTTTTACATGGACCCATAATGAAATCAGTGTTATTGTTCATCAGTCAACAGTCTTTTTATGTGAGGTGGTTTGGCCTTGGCATACCCATAAATCATAGAGGGATAACAAATGCCTCAAATTCAGTATTAGCATGATATATAAAGCTACATTATTGGGGTGAAGGGCCATCCTCAGGATTAACGAGGTCTGTGCCTTCCCGTGTCAAAACGGCTTGTTCCCGGCATTCTGCAAAACGGGAAATGCAGAGGTGGGGCTCTCGTCAGTGCGGGTAATTGCAGTTGCTGCAGAATAGAGTGCCGTGAAGGAGGTGTATTGAGAGCGTGTTTTGGATAAAACAGACTAAAACTAGTTATTTGGTGTCACGGGTTGAACACGGCCGCTTGAAATAAATCTGATTATGCAAACTGGCGAAGTTAGAAATGCCTGGCGCAAAAATCTTGCAAATTAAGCATTTATAGCCGTGGGTGGTCTGCATAGTTTTTAAATTCTGAGAAGTTCACTCACGGTCTAGATAACGAGTCCAACTGTATGCCTTTGAAATTAACAAGGAAATATTCTGAGGTATTAATTAGTGTTGTTGTGCTGCAAGAACTGTATTGCAAGATGTTCTTTGTGCTTGTCTTTAATATTTTATTAATGTCCTGCTGTACTTCGATCACCAGGCAGAGATTAAATATCTCTGGTGACGTGTGGAACAGAGTGTTCAGCTGCCACGCCATGTAGCCTACTTGAATCATGGCCGTAACCAGGGAGTGGGTGTCCCCAAATCAGTTTTATTAGCAATGTTCAGGTACAAAGCGCAATGCCCACCCAGGAAATAGGAGACGGGCTAATGATATCATGAACTGTGCTGTGAACTGTGTGTGTGTGTGTTTGGTGAGGACTGGGGGTCATGTATCCTAAGATTTTTTCTGTCTCTGGGAAATGACACGAAGAGCACATGACTCACCGTGAATTGATTGTGTTGAAGTGACACATTAATTTATAATTTGAATGTCATTATTAATTTGCACAGATGTGGCCACCTACCTAATATGTTTGATAATGAATTTAATGGAAATAATATTTTCCATGTCAGTTTCACATTTTTTTCCCGCAAGTTTTTTTTTAATACACTCTGGTGAACGACTTGCTGTTCTCTTAGCAACCACCAGGAAGATAAACTTGAGATGAATCAATCACCTACATCCACATCCACTAATTAATTGCTCATCCACCACTTGACAAATTAGTTAATTGGTGACTTTAAACCAATTCTTACTGAGCATGGCATCATTGCCCTTATTATCTTTGGCATTAAATTGTGCAATATTCATGGTTTAAAACTGAAGGTGAAACAAAATGTTCCCAGTATTAGATTTGGACATGTTAAAATGGACATATTAAAAGATCTGGTGTTGTGAAAAGAGAAATTTCAAATCTTTTTTGTGCGGTGTAAGACAAACATTAATTAGCCTGAGGTCTGAACAAAGAATTTTGAAAGGATAGAAGTAAAATGGTGGCTACACGCATTGTGTATTGTGGGAGTGTGCATTAACATTCTAGGTCTACAGTTCTAATCTTTCCAGCTGTACAGATTGTCTTGCTTGCTAGGCATTTTTGTGTGATGGTGCTGGTGCTTATAGATTTTAAAATGTGTTTGATTTTAATGCCGTGAGGATGATAAGGGGCAGATGATCTAAAGAAGTGATCTTTAAATACTTAAATCCCACACGAGAAGGGATCAATAAAATCTCATTCCTTCTCTTGCATTTTCAGTTTTAATCATAGATGTTTATACTGTATTTCCTCAAATAGTATAAGTGGAAGTTAACATGAAAACTAATTGGCTGCTGAGACATATTTACAGACTTTTCTTCAGTCATTGTTCAGGACAAGATACTTGACCATCATGTAAACAGTGCCTTCGCATGTTTCAGCAGTATTTTCACCATTTCCCTTTGCCTTTCTCCACAAAACCTTAAAGCCTGCAGTCTTTTCTGAGTGAGACAAACATAGTGACTACACTTAAGCATTAATATGTCCTTTTACCCAGCAGAAAATGAGACTGAGATGCAAAGCATTAAGCAGTAGGTGGGCACACCACTCCAGCCAAACCTTTAAAAGCTTCCTTTTAAAGAAATGAATACGTAACAAGGAGAAAGTCCCTGCAGCACAATTAAAACTAATCTTATAGTCACAGCAGTCACAATTGGCTTGACAGATTAGCTTACTGAGGGGTTGACAGGCAATTGGATTTTAGAGGCCACTTCTATTTCATACAAGTCATATTGGGGTCCACAGGGAAACTCACTCAACTGAGAGAAAATTAATATTAAATTCTTGAAGTCACTACCTCTTGAACCTTAAAAGTGAGTATTTCTCATTTCCTCAGCCCTTGCCATATATATATACACTGAAGAATAGTATAAAACATTTTTTGAGAAAAATAAATTAACTATTAGTGTTTCTGTCTTCAACTGGTAACACAACCAGCAAAAACTGTATAAATTTACGGATAAAACTGTCTACGTAAAGACTATGCAGCATTTCAGTGCCGTTTGTTTGGTGCTGCATATTCCTACGCAATTTTGTCTTGTTTTATTTATCTTTTGGTGGATGTTTTACACATTTAAGCAATGTTGTGCTGAATGGTTTTGACTTCACCGTGTCATTATTTTCACCTCTTAAAGTTAAAGCTGTGGCTGCAGCACTTGACATTCTGATGTAAACAGCCTCCAGCTATTTGTCTTGCCCTCGTCAGACGGCCTTTTTTGGTCCATGGCTCTCTTCCAATGACCATGATTTGGGTCATGCCAATCGCCCGCCAGGCAGCTCCTTCGGCTGCCAGCACACACAGCTAATACCATAATGAGAACAAGGTCAGCAATCGTAAAAGCACGCACATAAAGACAGAAATGTTGTTGGACTGCAGCTGTTAAACCATGACTTGTTCAGAGCAGCAGTGGTGTAGGTGAGCAACCATTCCAGATGCCAATGTAGACAGAGCTTTGTGTAAACTGTAATCGCATTACTTTTAGTGACTAGGAAGAATGCCTTATTCCTCCTATAGCAAGGTTCTAACTATATCAGTCTATATATCTGGTTAATCAGTAATCACATCTGGCTATCACATCCAGAGTGTTATAAGTTCATTGAATACGTCTTGATTACTGTTCCTTGCTATATTATCCATCCAATAAGTGCTATTGTGCGCGAGAGCCTCCTCTATTCTGTATTCCAGCACAATACTATAAAAATAAAAGGGTTCTTTACATAATTCCCTAGCTGCGTGTGAGTGTGTGTTTTGGGGGGGGGGGACTTCACCTCTAGCATAAAAATAAAAGAATCCTCTGTAGCTTGCCAGGAGCAAGGCAACGGCATACGACTTTTTCAAGTGCAGTCTCTTCACACTTTAACCAGTCACATGCAGCTTATTCACCAGACAAGGAAATAATAACAGTTCGCTATTGATCTCTAATCCAGGTCAGAACAAAGGCAGGCCCAGGTGGGGCCAGCCATTCATGGCGGTGGCTCCCAATATCCACTGTCTGCAGTAGCGGTAATTACGGCCGAGTCTGAATGTGCCCATTAACGGAGAATGGGAAGCCAGCACGCCAAACGCAAAGGTTGAGGCTCGCGGTGAGATGGCGTGGGCGGTGGGAGTGACTCAGCGTGGCGGGGACCTTTGGATGAAAGCAGCCCCCCTGCGAGATTTCCAGGCTGTGAAAGGAGCTCCTATGCAAATGCTTTTTCTTTTCTACCCATCAGCCTCGCCTCTGTCTCCCTGGAAGATGTCCATTTTACCCATGCTGTTGTTTCATGTGTGAGCCTTAATTGTGATGGGCTTTCGATTTTTTTTTTTTTTTATTCTTCTGGGGGGCTTGAAGCAAACAATTAGCCCAGATACAAACGGAGCTGCTTTCACAGTCGCTTGCTGCTGTGGTGCCACAATGAGTGCGTTGCTGTAGTCTGTTATTACTTTGATGCTGAGGGTGGACATGGTGCACCATTCTGGACATTCCCATTGTCTTGGTTTTTTGATTGCTTCTGCCGTTGTACTTTAACAAATAGATTTTAAAATAAATAAATAAATAAGCAAAAAACAAAATGCACTATATTCGAGGTATTATATTATTCATATTGTTAGAGGCTTTTGAAGTCTGTGTTCTAATGTGTTAGGAAAGTGTGGGTGGATGAATTTTTATTTCATTCAGCACTCACTGTTCTGTTGGGATTATGATGGGGAACGAGACCCAAGACCTAACACTAAGCGAAGAAGACCCAACACTTAGTAAAACTTTTTTTCATTAGGTCCATGGCATTTGACACAGTTATGCTTAAATGATTAGAAGTAGAGTCTTTGTATACTGGCCGGCTTCCTAAACTGCAGAGTTCATTAGTTAGGCTGACCATATTATGCACAAGGGAAAATGTCAAAAATTTCCCCTGTAGCTTTGATTCCAACTTACAATGTCAGTGTGATGAATTTCCTTGGCATTCAACAATATATTCTGCAAACTGTCACACTGTGCTACTGGAAATGATGAACTCTAAAAATTACTGGATCCTTGTTGCTGTTCCATTTTTAAGATAATTTGATTGTGCTTTCCAGTCGTGCGCCAGTCTTAATAGAAATGACGTTAACACAGCGATGTAAATCAACCGACTACTATTTATGAGAAAAAGAGGACCGGAAGTTTTTAATATTTAGGATTCTAGTGCTTCAGAGGTGCTATGTTATTTTAGTTTTTTTAATGGAGGCGTGTCAAACTCCATTCCTGGAGGGCCGTCATGTCAGTGTGTTGCAGTATGAGCGATTGCTTTTTTGTCATTAATTGGCTAAAGAGTCCACACGCCTTGTTCTGAAGGCCTTAATTGGCTACCGACTAAAAGGAAACCACTAATGCCGCGGACACTGTAGCTCTCCTGGACTCAAGTTTGACACCCTTGTTTTAATGGATAAAGGCCAAGTAAAGTTCATAATAATTATTACTGTTGTATTGTAGATGAGACACAACTAGGAGCTGCAGCTAGATAACTGGTCCCTTTAATTTGAATTCTATGAAACGATGACACCATGTTTCTTTCACACCTGTACAGCAGGGATCTCAAACTTAAATCTTGCAGGGCTGCTGTCGGTGCTATTTTTTGATATGGTTATAAACTTAAATGCTTAAGTCATCTATTAGCTAAAACATCTGCATGCCTTGTTTCCAAGGCCTAAATGGGCAGCTGATGGAAAAACAAGACCAGGTCAAAACCTATTATATGGCTGGACCTCTCCGGCCGACCAATGGTGTAACTTCATAACTCGGCCGACCAGTGGTGTAACTTCAACACTCAGTCAGTCACAGACATTTGTAGGGCTGGCCCCGCTGTTGCAGTCCAGCCAAAAATAGCAAAAACCAGACTGCGGCTATCCAAGAGTGGAGTTTGAGAAAAAAACAAGTGATTTTATTCCTAGCATATATCGGTCAATAAAAAGCCTCAATATAGCAATTTCCGTTGTACAAATAGGAGAGAAAAACATTGCATCTGGTCAATGTGTAGTAGCTTTTGTTGTATTGTGACAAACCGTAGACCGTGGCAGTTCTTATTATGTACACTGCAGAGGCGTACAGTCACAACCAAGATTCAGTTCCCTTATTATGTTTGTATCTTTTTTGTGTGGCTGTTTCACATGCATTTGTATTTTAGTTTCGTTTACACTAACTTATTTTCCTGGTCACTACTGTCGTACTGACGGACTCATTCTATTTTGATTTTCTTTGTAAATAGTCACATAAATTGATTTTATACATTGGAATAATGCATAATTTGGTTGAAAGCTGCATGCTATAGGAATGTTTTTTTTTTTTTGCCTGTGGAACCCATGAAATATTAAAAGTGTGGAATGAATAAGAAAAGTGATAACTCTCAGAAAAAAAATGTTTTCTTCTCCTAGTTGAATGTTCAAAAAGTTCAGCTCCGCTATCTGTCTTTAACCTACTGTTCTGAACCCTTCATGCTTTCAACCCATAATAATAGTAAGAATAGTAGAACATTAAGATTTCCATTCTATGATATATGATTCTCTAAACACTTGGCCGTGCTGTTTTTAAGGGTTCCTGTGAGGGAATAACCCAGAGGAAATCCAGATCCTTCACTGAGTGGCCCTGTATGCTTGGTCTTTCCAAAAACTGACTCAGCCTCTGAACTGTGTTAGAGGCTCTGGAAACATGGCATTCTTAAATGCGGTGGGGGGAAAGATGATGATTGAGTCTTAATCTGCTTTACACCCAGATACATAATAATGACCCAGTTGCTTCTTAATCCAGTGCCACTGGTTGGTTGAGTGGCACCTCTCTCCTTGTTCCTCCATCGCAGATGAGATGCCAGGAATGCACCTCTCAGCAGCTCAGGACAAAAAATTAACTACTTCCTGCGGCTGATGTATCTGTATCTGTAAATGACAGGAACACTGAGGCTGTAAAATACTTAATCTGCTGCTGTTTGCACTGTACATGTTTGTGAATGCTGTGCATATCTTTAAACAGGAAATGGGTGCATCTTGTGCATGGCAGATTTAATTACATTTTCATTATATACTTGTATATTTCGATGCCAATTTCACAGAAACATTTATGTTGCCAGTGTTTATAATGAATATGCTTCAGCAATGTTTTCTGAGAAACCAGAACTGCATATGCAATTTACACAGTAAAATGTCCAAAGTGAATTAAAATCTAGTGCATATGGGTCAAATAGGGAGCATATGTATTCTGTAAGAGCTTACTTAACACTGAACATCTTACTGTGTACTCACATTTTTAAAAATGTGGCCATTGGTAAATTCAGCTACGGAGCATGCTGCAAGCAAATTGGCACTATTTTATACGTACTTCACACACATTATACCACACAATGATGTAGCTTAATGTGACAGTTGCAGCTGCATGCAATGAGGCACATTCCACAAGTTACAATAGGTGAGAGCTAAAGTCATTACATGCATAACAGTACATTCACTAGCCATCTGTATACATAACCCATATTTCCATAAGCAGAAAAAATATAATTTCAGTTTTGAGGTTGAGATGTTTATGGAATGTGCATAATTGAAGCATTTAATATATTGAATCTTAAAAATATGTCTTTTACCCTCCTGAAGTAATTTGTTGTGGTTATGATATTGCTATAAAGGGTCGCCTTCTCTAATCTTCATTTCTAGTTCCATGGCTGGATTTAGACAGGTGCAAAAAAAGACTGTGGCCAGAACACATTAAACACCAAAAATTGGGGTCCCCAAAACTGATGAAACTGTCTCACAAGGAGGGCTCATAACATTGACAAAAATAATACTTGTCAGAGGAAAAACAGCTTTCCTGTATCATGGAAAATAGATCTGAGCTCCCAAATGGCCGCCTTCCTCCTTCTCCGAATGAAAAGAAATGAATAAATAAGTAAACGAATGGAATATGAATTACCACCTGAAAGGCGCAACACAACTCATTACCCAGAGGGCCACACTCCGTTTAGATTTTTATTGTGATGACCCTCCTCCATTTGCTTTGAAGGCTGCAAGCGGAATTGCATGTGAGTCCTGGAATCTAAGCTGCTGCCAATGGAGATGACACTTTGATTACGTGCTGCTAAGTTGTAGTAGAAACGCAGATGGTCTGCTTAATGATATTGTTTCCACTATCCAGTGTATGTTCAGCAAGGGCATGTGCACTTCTCAGCATCCCTGTGCTTTCTTATTGCTTGTAGCCATCTGTTGTGGAATTAGGACATCAGACATGCAATGTAGTTGCATTACAGGCACTATATCATAAACATGGCTGTAACTGCCTCACTCCGACTGTGACATCACAGAAACGAAGGCAGACTATTTGCCTAAAGTCCCACGTTCTGGGCGAAGGTTAGTCTCTTGGTACTTTTCATTCATTATGGGTCCTGCTCTCGCTTTAGAGGGGCAAAGTCTTTGTCCTGCCTTTCAGTGTCCAAGCAGCACATTCCAAGATGTCAGCTCAATGCATCTGAGATTAAAATGTTTTTAATTGTGTAATGGGTCTCTTTTAACATGAAAGATTGTTTTCAATTTCATGATTTTACAAAGCACCATTAAAAACATCTTTACTACTATTGTTAAATGCTTCACTTGATGTAGTTGTCAGGACTTGTATGCCTATTATCTCAAGGGTCTGTCACTAATCTTTCCGAGGAACAGTGAAGTTCCAGGTTATTGCAGAACATGCTTTTAAACAGTAGATTGTGGGTCTGACTGCGGTGATAGATTTGTTTTCTTACCTCAAATGAATTTTTTTGTTTGTTTCCAAACTGCTCCACTTGAAATGTAATACAGACTCTGGGAAAATAATGGCGTTGAAAGTTTTCAGAGAGGAAATCAGTGTTCATGTGTCTGTCTCTCAGCATTAGATTATTGATCCCTTGGCATTGAACCAAAACCCTTTGTGCTCCCAAACGTTTCAATGGTCAAATCTTTAGAGGCTTCTTGTTTGCACTTTATGTCTTTGAAAGTGAACAGTCTGAGAATACAGATGTTAACACAGACAAAGATGTAAATCCAGCCTGCAGGCATCCTTGTCTCTCAAGGGTCTTTTCAAAAGCCGGTAGACTGAAGTTGACATACAAAAGAAAAGTAAACTATTTGCCCTGACTCAAGGAGTACATGAAAGTCATTGGTTGCGTTTGAGATCTCCTATAATACCACCAGGTATTACGCCCACTCTTTCCACCCGGTGTCACCGGGGTGCGTTTCTTCAGTCGCACTTTGCTTAGGGAAGTTGTTCAATTACATTACCACATCAAATAAACCTAGCTAACTCAAAAATATTGTCACAACGTTGTCTCAAAGTTGTGGTGGGAAGATTTTTAGATTTTTTTGTATGAATGCTTCATCAAATTTGTGTGATCCAAGTAATGTATTGTTATGTCAATGGATGGCACAATAGGATTGACACAGGCTGGTTTTGGCATTGAACCATAACCATAATTATTGTTTTTTTTTTTTTCGGAGCAGTATTAGAATCATAGCCACTGTGAAGCTTATTGGCTTTCTTTTCGGTAAATTTTTTATACTAGCTAGTGATAGCTACGTGCATAGCAATTGTGATTTAGGGGAGTTAGCCAAGTGAAATAGTGAAGATACGTTACACTCGATTGACTAAATGTGGGCTATTGATAATGTTTGTTGTCACAGTAATTGCGGTTTTCATTCAGACATTACTTATAGCCCCAGTGCATTGCTGCACTGCCATCTTCATCTTTACGCTAGGCCACCCATTCGGGCCTTTCCACAGTTCACTTGCTTTAGCTAACTACATAACCTGCAGTGCTTTAGCCAGCAGGCTAATAACGGGTAAGAACGCCCAATGCAGATCCTACGTGAATAAGCACATAGTTACGCATACTCAGCGCTGTATCCAACGAGGGGTCGGTACGTGAACACACACCGGAACCGGATAGATACAGCCAGTGCAGGGACTGCTGTCTGCGCAGTGACACCGGCGTCTGATAACGTCAGGTCAGGAGGGCTGCACTGCGGATCATAACCGATGTGCTCTGACAGTGCCCAGGCGCAGACAAACAGCAGCTCTGACAGGTGCAGGCAGGATGAAAGTTCCTGGAACAATGCACTAATCCAGCTGCACTGTGTTACGTAATTGCCTCCTTTATTTCCCCTCCATAAAACGCTGCTGTCCTTGCTGTGAACTTCTACAACTTCTGCAGCTTCTGCTACTTCCTGTTTATGGGAAACCTGCAATCAGCTTTGTACTTAGTTGTGCATGGTCTAATGCTTCAACTTTTTCCCCATTTTATCGAGAATAGCAATGTTATTTTTTCACTCACAGTGCACACATTCAGACATAAAATAGGCTACCAGAATACAATTTCCATCATTGCATGTATATAGAAATTTGAGCAATTTGAAAATGAGATATTCATGACTTGCCTAGAGTAAAATGGCGAAGGAAGTTTTCTTAAAAATGAGAAAAAACTGAGAAACGGCCAACTGCTTCACGTTGCAATGTTTCCATGCATCCATGAATGTGAGAAGCTAACAGATGCCTTAGGTGCTCTTTTGTTTTTGACTAGATTCTCTGATCATGATTTTTTGTTTTAACAGAAGTTAATTCGTAATTACATTTTTGGCCCGTTTCATTGCTTTAGCATCATCTGTTAGTTTAAGGAATTGCACTCTCTCCTCTAAAATGTGTGCTGCCAGCTGCTTGTCCTCTCCACTCCGCTCTCCGCCAGCTGAGCTGTCATCGCAGTTGAAGAGTATCCTTCCTGCGAAGTTTCTGCTAACAAACCTCAGCTGGTCGATTGAGCTGAGGAGTCACTTTTGTACAGTTAGGCAGGTAAAAAAAAAAAACACTAACAGGAGCCTGTCCTCCATGGCAAATCTGCTGCCAATTACGCTCAACCTTGTTGGGCAGCTGGCCCTAGGCTGAACTGGAATGACTGCGATGCCGTACTTAACCACGGGAAGCATCACGCAGTGAAAGCCAGATTTTAACAGGAAGAGTCAGCTGGCAGACCTCTGATCTTTATTTACACTTCTTGTGGATCTGTCCATATAGGGAGAACAGGGTAATCTATCCAGATAACTGAAAGATCAGTGCTTCTGTGCAGCACTTGTTAAAGAAACAAGCCATGTTCTTGTGATGATAGAAGTTAATGTCAGGTCCCAGCAGGCCATTGATTATGTAAGTGGTCGAGGGAGAGGAAGTGGATGTTGACAGCTTGTTAGTTCACACTGTCTATGTAAAGGGCACGTGTCCAGCCAGAAACTTGTGCCAACCTGATCAGTCATGGGCAAGATTGAAAATTAAAATGCTAATTAAGACAATGTGCCATAAGTCATGATTAGCTGGGTGCTGGTCAGCTGCCATACCATCCTTTAAAACTTTTACTGTAAGAGTAAACTAAGCTTTCACACAAGAAAGCTTCAGTCTACATCAGAAAAAGAGAATTCATGTCACGTGATCAAGCACAAAATACTGGAGGTGTGGGTTACTTTGTAAAGTCACGCAGAAGCATGAATCATACTTAACTGGAAAGTGACCCATGTTGGGCAGAACAATTATGCCGTCTAAAATGGTGGCAGTCGACATTACCAAAAACTGCCTGATTAGTGCTCTTTACAGGTGGGCACTGAACTAACGACAAAAGCTACCTACTTGCATTCAGTGCTGTTTCCAGCAGTGTCCTTCAACCAATAAAGGTTTCCTTCATGCAACTATGAGTCTGAACTGCATGTCGGCCTTTTGAGGTCACTTCAAAGGGATGGCACGCATTTAATTACTGTTTAAAATTTTTTTATTATTATTCTATTTAGAGTCAAGACCAGCTGGATTCTACAGGAAATAACTGAATAATGACTGCCGCAAACTTAAACCAATTTTATTGTTGTGTTGGTAAAGACCAACCCCTTGGTTGTGAAACTTGTAGACGTGGCTATTCCCGGTAATGAACGCTGGCATCACATTGTACAGCAATAAAGTGAAATAGAAACTTGGGACCTACTGATAACTGGGGATTCCACCTTCCACCTGCGATTACACAATTGCATTAACTTATGCCAAAGAATGTGTCTCCCCCACCCCCCGCCCCAAAAACCACAAATTAACCAATAGGAGACACATACACTGGACAAGGATCCAAAGATAGGCGAATGTAATCCAGCTCAAAATGGGTGTTCACAGTTATGCCAACATAAATGCGCTCACAGCATCACAGTATCTTTGCATCTAATCTCTTGAAAATTGGTAATTGGTTGCTATTTTTCAGTTTATTCAAAGCAACTGCAGTTTGAGTTCAGATCAACTGAATGGTTTGCCTTTCTCAATATTTCATTAAATCACCACAGTGGTTTTCCAAAGCAGGACCAAAGTCCCTGTGCGTAACATCAATGTTGCATGTACTCTTTCACCACAAAAAAGCATTGGCACTATTGCTTTGATTGTAATCTTTTTTCTCTGTTCTCTAGAAGAATTAGATTATTGTTATTATTTGTTTGGTCATTATGGTTTTCTTTAAATGTCATGTTGTTGGAGCCAAAGCTTAGACAGAGACAGGCTTTCTTTTTGGGGGTCTGTGGTCCAGTCATGGCCCAGCTCGTCTCAGTGATAAAGATAACAGGACAGGCACATCATTCATTCATGACTGGCCTTATGAAGATTTATGACCAAACACTCAATATTTCATATGCTACGCACCCCTGATGAATATAAAATTATTGCAGGGGGAAAGGGATAACTTTCCAGCTACGCATCCAGGCTTTGTGTTGAAGATGATTTACCTTTTCATGATATCCTGACTGGGGCCTGTAGTTGGAGCCATGTTGAATGCATTATGTTTAATTAAACCCTGACATTTAAACAATACCTCAGTTCTCTTCTTGTTTTTAGAATGTCTTGCTTTATCTTCATGTCCCTGAATCAAATTTTTATAACTATCTCATATTAGCCTTAGATTTCCAGAGAATAGAAGGCTATTCTATTTATTTTTTAAAAAATCAATGGATGTAAAATAATTAATAGTCATTTATTAATTGTGGGAAATGGATAAATTGATCGAAAGGAGCACCAAACTATGCACCTTGAATCTGATTAATGAAACGATGAACTCAATGATGGGAACGGTAATTTAAAAAGGTGTGCATCATTTCAAACAGCGCAATTCACAGCTCAGATTCACTGCATGAATTGCAGCTTTGCCTGTCGCCTGGATGAGAGGCAGCCTTTCGCCGATGCCGTGTCCTCCCCCATAGGGCAGTTGACAAACCTTCATCAACATGAGCAAATGTTAAGCGCCAGTCGGATCTGTGTTCCTGCAGCGTCGCTTGCCTGGGGAACCAGGACCCTGGCCTCAGATCTCTCCGCCCCGGCCACAGAATGAGGCTCTGTGATGTCATAAGCAGCCGTGGCATATATCTGCTTTGCAAAAAAGAAAAAAAAAAGAGCCATTTATTTGCTGGCTTGTCCTTTTGGCCCCTGCGTCTGCTGCAGAGGGTAATCTAAAAATGAACTGTGATGTCATCACAAGTGGGTGTATGTGAATACCAAGTGTGCCTTGTAGACATGTACTTGTCTGTTGAAGCATGGCTTTTAATAAGCGTGGCTTTTAATATTTACAGGCAGGGATTTGATCGTTATGTACTGGGGGGCTTGTGGATTATGTCTAAGGAGAGGGAGCAGGGATGGGGAATATTGGAAATGCCAGCTTGTGAGGATCGCCATTGAGAACCTGTGCATGACTAATAGAGAGCACTTGGGTAGTTCTGCCCCACGGAGGAGTCCGTGATGTGTTACTTTACCGTAAATAAATTCATTCATTTTTCATCAACCGGGGAAGAAAGTCTAAAAAAAGGCAGATTAATTCATTGCATGACCCCAAAAACACTCCTGCTGTTTGTTTCTTTCCTTTTTCTTTGCCTTCTGGGTTCCCAGCAGATAGGATAAAAGTCTTTCTGCTTTGTTTTGATATCTGTGAGTGGAATTTGTATATATTTTTCATAGCAATGTCACCAAATTTTAATGATGGAAAATGAAAAATTTGGTGGATGTGGTTTGGTGATGGTTCCTCTGGAGTACTGGCAGGGAAGGTTTACATGTATTGCCCAAAAGTGAATGAATGATTCACAGAATACTCAATAAGGTCTTCAAAGATGTCTTAACCCTCATATTAATCCATGGTTAATGTCAGTTGAAATCACAGTGCCGACACTCTGAAAGCAATGTTCTAAAAGCAGTGCTGAATTTCAAAGAGAATGCACTATTGTGGCTGAGCATCAACAAGGTGCAACTGACAGGGTTTGGGTCAATTCAGGATTTTGGTATTTGAAAAAATCTCCAGGATACAGAGTCTGAATTTGAATTATAATTACAATTTAATTCAGTGACATTCAAAGACTTGCTCATTTATAAAACATAAAAATATCTTTTATTTTAATAAAATAAAAGCTTTCAAAAAACATCTTCCAACTATCACACATCACAAACGATGACAATTTAATTTCACATATTACCTTAGATGACAGATGTCAAATACTGTTGTGTAAAATGTCCATTATTAGCTGGGTTTCTTTTTTTCATCTTTTAAGTAATGCATTCTGGGAAATGTATTTTATTAACTCAATTTTAATTAATTATCATATTAATTAATTTACAAACTTATCTTTAAGTATCTACAAGCTGCTGTGCTTTGTAGATAATCTTATTTTAATGGTGTGTGTTAGTCTAAATGTTTCAGTAACATTTTATAGTTCAATATGTCATTCATGACAGAATAAACATTATTTAAAATAACAAGTTAAATAAATTAGGCACTGGAATTTCTTTGAAATAGAATGCAAATTGTAATGAAATGAATTAAATATGTTTCCTGTCACGATTTTAAATTCAATTTCATGGATTAAAATGAAACCTATCCGCAATTCTCAATTCATCTGACGCTGGTAACTAAATTTGGCGTTAGCATGCTCCAGCTCAGGTATTCTCCCAAGATAACTGTCCTACTTCAATATTCCACGTTCTAGGAATTTGGTAGCTGTAACCTCTATCCATTTGTCTCCTGTTTGTAGCTGGTTGGAATATTGCCATTGGCCAAAGGCTGTAATGGTGGGAAGATGTTCATTTTTTTCAGGTCACACAAAATAAATTGGATTACTGTATAAACGGGCATGTGGCATGTCAGAGTGGTATTTATAGTTGTCGCTAGAAGGACTTTTGGAATAGGAGAATGCAAATGTGATTTGTAGCTATTGCCACATCAGGGATTACTGCAACTCTGGTGGTTATGCAAATATCATTGGCTCTTCCAGTCCTCCTCTATCATCTCGCTGCATGGCATAAGACTGCAGGAGACAGTGGGGCAGTCAGAGAGGCAACATGCTGACCAAAAGTATGGGTAAATCATCGACAAGTCTCTGCCAGCTTCTTCTCAGACTGAACTTCAACATCCCATAATGTTATTATTTGGCGTCATGTTGTGCAGGCATGAGAGTTTGTTCCTAGTATGTTCCAAAGTATGCTCTCCCCACCTTCAACATAAAAAAATTTTCAATTCAAACTGAGAACCAGTAGATGACAATTCTTTAGTATGTTAAAAGTTGTTTCAGGAATGCTTCTGACTTAAAGGTTCAGCTTTAATCATTGGTCATCTGAACTTGTTTTCCAAATCAAAAATAGAAGATTGCTCCTCTCCAGACTTAGCTGTGCATGACGGAGAGACCCGTGGGCTGGTAGTTTGGCCTAGCCATCTGCCGTTGTCTGTCTCAAGCACACACACACACGCACACTCACATGCACACTCACTGGCACAGTATGACTCTATCTCTCTCTCAAGCCTGCTGGAAAATGCTGTTCAAAAATGCCCCTGTCTCTTTTTGTCTAACAATGTATTATACTGCTCTCCGTGTCAGTCTGTAAACCGTTGTTTGCTTTGTTGATACAGCTCAGAGGGGACACAGATGTCATGAACAGCTCCACTGTGTAATTGGGGTGGGAGCAGGCTGAGGTTAAAGGCCACTCTTGTTCAGTCTTCCTCACCATTCCAATTTACACCTGTTCCCTACCACTTCTAAAATCACTTAGTTCTCTGATGCAGTATGCTATAAAATATATTCAGGAGTTATAAAGGAGTCTTTGTACAAGCCCACTTGCTGCTCTTCAGTGAGTTTGCAGAATAAATGCTCTTACCTTCTGCCATGTACCGGCAATGTGTATATATGGGTGCAATGTGAGTATGAGCTTTGGATATGATAGTAGAGCTTTATCCCTGAACAGAGACACCAGCAGAGATTTTTGGCTCCATGAAAGTCACATTGGGCTCCATCACCCCAGTTCACCCCATCCCCCGCACAATTACAGCATGATTTTTTGAGGGCCCTGTCAGTCAGTACCCTTGGAATCGTCCAGTGCCCCACCCCAGTGATAAATGACCCAAGGTATTTATGCAATTCTTTGTGCTACCAGTGTGTGTTTATACCTGCACGTATGTGTGCATGGACACACTTGCAGTTTGTCATGTCATTAGTGCATAACGGCATAAACCATCACTTTTATAAAATTTTTATTTAAAAAAAACAGAATCCAGACCCTCCAAGTTAATTTTTATGCCAATGGTATATTTCTAAAAATCGAGGTAGAAAAAGCAGACATTGCTCAGCTTATTTTGATTACAAAGATGACAACAAACTCAAATATGGGCGAGTCAGAACTATCACGCAGAAACAGGATGCAGGTCCAGCTTTTCAGGGCTAAACAATGAGCTGGACAACAAAGAGTTAAAACTAGGTCAGTTTTGACAGGTTCCTCTGTTACACTGTGATAAGTTCCTGTGTCAACAAATGTTTCAACTGTCAAACGCAATTGATTTTATTGTTGTACTCATAACTTCCTGCCTCCCAACCCTATAGCATCAATAAAAGTGTCTGCCTATCAGGTTATGGTTATGGACTGTTTAGACAGGAGTCATAATAATCCAACTGAAATGCATGAAACAAGGGTCTAAATTAGCCTGGCATTAAAAGTGTAGTTGCTTCAAAAACATTTTACAGAAGAAAATTCACTGTAGAATTTTGCAAAACAACAGCTTTGTTGAGATTTCAAAAATCTATTTGTATTTGCTTAGTGTAACAATGTACTGTATAAAGCAAGTGGAGCATAAAATCATGTCAATTTGTGCAAAACAAACTGAACTTCACAAACATTTTCTACTTCCCTTTGATAGTGCCTTACGAAATGTGGGTTTCATGCAGACCCCAGTCACCCCACTATACGATACGCAGGATACGTCCCGTAACTGAATGATAAAATGAATGCCATTTGTCTTCTGACATGATACTGCACGACTCATCAGCCTTGTCTTTGCACTATATTTCTTGACCTGTCTTTGATCTGATCATTCCTTTGAAATTGACGTGATGCTGAATGGAATGGTTCTACTTCACAAAGCACACCACAGGCCTAGTCAAATTCTGTATGTGGAGGATAATACAGTAGAATGATTCTAGTACGATGCCTCACCATGTTTTAGACCATGTCCATATACAACAACTGTCCTTCTGTATATTTTTTAAAATCAGGATATTCTTCACTTTGCCATCACAGCCCATCTGGGTCAGGGAGACTAGGCAATATCAGTTCATCCCTTGTTTGTAAAGATTTGTGATCAACTCATAGTGGCAATGCTTACCAAAGGCTCCAATCTAGGTTGTTTTTTTTTGCCTGAGAGCCCTCCACTTGGTACACCAAACTTATGAAAGGGTGAAATGCAACAAACCTACAAATGCAGTGAAGACAACCCATAAAAACTACAAGCAAGTCTCTCACAATGCCACATAGCTTTCTCAAGAGAAGACTGAACAGCAGAACGAAAAAAGATTTCTGTTCCTTCCATTCAGTGTTTGATCTCAGACAAGCTGGGTGAAGTTCACTGAGAATTCCCATGACTATCACCCTGGGACTACACTTCCCATGAAACCTCCAGAGGTATTCCTGCCAAACCTTCCCCCACCGTCCTCATGTGGTGCTCTTATACCTTGAGGGCCTCGTGCACGCCCACGGCAGAGAGTCGGCGGTTGATGTTGCGGTAGCGGCATCGCAGCAGGTCCTTGTAAGTGGAGCGCAGGTCTCGGTTAAAGAAGGCGTAGATGAAGGGATTCATGAGGGAATTAGCGTAGCCAAGCCACAGCAAAATGCGCTCCAGCCAGATGGGCACGCAGCTGCACTCCACCCCGCAGATGAAGGGCCGGGCGGTGGACAGGATGAAGAAGGGCAGCCAGCAGATGGAGAAAACGCCCACGATCACCCCCAGCGTGGTGGCCGCCTTCTGCTCCCGCTTGAAGATGGAAATGTTGCGGCGCTCACGGCTCAGCAGCCGCGACAGGGCGGCGCACTCCTCGGCCATGCCCGGCTGCTTCAGGCCCTGCATCTTCAGGGTCTCGCTGGCCACCGTGTCCAGGTGCTCGCGGCGGGAGAAGTCGGCGAATCGGTGCTTGGCGCCGCTCTTGCGGGCGGCCCGAAAGATCTTGTAGTACATGATGAGCATGACGGCCATGGGGATGTAAAAGGCTACAGCGGTGGAGTAGATGGTGTAGCTGATGTCCTGGCTGATCAGGCACAGCCCGGCGGTGTTCACATTCTTGGCCCAGCCGCAGAACGGGGGCAGGGTGATGGAGGCGGACGCCAGCCACACGCCCAGAATCATCTTGGCCATCAGCTGCCCGTTCTGTCGAGCTGGGTAGGTCAGAGGTCTCGTGATGCCCAGGTATCTGTGAGGAAAAAATTCAGACAAGACGGCTCAAATTTTGCACGCCTACTCACTGGCACTGACACCCTGTGGAACAGCCAATTAGTTTTGAGTACCAAAGAACACTTAGCTGTGAAATCTAGAACACTTTTCCACTTCAACATCTATTCATCCATTAACTCAAGGTTAACCTCAGCAGGATCATCCCTGGATAGCCTGAGAATTAATGGTTTGAGGGAGATGTCAGTTTTCATTAAACATTGCAGTCAGCATACTGGTGACCAGGGATGGTTGTAGCCAAAAACAATGTACCATATTCGTTCTGTTCTGGTTCTCAGGGGAGGCCCATGCATCTCATCGTTATGTAATAGAAACCACAATTTTTAAAGAATTCTAGTTTAATGTCTTCAGTACCTCAATAGTCGACTGAATCCCGTCTCAGAATGTTTTTTGAACAAAGATCCAGTTTTATTCATAGATTATACTACTGGGACGACTCGCCCACAAAAATAATCAAGATAATTGGAGAAAAACCCATCAGTACTATGCTTCCTGGAATACCCTCAATGGTTGCGAAAAAAGTAATGTTTGAATCTTTGTTTGGTTAATGAGGTAATTGTTGCCACCTAATAAAACACAGTATGCCTTTATTGCCTTACTGCTTGTAATTAAGGAAAGGGCCCAAATAAAATGTATTACAAATAAAAAGATAGGAAAAAAGCATTTACCTTTATTTACACATCTTTATGTTTTGAGACAATTAACAGGCTATGTATTTTTATTTATTTATTTCATGAAATTGTGCTTCCAACAATGTAAATGGAATTGTTTTGTTGCTGTCTTTCTGAGAAAATTTGCCAGGGCATTTCTGTTTGGTAACACTGCAGTAGTAGTGATAGAAGTGAAAGGGAAATTCCTCAATGTATAACAATTGGTTTTAAACCTCCTGCATCACGTGACTTCCTTTCTGCTTCTACATCTGCAATTGCAAGAAATGCTTATCTGAGAAATGCTTAGCCTTTATAACAGGTTACGCCTTAAGAAGATAACCCAAAACAAATAAAGACTCTAATTAAAATCTCCAAATTCCACCTTGAACAGAAACAAAGGAGAGACTGAAAAAGGCTAAGATGGAAAAAAACACAGTCAAGGAACTACAAACCAAAAGAAGAAAATGCTTCTTCTTAATTCATCCAAGGACAAACTTATCTTATGACTTAGCTTAGTCAACATAAATCCTTCACCTGGCAGGGAATTGAGATGTTGGCTCTTTTTAGCTGATGGCATGATAGAGTTGGGCTGAATTATGGTAAAGCTGGGCTTATGAAAGGTCTGACAATATTCTTTCAAGTCAGTTTAAGTTTTCAAAAACAGATAAAGATGTTTGTAAATAATAATCAGTAAGTCCAACCAGTAGTGAAATTTTCAGTCAAAGAATATCACTACCATAGTGTAATGTCAATTGCAATACTCCGGGCTCCAATTTTAACTGGTGCCACCTCTAAAATGTAAGGTTCAAATACACTGTGAATTGAAACTCCAAAGCGGAATTTGCTACCGTTGTAAGGTGTGGCTACACTGAGCTTTCATAATCTAAATATAATTTGTGCTCTGGTGTTCCGTCAGAGATGCAATAAAGATAGTGAGATAGTGGACGCCAGAAAAACCTCATTTATTTATAGATAAGGCCTTTAACATGTCTTTAATTGCTCTGGGAGTTCTCTTTGATGTATGGGAAGAGCTGGTGATCAGGCTAGGGTGAACAGGCGACATTATAATGATGGAATATTGTATGGACCATGCGCAAATAATGAAACTGTAAATCATACCCTTCCTCTCATATATGTCCTGATGATCGAAAAACAAGGTATCCCGCAGTTTTTAGAGATGCACAGGTATTTACATTAAAGGGTATAGTGTTTTCTAAAATTAAATGGAAAAATAATTCTGTGAAGTGGAAAGATTTTAGATTAATGGTTTTCAAGTAAACCTCAGTAAAGAGACCCTAGTTTCATTTCAGAGCTATCTTTCTCTTGGAGAGCACCTTTTTTTGTTAGTGTATGTTAGCGCTAACGGAGCTACAGTTCCTCCCATGACTTTTTGTAGGTTGATAAAGCACAGTAAAGTGGACTCTTACTTGGGAAAGCAAACAATCTGGCGTGCAGGTAGCTTCATTTTCAAGAGCACCACTCAGCATTTTATATTTACACATTCTTAAACATTTAAGGAGCTGCAGGGTGGACTGTGTGCTTTTGGATTAGAGCGATGGCACTAAATTGGAACGTCCTCTCACCCCCTCCCAAAACAAACCAGGTCCAATGCGGCATGCAATCAAGCTTTTCAATGAATTCTTTTTTTCAGCTGTAAAAGGGTGGAATAAAATTTTTTTTAAAACACACGCAGAAGATAACCATGTCCACCTGCCTGGATGTACATGTCTTTTATTCTCTCTGGGCCTAAAACTCGGCTACAGAGGGTGGGTGGTGATTTATCTCATACAGAGTCCAAGCAAGAATAACCTCATGTGCCTCATGGGAAATTCTCTGGTGTATGAACTGTGGGAAACATCAAATCCCCAATGACCTGCTAAAGTCTTCTTGAACCAGTTCACTGCCTTGTCTGCTGGTCAGATGACCTTTTTCTTTTTCAAAGTTGGAATGAGGCAGCAGATATTCAACAAGGCCGCTCTCCGGTTCGGTATACGAACTGTGCACAAGTTTGGCAGTCTAGAGGTTTACTTGTCCATCTTTCACCGTAGTTAATAATAATTGTGCTTAATGCATTTTTTGTGTGTCCCTTGACGGCCCACTCCTCATATGACATTATTGGACCTGTAGCCTCTGGGGCCACATTAAGGATGGGAATGCTTTATAGCATGGACAGGCATCCACATAGTAGCATACAGCAACTGTTTCACAACTTTCCACTACCCACTTCATGAGTTATTACAGCTTTCGTTACTTTCCATTTTATTAAATTAATGTGTTTATGTGTCCTCTCGTGACCCACCCCTACCCCTCCCTCCCACGTCCCACTGTTTGAGAACAACTGCATTACGTCATACAGTGAATGATGATACTCAGCATTCTGTAGTTCAGCTGTGTTACTCTGATACCATGAAGAGGCGCCGGGTTGTATTACCATAGCTCTACATTCTCCTCATACAGAGCAGTCTTCATTTTCATATCATTGGCTGATGCTTTTAGCATGTGGAAACATGCATTGTAGGTGCTCGTAAGGTGAGACACATATGTCACTTTGACTTTGTTCTCAGGTTTCATAATGGATTCAGCATCCGAATGTATATTTCATCCATTAATGTGTATGCTGCAATCACTTGAACAAGCAACAAATAACAGACATAAAATGTATATTTCTAATTTATATATATATTTAAAATATAACTGTGCCAGATAAACTTTTTCTTAGATTCCCCCTGTTGTACGTTCTGTTTTTGTTTTTCAGCTTTAAACCATTGTTGATTATCCTCCATCTCAGATACATGGGAGGAAATGATTATTAGATTAAATTAATTAGTTATTGTCTGCGGTTTCATAATTGTCTCAATGAATATCCCCAAATCTCATTATGTAGTGCTGCACTGCTGTAATGCTGTACGTTTTGTACCGTACATGAAGAATATAAAATAAATCACTCAAAAAAAAAAAAGGCTCCACGTATTCCAAATGCCACTTAAGCTGCTAAATGGTAACTGAAGCTTTAATATGTCTTCCTGGTGTGTGCTTAGGTACAGAACAAACTTTGCTTTTAGAGAACAGTGGCATTTATAGGCACTGAGTATATACATTTTCGCAGAACATTTTTGAATCAACTAGACAGGCAGATGGGCTTTTGAGTTTACATTAAGAGGTCATGGACCTGACTGTGGGGAGGGGGACCAATCAGAACTCAGCTCCAGATATGAGGGTATGTGGTGAACTGAAGGAAGTATGATAAAACTTTTCTTATCTCTAATATTCAGCCCCATGGTGCCATAAAGCGGTACAGGTTTATCAGCCAACCCTGTATTCTTTTAAAAACTTCTTCCTTGTTTCCTGTACTCATCCACCATGTGTAACTCCTTCCTCAAGCATGCTGAAATGAAGTGAAAAGGTGTTGCCTGAGCTCATATTTAAATATCATATTTAATCAAATTTCAGGATACCAAGGGAAGAGTGCAATCACTACACTGCAGTTTGTGGGTCAATGGGCTCAAACAGGTACAAATCCACAGTAACCCTCCTATGTACTGTAAAAAAACAAAACAAAAGGAAAAAAAAAACACTCTGGGTGTGCAGGCCTTCATTTGTCACTCTTATTCAACTTTCCAAAATTACTCAGTCTGTATGTCGAAAAAAAACTGGATCCTTATGACATCATTGTGTTACACATATCATTGCATATGTTAAGTGCCACCTAAACATCTCTTGCTAATTACCCTGTCCCACCCTTGCTTATTTCAGTGTAAGGTACACCTGGAGTTCTGGCTTTCTACATATGCAGCTGGTTGACACGTGGTTGCCATTGCTTGAAGAAAGACCCTAGAATATGTGGTGCACAATGCAGCAATTTGGAAACCATGTGATGTGTTCTGACAGGATTCTGTTTGTACATCGCATGCCCCCCTTTCGCCTTCAAATAATTTAAGAAATTTATGTTTCATAGAAACAAGGAGAAATTTTCACAGCTGTAGACATGCAAAATCAGTTCTTTTACTGCTGTCGTTGCCTGTTCTTTTTTCTTCTAAGACAGACTGTTAGAATGCCTCATTTGTGACCTTAATTTTGACAACAGGTCACAGTTGTCATGGTGACTAACCTCTAAATCTGAAATAGTTCCTTATTTTTCCACTTCTCATTTCCTCTCATCAAACTGCTATGGTAACAGAAAACCGTAGTGACACTCTTATTAATTTTGTTTCAAGACAGCATGCAAGTTCCCCGATTAGTGACCATTTTATGCCATTTTAGAATAGGCGGAAAGGAAAGGGCAACATGAAGTAATCTGGGGCTTTTAAAAAGCCATTTGGAAAACCGCAGATCTGGGGCTTTTAAAAATCCATTTGGAAATATGAGATCTGAAATAAAGGCAGCATTTGACAAGGTGACAAGGAAAGTGCTGGCTTTGCTTAAAGTCTCTACTTCCTTTCTTCTCTTCCTTTAATGAAAGTGACCTCCTACCACTGGCCAACAATACTTTTTTTCACTGGTGAAAATGGAAAATGACAAAAAGGACAGTAGCGGTTTTGTTCTGTCTCTATCACGCACAATCAGATATTGTGAAGCCATTTCTGCTATACTTGTTAATTTTGAATGGCTATTACTGACAGCAGCCTTAAAGGCATAAACAAGATTTATTATTGTACAACACCCAAATGACACCCCAATTTTGAAATGTTTCCAGGACTTATGAAGTTAACATACAGTAGCATAAATCTGGGTTCTTCTCTCTTTCATCCTTTATACAATTTGGATTATATGCATGACCTGGTATAGTTTTCGACCCCCCATCCTTTCTTTCTTATTTACAAATAAAAACTAACCTCCCCTCAGCTACTACAACAATAACACAGTAGTATAACGATAAAAGTATGGCACAAGGCGCTTTAAGTTAATAAGGAAATGGGAAAGATTCCTCAGGCCAGCAGACAGGGTTTAGTGAGATGGTGTTTGTTTTATGGTAATAAAATCATACAGGACCACATGTGGTGGCCCTGTGATGCCACTGGATCCGGCCTTCTGTATTATTCATTATAAGCTACAAAAGCTGACTAAAAAGTGACTGAAAAAGAAAAAAAGGCAGCTCTTTTTATTGAACATATGAGATGTCTCTTATGGTACATCATCTAACAAAAAAGTAACCCTGGAGGTTTTAGAAGCTCAGGTTTTACTTTTAGACCTCTTTAGCTTCCATGCACTTCCTTTTATCCTGAAACACTTAACGAGTGCTGCCCAAGGCACATAATCTAAACCTCTCACTCTGAAACTCTTCCAGTAAATAAGGATTCTTTTTTTATCAACTGGTGAGTTTTATTGATCTGCCGCAGACCAGTATTACATTGGCTAGACACTTCCCTGGAAGCAAAACCTGAACAGTGAAACATTGACAGCTTACCTATGGCTTGTCAGTGCAGGTCTATTGAAATGCCCAAATATGCCCAAATACAAATATTCACTCTTCACTCAAGTGAAATCAGGCCTTGAATGTGCTTACAGTAATGATAAAATTTATGTTACTCTCGGTGTCTGTATGATTTATGTGGCACTGTTTGGAGAGGTCACAGAAAAAGCCAGTGTGTGTCTGATAGGAGATTCCCTGGAAGCAGTGTGCTTTTAACCTTCTGTATGAGGTGTCAGAAATCTGCATTTCTGATTTGCATCGAATGGGCAGCTTTACCAACACCTCTGCATCAAATCATGCAAGTCTGATATTGATGTCATAGAGTACTTGCTGCTCATATTGGGTTTTCTGTCATTTAGAGGGTTGTTAACTATAATGGCCTTTACCCCTCTATACATTGATAGTGTTGATATGACACAATAAACAGACACTTCTCATCGGTAGGCATCGAACCATGTCACAATTTGCAATGAGAGGAAAATATTAAAGTATCACAGGTACTATGGGCAACTGAAGCTGATATCAGAAGGCTAACACTAACGCTAACCCCTTCTCCCATCTGTAATTTAAATCTTAAGTTTTTGGATATAAAGCCATAATTTAATTCCATACTGATCATTTATCCCGTTTACCCTCATTTGCCTTCTCTGTCAATCTATTCAAAATGAATGAAGCAGGACTTAAACAGCATAAAATGAATGGCCTGAAACACCTGTAATTGTTCATCTGGCATGTAGCACACCTTTGACCTCATTAGACGTCTTGGAAAACTTTTTCCGGAGAGCTGTACTGGCAAGAAACCAAATGCACTGGATGAATGCATGCATTTTAGCTGCAGGTCTCCCTGGCAATGACTCAGTGGCATGATAGTGCTTACACGAGAGCATGGTTCAATGGGTGCTTTTAAATGAAGAGGGAAATATCGACTGTGAAGTGAATGAAAACGGGCATGCATGTGCAAGCAACATGCAAATATAATCTCCTCGCTTTTCATATTTGGTGATTTGGCCTAATTTGGTAAATGCTCATAGGAACTATACAGTTCTGTGTGGAATGTTTGCTTGTTGGAAAGTTTAGCTCAGCACCGAATCTCTGTTTAATATGTCAAAGGCAGCAAGAAGATGAGCATTTATACGACACATGTATCACACCTACATGAGACAGCAGAAGACAGGCTGAAATTTTACTGCCAAGGATTGAAGGTTTCTCAGGGATTTAGAATGTAGACCGTGATCTCAGATGTATTCTGGCAGTGTAATATGTGCAATATGTTTTAAAAGGCTGTTGAAAGATCAGTGTCAAACTGAAGTTTTGTAGTCCACCTCTCTAAAATAAACCACAGGTTATTATTTATGAAGCCAAGATATACAAAGCAACCCTTCTCAATGGACAGCATTGTATATCTTGCCCCATACACAGAATCTTCTTAGTCCTCGTCTATATTTAAATAACTTTATATTAGTTATAGGCTATAACTAAGTCTTAAACAAGCATACGACTCTCCAATCTGCATCGATGTTGGAAGTGTTTCTTAAAGGTTAATGATTGACATTAAACTGGTCAATTTAGGTCAATGATCTTTACGTGCCACTTATTGTAGGCTAAACGTATTTTTGTTTAAATGCAATAAAGCTAAACCCTTGATGAATTTATTAAATACATCTGTTTCCTTCGCCAGAGGAATGTGACGCAATATCTGTTCAAGAACAGAAAAGATCAGCAAAATGACCTTGTTATGGCGTAACTTATGGTTACAGCTTTTTCGTCCTTGTGTGTCAAGTGGTTTATATGAGTATAAGAAACGGTTATAGACCCAGTAAAAACATCATGGCCTGCTGTGTTTACAGGTTCAGATTTAAATACCACTCAGCTTTAATGCCTTAACTCTCTAGATTCTCTTTTCTAGTTAGCCGGTTTTTATTTTTTTATTTATTTTTTTTATTTTTACAAATTGATTACTTACTGGCACTTGTATGTCCTACTATATTAGCAAAATTCTCATTGTACTTCCTCCATTCTCCTATACATAGCCTTTCTCAAGAGCGCTTTTACTGACTTTTCGCTGGCCAGTGCTAGAGAGCAGGGCCGCTCTCAGGGCATGACTGTCAATCATCCATGCCCAAACACACTGCATGCTTCAGTTAGGATGAACCAATCCTTCAGCCTCAAATAGCACATCAGTGCACACATTAATCACATGTTTTGAGGCTGAAGGTACAAACTGTTCCAGATTAATTATATACATGCATTGAGATTCCGTGTTTGCATGTTGTGGAGATCGCAGCTCTTGATAGGCTACAAGTATCTATGGAGCATGATTTTCATCTATAGCTGTCGTAACCTAAACCAAACATACGCAGCTTCCAGTCTAATCTTGCCAATTTCCAGGAATCCTGTACCCTTATCCTTGGCTTTCCGTATATCCGTTCTAGTTTTATGTGAAATTCTGTTCCAGGCATGAGTCAGTTTGGAGCCATTATCAATAGTTGGTCACTTTGTGCCAGCTCAGCTTCTCTCCGATTATGATAGTCAGGACAATGTCAAGATTACGGAGAGGGAAGGGGCCTTGAGCCCCTAAAGACTGACTTGATCCTCCCTCCTACCCTATTGGTTTACACCATGCAAAACACAAAGATTTATCCAGATATCCACCAAATGATCTGCCTCCAGGAAAGTGACATTACTGCAATTCAAATTGTCTTTCCCTTTGGGAAATGTGTTCCTTTTCCCTTTTATGTGACGGCAGGCTGTATCTCTGAAATAGGCTTTTCATCTGGTTTCTTTCACGCTTTCTAATGAGTTTTCTAATGAGAAAAAATAACAAAAACAACTACAGCTTTCAGTCCCAGAACAGAAGCGGTTAAGGTAATTATCCCTGTTTCATTTAACAAAGGGCCAGAAGGTCAGAACAGGGTCTTTCTGTGTGCATTAAAAACTTGAAATGCTACTGTGAGTAAACCCTAAATATAGATAAAGATCACCCAACCCAGTTCATCAGCAGCCAGGCCTCATGAGTGAACAGGTAAATTCCTTATTTAGAATGGGATTACGACGAGTGGAGCAATAACTGCAAAACTATAAAGCATCTGGGCTTAGTTGACAGAGCTTTAGAAGTCACTCTGTGCAAGAGAATTTCAAAATGACTTGCTGTATTGATTCAACTCAACATAAAATCCTGTCATCTCACATTTGCACCTTCTCTAAATTATATCAACTTTGAAGAAAATATTTGCTGAATCCCAAATCCAGATTTAAAAAAAAATGTATTAGTTCTCTCCTCTTTTTCCAACTCTTAGATAATTGGGATCCTTATATATTCCATACAACAGAACTACTTTGTTCATTGTGGCTGATTGTGTGGAGAAACATGGCTTGAAGTCTGTGGAGGGAAGCCAGAGAATTATGAAAAAAATGTGGGAAAAGATGGACAGTAAAATCGCAGCGGTGATCCACCAATTAAGTGTTGAATCTCCCCCAGAAGGCAAAGTGAAGCAGCCAGTTCTATACGTCTGAAGTTAAAAAATGAAAGGCTGATTGCTGATAACCTGACCAAGTACCAGGTCGCCTCCTCACCCTTCTGTGATGTTAATGTAGAGGCTTGAAAATTGATGAAGATGAAGATTCTTGGCCATGACGCCAAATGAAACTTCCACAAGAGTCATTCCGCTCATTTATGCGTTTGACCCACCCATTTATTTTATATCCTCTCTCCATTAATTACACAGGGCTGGAGACTCATCCAAGAGTACAGTAATTGGCGATTAAAAGATACATCTCAGACGTTCAGCACAGAGCCATGACACACCTCAGCCGGAAGGGCTGAACTGGAGGCTTTTCGTTTCTCTGTTGCCTCCTCAGCATTGATTCAGTGACAGAACATCTTTGTCTTTGAAAGCCTTTCGTGGGGACAGATCTGAGGCAGAAAGTTGTCCATTTTGAGAAAGCAAGCTTTTTAAATACGTAATTTGTTCTTTTTAATCTTTCTTTTTTGGGCACATTAGATTGAACAAATCCGTGCTGGAAGAACGCCTATCCTGTAGACTGGAAATGGAGGAGAGGATTGTGGTGTTCATCTGTTTTTGCTGGTTAAGGGATTAAAGGAGCAGCCTCCCCATGTCATTACATTAATTTGCTCTTTATGGAGGAGGAGGGAGGGGGGGGTTGTGATGGAGTCATTCTATACTTTGTAGAAACCAGGCTCTGTTCCCCGAGAAGTTATAGTTAAGACACTATGATTCCATAGCTATGGCCTTCCCCATGTGAACCCATTCCCTAAATCCCGTAGGGAACACAAACAAGAACAGGGCACCACTCCACATACCTGAGACATGTGCTGGGACATTAAAGTGCAAAATGACACGATGCAAACATTTTTCCAGTCATCTTGCTATACGATAGCAGTGGAGGGTAGGAAGACGGTAGAAGAGTAAGCAAACACATCACCATGCATCACAGATCAAAATCAGGGAGACGGACCCATTTAAAGCCTTGTAATTAAGCCACAGGGCTGTGAAAGAAACATTTTGCCAACAAACCGTATCCGCTGCCTCTATCCCCAAAATAACTCCGGGTAAGATGACCTAATTTTCCTATGAAAATTCAAAATGCCTGTATCTCAATTCCTAAATATTATACTTCCCCTTGACACTATCCAAAAATGTTTGCATGGAGGCAGAATGCAACTATAAAAGAAAGTATTCCTTTCCCCTTCTCATCACTGAATTATTCATTTCTGGCTTTTTAAATATTTACTATTCGAAACCGCACCCTCAACGGGACAGAGGCCCGCACTGGCCGCTATAAAAACCAAACTTTTTAAGAATTTAGTATGACGAACCGGGAAGGAAACTTTCCAATGCAGCTACTCAAACCACTTCATTTTGCAAACATTCCCAATGCAAAAGAAGCCTGTAGGTTCGCGAAAAGCCGAGTTTAACAGTCTTGATCGTATTCCCAACTCTTGTACAATTGTGCGTGTCTCTTTCATCTTTCAATCTCGATTTGCATGTTTCATGAATAAGGCATTCGAGCTCCCGCGACAGCAATGAGAAGGGGCTTTTTTTCCGCTGCCTAGTCATTTGGCGGAGAGATGAAACAGGCTCTACAGGATCCCACGGGGAGGATGACATTCAAAAAGATGTAATCCCCAATCACAGAGTAGCGGATACTCCACTACAATGGTGTATTTGCCTTGATTAACGGCGCCGGGCCTCTTCCCGTTAAAGCTTGAGACAACACGGCTGCACTGATGCCCTGGGATTAGCTCCACAGCAGGGGTCCGTGCGCCAGCACTCATGCCTTAGCCCCGATGGACCGGCATACGAGATCCCTCAGGATTATCTCCTCCCGTACTGATCTTACCAGGAGCACAGCCGTGCTCTCTGAAGACCTTACCTTTTGACCCCATTGTGAAGCCTGATCTCACCTGTGGGCCATAATGATCTCCCAATTGCAAAACAAAAACTGTAAATACCCCCCTCTCCCACCGGTTCCGCAGTCACTTTAGACACTTCAGATTTGTTTTTGTTTTTTAAAATCTCCAGCTATGTACTGTACCATTCACCCTTATTGATGGAAACTTCTCCCTGAATGAATGTTAGCAGAATCTTTACTTTCTTAAGAACTTCACTAGCTAGTACTCTCTCTCTCTCTCTCTCTCTCTAGGATTGTTGAACATCAATTAAAGGCTATTATTTTAAATTCTCTTTACGGCACATATTTAGCACTGCGGGATGCATATTGCTTCCCCACTTAAGTACATTTTATATGCTCAGTATAATGTAATCCACTGCAAGATCATAAAAACGAGGCAAGCCTTTTACCCAAGAATGCTAAGAACAGGTGAGGCCACTGCACTGACTTTCTGGGTGAGGCTGTACCTTTTAAGGCTCTGCATGTGAACATTCCATGCTTACAGTGCCATTTCTTTAAAAAAGTTTCCAAGCTGTAGAGTGGAAAAAGGGTTGTTCTTTGAGCCTCAGCAGACAAGCAGCAGACCATCTCTGAATCATTTACTGAGCTGCAAAATGGGATCATTCGGCAGGAGTGGTTAGATAAGAAGGCTTGGAGACAGAAAGGAAGACTGGAAAGCTGGGGGGTGGGGGGTGGGCAGTGCCGTGGCGATGATCCCCCTAAACCGGGGGATGGAAACTGGGCAGCGAGAGGCTAGGTGCCGAGTGCACGCACTAGTTTGAAGGGGAATAATTACCAACGGCTCACTGCCTTTGATAGGATCATTCATGACAACCTCAACACCACAGGCAAGGGAATGCCTGCATGAGTGCATAATAATTGCAAGGACATCCATCTCTATTTGTTCAGCATCTTTACTCTTCTTTGCATGTCCTCAAGAGTCTTGGTTAATGGACTAAGACCTCTGCACACCGCTTGTGTGGTGGCTGACCACAGCAGAAAGCAGTAAGGTGTTTTATACCAGGCTCGCATTCTAGATCTGTTATGCTCGGGGATTAACTTGGATTGAATTATTTTCCAATCATACCTTGGGTGGGCAGAGCAGCGCTGGCAGTTTAAATGCTGCGCGGAGATTAGCCTCTCTTTCCTGTCCATTTCCACTTAGTTGCACAGTGTGCATATTGTGCATAATTACATATTTCAATGCATTTACGGTGCGCAAAAATGTGTAATACAGGCATAGTAATTATACACCATAAATCCGTAGTACTGATATGTAATTATGCCCATTTATTGTGTGCAAGAGAATTCCACAAGCATTATAAAGACATGTAATGCGTCATATTTAACAGAAACATAGAGATATAACCCCTGTAAACCTCAACTGCAGCACTTTAGGTGAGTCTGCTAGTCAGCAAGTTTGACATACTGGTTCCAACTAAAAAGAACTGAAAGGTAAAAAGTGAGTAATACAACACCTTTAGGTTAGGTTCACTTTTGACAATTGTTTTTACATAAAATTACAAAATTCTGTTTTTACTTTGGTAGATAATTTTTGCAGCTACTTCACTGGAACCACCCACTGTTTATTTTAGCTGCAGCTGATTTATTTTTTGAACCTCCTCCAACTCACCTCCATTTAACAAAAAGTACATTATTTATTTTACCTAAGCAGCACTACACAGCTACACCCTTAGCTCACAAAATAGCTCCCATGGTACAGTAAAGCTGCTAAATCATTACTTGGACCACAGAAATATCAATTCTGATTCATTTCTTGACACAGTAATAGTGGAGTCCATGCACTACAACCTCTGAACCAGCTGCTGCCACTTACCCTATTGTCACAACCCTCTTAACCACTCACAAAAATGGGCAATTCTTAGGAAATTACCATATGAAATGTGCACACTTAATGTTTATTGGCTGTGACATTCAAAATTTCAATGAGCTCTCTGGCCTTTTCCCAGATGATTTTATGTACCATGTATTCAAGGCTTGTTTAGCCAAAGACTTCTCATCATGTCACATAATTCTTTCTTTAGGAGCCGAGAGTTCACTATGGAAGCCAACCTCCACTGCAGCTCTTTTTTTTAACAAATTGCCTCAGCTGGCAGTAAAGCAAAGAATGCATCCACCAGGCAGTTTACAGAATGATAAACTGAAATGGATCTCAATGTACTTTACTGTTCACTCACGATTTAGGCTTCTGAGATGAAACTTCATTTTTTTCTCCATGCATGTTCCTTGTAAATCCAATCAGAATCTATAATCCGCCTGTGTTTACAGTCAACAACAATCAGAAAAGAAATGAATACTCAGACCTAGGTCAACAAAAAATCACAATGATGTCAAAAGCACTTAGAAAAATTTTATCACTAAAAACACAGTGGGAATAGCTGAAATGAACAGTTTTTAAAAGCGTACGTTCCAAAGACACCTTCTGTATGTTGATGCATTAATAATAAGAGCGTGCCAGTGAGAAAAAATAAACAAGTAGAAAGAAGGAAAAGCTATCTTATGAGCACTTCTATATAATCTACATGCATGTGGACATGCATGCAATGTAGACATATCCTTTGGTTAGTCTTTCCATTGACAGTTGCATGCCCGCGCACGTTTTAAGCATCAACTCACCGAAATCCAACCTATTTCATTGCCTTCGAGGATTGAGTGAGATTAGCAAGACTAATGCATGATCACCTCCCTAAGAGGTATGACTCTTTACGGGCAACATAAAGTCAAGTTATTGGGCCATGTATAATTACATAAGTAAATGGCTTAATGATTAATGGCAATAGAGAAACATATGCTAATTGTTTTCTGTGCCTTAGATAGCGGTGTCAAGTTTTCTTTGTGGAGTTTTTAATGACTACTTAAACAATTTATTTGTACTTACAATAACTTGTTGGCTGAGACAGCTATTTGCAGTTTAATAATAACACTCATGATGAAACCAAACATTGACATCAGTCTTCCCGAAAGCAATATGAACTAAAGCAACAAACATTCAAATTTTCTGCCAGTGCTGTGAGAATGAGGAACAAGTTTCTGGGGACAGTTTACTCTAAAATATAAACTTTACCATAACACAGATTTTTGCCTAATTTACCAATAAGAAATTACAGAATAGCCATCCGTGCAGCTCACAGAACGTCAAAAATAGCAAAACTACTCTAAGTGAAATGTTAACAGCGACAAAGAAAGCAATAAAAAGCATGTCAAACATACCAGCCATTGTAAACACCCATCCATCAGCAAGTTTAAACCCCACAAGTCCCACAGTCACATGAGGTTTAGCACATTTTTGTGTTGCTTTTAGTAGCTTTAGTAGCTATTGACACAAACTGAAACAATCCTTGGTATGTTAATGTCAAAATAACATCCAGCTGTGGTCTGGTTGCATGAGGAGATATAAATATGCCCAAAAAGCAAGGCTTTGCATCTCTTCAGTAATAGCTCCCTCGCAAAGTAGTTTGTGTCTCTAAATATCATTTTAGCAAACTGGATTTTCCTATGTAAGCATTGGGAACATTTGCATGATAAATGGTAACAAACTGAATGAGTTGGATTCAGTTCAACGAGATGGTAAAGTTTCAAGTGAAACATTTTATTGCTTGTCAACTATTAATACTAAAGAACTACACTAACTGAAGAGAATTTCATGGTTTTAAATGATACAGCATGCAAAATAGCAAGATTAATGTGATGCAGTAAGGAACATATGTTTATGTTGTAGGCAAGGGGAGATATATATATATATAGTCAATATATAAAAGGAAATATGAACAGTAGTCCAGTATAGTAAGAATATAACAGCAGTCATGTTACAGTATGGGTAAAGAGAATACATAAGTGACGGCAAGGATTGATCATGTAAACATGAAATAATAGTAGGCAAGAGTAGGCAATGGTTTAGTAAAAATTAGTAGGTTTTGTTTTGCGTTTAGTTGAAGGAAAATACATCATTTTAAACTGACCACTCCACCAACTTGATATCATTTAAACATACTGAACTATTCTACAAAATTGATCTTTATTTGGCATTCAGTGGATATAAGGTAAGGGTAATTTAGGGGGGATTCTGACTATGGAGCACGCTGAATATCACTGCATTGATATTAACACATTTAAGCAATGCACGTGCTAACCTGAGACAAGCATCTGCATTACTGAATTAAATGGGAGGTGCTCTTTTAGAGCATGTGTGTCCTGAAAGCAGAAAAATTAGAATTGGAGCATATGGGGCTAGTGCTGTCCTATTAAAATGCTCAAGCCATTACAGTAATCATTTAAGAATGTGAAAAAGAGGCAGGGAGGTAAGTCAATTTAAAGCTACAGAAAACAAAACTAAAAGTCCTGATACTAACAAATGAGTAAAACATATTTTTTGTAAACTCTTAATAGTAATAATAATCATTTTTTTATTTTTGGCATTGTTTCATAAATTCGTTAATGCTGTGTATGCAGATGCTAAAAAACATACTGAAAATGTATGCCCCATGTACACTTATAGGCTGCATTTTTCAATTCATGTGGCATGTAAAGATTACACTGAACTGGCTGACTGTATGGAAATTTAGGCAGCTAAATTGCCATACATTATTGGTCCTAATGCTTTAGTCAGTTATCACTCAATGCTACTTTTTTGAGAGAGAGAGAAAAACAATGAATTTAAAGTTAATACAATTTTGCTTCATGTACGGCTTGTCAAAATATAAAATCCCTAATTCCAAAGAAAAGTCAGACAAAATTAAAAATGCATATTTTATGTTCATAGGGGCCACGTTGAAGTGTGCGGTTTGGAAGCCACCCTGGATTCTTACGTTAGAAACTGCGCATTTTTATATCCAGCAGCACAACTGGAACATTTGTCCAAGTGTGTAGTCTATGTCCACATGTCATAGAATAATAGGCTATGGCATGCTAAAACTCTGAGGCATTATTAATCTAAACGCTGTAGGTAGTACAGCGACTAAATTGAATACAATTGCAAGAACGTGTATGTCCTGAGGAATAACGCTAACGTGCACGCATTCACGATGCGAACATTAATTGAATATTGAATTACATTGAATGTAATTTCTTGTTAACAAATACTTTAAGTCTAAAAAAATCTTACAGCAAATCATCAAGCATGTTTATACGCAAAGGGCCATCCATTTCACTGTCCATGTTTATGTTTCTATCCCCACTTTTCTGCATTTGATACGCAGAGCGCAGCGAGAGCGCGCAACACTACATGCATGATGCAGTAACCAAGCGTTTCATATGGTTAAGAAAATTAACGTACCTATCCACGCTGATCACGCACAGGGTCATTATAGAGGCCGTGCAGCACATTACATCCATGCCAATGAAGATGTTGCAGAACACCTCCCCAAAAAGCCACTTGCCCCCAGTTAGGTCCGTCACTATCACAAAGGGCATCACTACAAGAGCTACAGAGAGGTCTGCGACGGCCAGGGATACTAGCAGGTAGTTCGAAGGTTTCCTGAGTTTCTTTACAACGCAGACGGCTATCACCACCAGAGTGTTCCCCATTACAGTGACCGCTGTAATAACAGCAAGCATCACCCCAATGAAAATTCTTTGCGCTGTACCGAAGTCAAGAAGTTCTTCCCCGCACGACTTATTTGGCATAATCGTGGGACCCGTAAGGTCGTAGAAATGAAGTGCTGTGCCATCGATAACTTCCGACACATATTCTCCCGGACTGTAAGTGGGATCAAAGCCAGAGGTGTTGAACATCACGACGACGAAATCCCGATGGTGGCGCAAGGGACACCTCGCCAACAGTGCGCTCCCGCCAAGCGCATTCTTGTGGTCAGACTTTATCTGGCGTCAGGTCCAGTAGCTTATTTAATATCCAAAATCAGTATCCGCGATGGGGGAAAAACATGCGAACAATCAAAATACTTTGTTGAGTTTCGTTGTGAATCGGTTTCCTCTCCAGTGCGGGGAAAGTGAAATGTGTGGGGCAAGTGGCAAATAACAGCGCCACCTCCTCCTCACGTTTCGTCTTCAGAGAGCGTAACACTTGTCACTCGCCTGCCAATTGAGAATTATGACAAGCTACGATGTAGGTTAATAAACAGTGAACTTGTTTCCTGTTGTGCAAAGTTTCTGCCAAGAAAACCGCGTTGTTGCCGGAAAAAATAAGTTCAAGCCTCAGATCCTCCAATATGACTCAGCGCTTACAAATAAGATACTGGCTGACAGCAGATAGCAGGGTAATGAATGCTGCTATTGATTCGTGTGTGCGCTCTCTTAAGAAAGTGGTTCAACTCCCTATGCTCCATAAGCTGAGCGTGACCAAACTCCATGCAGTGAAATTTACACAGGATACAAGTATATTTCGTGAGATAAACATGAAATCCCACATTTTGTCGACAAAATATTTAAAATAGGCAACATAATGCATGTTGATTCCCCATCGCTAGTTTAATTTAACTGCGATGGCAATCGAGCAATACTCCCCTCCAATATACAAATTAAGCTCTCAGTCAGGAGCATAGACTCTTTTCTAGATATCTCCAGATTTTAAAATAAAAATGTTTCCTTAACGTATTCTCAGAGGCATGTAATTGGGTGTTTTATTCAGCTGTTAGCATCGATGTAGTCCTGTAAATTAAATATTACATTCATAAATTATTATTCAAAGGCATTTGTCACGTGATTACTGGCCTATTTCATTCACGAGAAGGAACTGTTTTTAATCTTAGGATCTCGACTGTGTATCCGTATCATGATTGTGTACCTTGTCATTATGCATTGTAAATTATGAATGTTGCTTTCATTTGCATTTATATGCATTTCCATGCACACTTCCCATGCTGTTATACTACCTTAATTTCTAAATAAATAAATAAATAAATAAATAAAAGTATTTCGATCGGATCGATAATCTTAAATATTCGAACAGCAAATCGGGAACAGGCGCACATGACACAAAACTAAAATAAATTAAGGCCTTGTAGCTATATTCATTGTACCCCAAAGTCTTATACTGTTTTTAAGATGCTTAGATAATAATATATTTAATAAACTGTGATTTAGCTAAAATATTTATGACGTTGATCTTATTTGCTTTATGAGATCATATGAAAGCATCACTTAGTGCAAGGTAATATACAAGCAATTATGGAAAAGCTATTTTTCTACATTGTCCATGCACACTCTTATACATCAACTTCTGTACAAAAAAAAAAAAAGTTCATACTCCATTATGGTTAAGCTGGCTTTGGAGCCCAGCAGTTGCTGGTTCGATTCCCAAGCACAGCAGAAGTTTTTATTCTTGCATGTTTGAACGAGGTAATTGAGCTTTTCTGTAACTACCCACCTGCATGAATTGATAGAGTGTAAAATACTTTAAATAACAAATGCATATTACTTATATCATGTGCATAATATGGCATGTAGCCTTTTAAATAAATGTAAGCTGTGTGTTTGTGTATGTGTGCATGCTATGAAAATAAATAATGCAATGTAACTGAGAGGGAGAGTACGCAGCTGCTGGGAGAGTACATAGCAGCTCCAAGGAACTGGACAGAGAGTGACAGACAGGGGGTGTAACACATAATGGGCCCTGTGCAAATGCAGTCTCTGTGGGCCCTTGTGCCAAAGCAATCTTGTTTGTCTGGGCCTTTTAAGCACCCCCTGCCTCCCCCCATCTTGGGGCCCTAGGAAGGCGGTTCCACTATCCCCCCAGTTAGAATGCCCCTAGTGACAGCTGTCACATATTAACCCCTTGGGGTCTTAAACTCAAGATTTTATTGCCAAATCCCTTACCATTGCCATCCCTTGTCAGGATATATTCAGTGTCACTGTTATGTAGAGAACAGCCTGGTGCCCACATAGTGATAATGATGACTGTTGCATTGGACTTGGGCTCAGGGGTGTGCGATGCCCATTGCCAGTGTCCAGTGTGCCCTTAGCACTGCCACAGTAGCAATGAGAATGTTGTAACAGTAATGAAATGCGTGGACATGTTTGAACCGTAATGAGGGGGGATGGCAAGAAATGAACTGACGTACAGGAACCTGACAGCCTCTCAGCTGACCCTGCTGGAGGAACGGCAGAGCAGAGAGGTTTTCCTTAAGCAGAGGCTAGTTTCCAACTGTTTTGGTGGTCAGTGATGTGGGTTTGACACAGGGACAAGCGATAAGTCATATTCTCCGGTGTCACTACATATTTGATCATTTTGGACATGACATGACATTTAAGAGGCCAACCTTCAGCGAGGCTTCTTTTGGTAAGCTTTGCTAGCTTTGATCCAAGCACGCTTGCCAACTGCCTGATTTTGAGTGGACCAGTTCAATGCACTCTGCAGCCCTGTCGTGGGCTGAAGCAACAGATAACCTTCCTGTCAGATGGCAGACATGCTCTCAGGCAGTTGCCACTTCTCAACCGTGCTCTCTCCACCCCACAGCTTCTTCTACAGTGTCACTGTGTCCCAGTGGACATCAGCACGAACAGATGACTTTGAAATGAGGGCCTGTTGTCAACCAACACCTGAGAAACCTCCTTCTCTGAATGCTTACAGCTTCAGGGACATCTTTTAAGGAGGTGTCTCGGGGTGCATGGTATGACACTACGTCTTGTTAGTGGTACCAGTTTTGATGTTTTTCAAACGCAAGACAAAACATTTGAAGGAATAGTTCTGTCAGCAAACAAAATAATTGGCACAGACCAAGCCATTGTAGCGTCCCTACACCGAGACCTAATGTGCAATAAGGTCAGGCAAATGTCTAAAGGTGTTAGCCAGCCTCTCCATGACAAACCATGCAAAAAATACAGATGCAGGAGAGGCACTCTTACTCTTCCACAACACAAAATCCACGCAAGGAGACTGGGAGCTCATTCATTCCAGCAGCTATTTGGTTTTACAATGACCATTGTTATTGAACGTAAAAATGTCAATTTGAAGAATATGCACTCAGTTGCTGCTTTATGAGGTACACCTGCTTATTAAGGCAAATAGTCTGCAAGTCAATATATAAAGTCTGCAGACATGGTAAAGAGGTCAGTTGTTGTTGTTCGAACCAAACATTAGAATGGGTGGTCTCAGTGTGATCTAAGCAACTTTGGATGTGGTATGAGTGTTGGTGCCAGATGTGATGGCTCCAGAGTCTCAGAAACAGGTTCCCTTCTGGGATTTTTGTGCATTATAGTCTCTAGACATTGCAGAGAGTGGTGCGATAAACAAACTAGAAAGAATGCATTCACTAGAGTGCAGAAGTCCACCAAGGTACAATAATCTCCCCTCACATGAATGTGCACAGAAAATGTCTTGGCAATCCAGTCGTTACATTTGAGAAATGTTTTGCCTGGTGGTGGTGATAGAGGAAAGGTCATGCTGTCTCCAAAATCAACAGGTTTCCTCCTCTTGGGAACACGATTGTACATAGCAAATTTTACGGCAGAAGACCATGGCAGATGCCACTTATGTCAGCTAAGTATGGGAAGATGAGGCTACAGTGAGCATGTGATCTCCAAAAAAAAAAAAACTTTAATACATAAAACATTAGCTTTTAAATCATAATTGGCATTGTGACAATGCGTTTTCCTGATTCATTTTTTTAGCACTGAAACTACAACCAAATGACCAAAATTAATTTCCCTTAATGGTGTAATAAAGGATAATCTTGATTTTATATATGACAGTTTTTTCAAGCATGCTGCCATCAAATGATCAAAGCATAAGTCAAATGAAAAGCTTTTCACTGAAAGTTCGACAAGCAATCACTCCAGAACCCAAGATAACACTGGATTGGAAACCGAGGTATCTGCTTCATACTTTAAATGACCCCATTCACGCTTTGTTCATTTCTGACAATTGTAATCCACTGTTATTATATGACTGATAAAAAGGGTCTTTTCTATTGCAGCCTTATTGTTTGCTCTCTATATTGCTGAAGGGGGAATCAATTCCTGGAGCTCTCAATGACTGTGCCTGAGGGTGAATCATCCTGTTATTCTTGAGAAAGTGGAGATGTGGAGGTGGTGTGGTTCCGATCTATTTTGTAATTATAAAACGGCATAATTGGCTCATTCCAATCAGACGCGGCGGTCTGTCTCTTCCGTCTTCTCTCTCTGATTGCATTTGGTTTGTTTCTGGCAGGGTGGGATTTTCGTACGCTTAAAATTCATGGTGATGAAGACGAGCACTGTTTGTGTGTATTGCTGCCAAATTATGCCCTCCGTACCCGTGACCTTAGCCTGTTGAATCTATCTAGCAGTGGAGTGGTGAGATGAATATTACTGGATAATCATAATTGCATTAACATATGTGAACATTGAGCCAAATGCGTATGGTTAAAATCTATGGTTGCATTGATGCAGTACCAACCAGTGAAGCAACAATTTGCCTGAATGAATTAACTACACAAAATAAAACAGCAGGGATGATTCCTTTAAATACTCAATATTGCCTGCACATAACACTGTGCTTGCTTTATGACCATGCTAATAATTCCAGTACAGAATATTTAATATTTATTAAAGTGAATGTATATCTTTTGCTGAGTGAAAACCACTGAATACGAAAGCCATGACAACCAAATATGCCTATTAAAATAAAATTACCCATAATATTATTAACCTGTTGCAGTATTGCAGTTTTATTGTCTGAATTTATAAGCAGAGGATGAGTTTCTGCTGGGCAGGGTTCTGTGGGTCACGCACTACAGCACCAGTTCAAATCAGCGAGAATTATTCCTTTCCTTCGACTGCCAACAATTCTCTCGTAGTGTTTGACCTTTATTGTGGACAACAGTTCCTGGCTTGTGGATGAGTGCATCGGAAAAATGCACATACTTAATTTGCAGGGCTCTGTACGTGGGTGGCACCACAGTGACACGAGGGGTATAATTTGTCATTCCAATTCCAAAACAAGGGAGCGCAAATTTGTGAGAAGTAAATTCATAAATGAATGTATAAAAGACAAACTATGAAGTTGCCATGGACACAGACAACCAGTGAACCAACAAATGACGTAATGTAATGAGTTAGTAGCAGAAAGATTTCTTTGAATTATTAAACTGCTGTTTAAATCCTTCAACACACTGCGTAAAAGGATGGGGTCGTGTGAATATTTACTCAGGAATGAGCCAGTTGTTCTTGGAAGAACCAGCTGGAGGTGGAAACCCACGAGGATAAAATGTGTCTGGGAAAATGTATCTGATGTGCTGAAGCAATAGCTGGGCTGTAACTGGAAGATAAAGGAGACCAATGGCTTGAAAACCATCACTGATGAACAGTTGTCCTCAGTCAGTTCTCTACAAAAACAGATTGCGTAGATGTGGTGGCGGAAGTCATGGACGTCAAAGTATCCTCTGTGTTTCCCTTTTTTATGCATGCTTGTAGCCTTATCTGCTTATACTTCCCTTAAGTAACTGTGACATTTGCACCAGTGGATAGCATTTGAAACAATTAGTACTCTTTAAAAAATATGTGATGACATTTACATCAGAGGATATCATTTGAAACTTGGTGCACTTTAAAAATATATGTATGATAGATTGTATAATGCATTCTAATTATGAGGGAAATGCATTGAAGCCACAGTAAATGGATTAGCTTTAAGTTCCCACAGTAACCATGCTTTGAATTAGGTTACCCAAAGCTAATAGAAAAGCCAGGCTTGTGGTGGGTTGTCAAGAATCTGTGGTCCATAATACCATGCAAAGCTAACACTGACCAGCTGTTCAGAAATGATAAAAACTGTTGGTGTTAAGCTCTTCATAGAGCCGTCTGCACTCTAGATGGGGTAGAGAATAGGAAGATTGCCAAATGGGGGGTGGGGGGGAGGGTGGTGAATGGGTGAGAGAGGGTGGTCAGCCTGAGCTTGTGGGCTTAGGGTGGGGGCAAGAGGGTATCTGGAACTGTGTGTGGGGTAAAGGTAAGTGAGGGTGAGGTCTCTCAGGTCACCCCCAAGGCTGCTGCCGACTGCCATTGTTGTGCAATCTTAAAGGAGAACAGAATTACTCATACATATGTTTTGTCATCATTATGTTTTCCCTCTCAGTGAACTTAAACTTTAATAGGATTTGTTTTTTTGTCCTTCTTTATAGCCCCTTTGCCATCTCTTTGTGAAAATCTCCTTTTTTTTACCCTATTTTGTTTATCAATTCATATTTCTATTTCTTGTGTTCTGATTTTTTGTTAGCCCAGGGAGGAAAGGGTGTATGCAGTAGGTGGGGGAATGATTGAAGTTCAAAATAACCTTGACACTGTTAAATGGAATTACCCTGGTGATCCCCCATTTTTTGTAATGAAAAAAAAACTGATCACAAAAAAGGAAAAAGCATTCTTTCAGAATTGAACACAGAAAGGCCTATGTAGGTACTTTCCTCAATGTTCAAAGATTTTCCAGTATAATATGCTCAATGCATGCTTGCGGATGCACTGTTGTGAGGGTGTCATACCCACAACATGTCAGCCAAAGTTGAACTGGGCATGAAGCAAGGTTGTCATGAAGCGGCAGTGCATACTGGCTGCGGGTTAAATCATTGTAGCCAGGTTTATCACACAACCAATGTTCACCTAAGGCAAAACGAGGCTGGCACTAACTAATGAACTTAAGGGATGGTTGATAGGCTGCACAAATTGGGAAATCAAATGCATAACTAATGACAGATTAGCATGCACAGTATAATGTCTATACTTTTCAGAAAACATTTTCAGAAAACATTGTTCAGGTCAGTATTTCACCAATGATATCCTCACGAAGAAATCCACTGTTGGAATGGCTAGTAACTTGTATAGTAGTACAAATGTTCTTCGTCATGTAGGCTAATTGTTTCACCTGATTTTAGTTTACATCTTTTAAAGATTGTCTGCTTTATATTTTTGGAAGAAGACAAAAAAAGTGTTGAAGGAAATTAATATTCCCAGCAATTTCTGAATATAGATATATTGAACTTAGACTAAGGCCACTCTGTCCATATTTGGGTAATCGTATTATCTCCAGGTTCTCTGATCTCTGCCATTTGCTCTATTTAACTAATGATATGGTTTATATCTTGGCATTACAGAAGATCCCTGAAAATGAAATTGCATGCCAGAAAGCTAAGCCAAAACAAAACTCACATGAACAGCTAGAATAAGATTACCCCACAATCATGTGATGTAAGAAATTAGCCAATGGTGCAGTACCCTTCATAACTGAAGGCAGTTTAACACATAGGTCAGGAGCTGGACAATATGTGAATCTTAAGAAAGGGAGATAATTGCACCAGCATATGAAATACACCAGTGAAGCTAAGGACAAGGAGTGTTCTTGGATATAACAGTTTAGTTTCAAGGTCATTTTTACTGCAGGCAAAGAACAAGCAGATATATTGAAATTGTGTTAGATAGTTACATTCTGCTAGTGGACTACAGATATGAGCTTGAATTAATTTGAAGTAATTTTCTTGGTTGAAACAACAACAGCAATAATAATAACAATAATGCTTGTAACATGCACGCTGGAATACGCTCCCGCACCCCGCGTGACCCTGCCCAGAATAAGCAGGTATAAAAAATGGATGAATGAATAATAATAATAATAATAATAATATTATGTATTAGTTAAATTTTAAGTTAAAGTGTCCTTAGCTTTCCGGTATAGCCTATAAATGAATGTCATCCCTTTTTTGTATTTAGTTCCCTTTGACTGTAGCTCCCTCTTTTGGATGTATTTAGAGCCCTCGTTTTAATTTTCCTTGAGAGACTTCTGTCAAATTACTGCATTAGGCCTAGTTTGTGCTTGAATTTTTATTTTTAAAATGATTTATTTTTCTTTCACAAAACATATGGGGAAAGAGGTATATAGTTAGGCGTGATGGCTGTTACTCCAGTTGTACCCTTGCGCAATGCAGACTACAAGATCTGAAAGAATAGATATGAAAAATGTATGATATGCAAGTCAAAAATGGTAATGGTATCTGCTAAATAATGGAATAGCCTATGTAGCCTAGGATCTATGAATGCTCAACATTGAAGAGAACACTGCTGTTTAACCATCTCCTCTAAAGTCCCTATTTTCACTGACAGATCTGGCAGCTGGAACATTAATGTCAAATAGTATCAGTATCAAGTATGGTTTATTCATTTATAGCCGACAAATTAACGGAAGGTCTCGGGATCACTGCAGAATGAATGTCATCGGCAGTAGGCTGGACATTAGGCTACAGAATGTAGGCTATTGTGGAAAAATATAAAAGTGTATTTTCGCCTTTGATTAAGTAAATTTTTTTTCTTTCTGTATGAAACAGAAATGGACAGAGGTTGTGCGTGTTGGTTATCCTTCCAAAAAATAGTAATTACAGCAGCAGAACATGATTAGCCTAAATGAAAATATGTTGGACAAATCTGAAGTTTTCGATTTCACAACCATCTTTGCCTACAAACCCAAACACGTGGATTTTTCTCCCATTTTTTTGCATGTGGAAATATTCGAAGAGGAAGAATACGCGTTTCGATTTGATCGACAAAAAACCAGCCACTGTTGTATTCCGAATGAAACCGCGTTTTGGTTGCATGTCCAATAGCTACCCAATCATTTCGAAAGGCGGTTCCTTATCCGTTTCCCGGCTTTTCTGTTGATGCGTTGTTGCGCAATAATGAAGTTTGATGAGGACATTTAGGCTATTGAGATCGACGTGCCTGGCAACTTTTAGAAAATGTAAGGTTCTGTATCTCCAACAAATAAGTCAATCAGTGCAAGCGAGATAACAATTACCAAGACAGTTAACATCAATCTTATGTGTTTTTTGCTCTAATGCACTCCCAATTTTTACTTTCCTGCAATGTTTTCCAGGCGTGCGTGGTCAGCTGTCTAGCCAGCAGGCTAATTAGAAAAGGGAATCATTGCTGTGGTTTGTGTTTGGGGTAGAAAAAGTCATGCTCTTCTAAACAAACTTGAGATTTCATTAGCTATGATTGATCTCATTAAAATATAATACGATATATTGTCGAATTTTATTCATTGGCGGTTAATTTCGCAAAATTGGATTAAAAAATCTCGCTGGTCAATTTTTACACAATAGCTGTTGCTAGCTCACAAGCAAACGTAATTGGATAAGTTTGCATATGTTATACGTTACATCTACGCGAGTCAGTTGGTTATGACGACAGCGTAGCAGCTAACGTTAACATTATACAGGTAGCCAAATATTACAGACACCAGCGAAGTTATGAAGTTGTTTCTTAAGCCAGTGAATTGGGAAGTCTTGGTCAAGTGGCTCATAATGTCGGTTCTGCGGCCTCCTAGTGACATTTCGGAATGCAGTTCTTCCGTCTCTTGATTAGTAACGTTAAAGGTTATAGAAAGCAAATCGAACCGCATATGAAATTGATTTTGTCTTAAATTAGTATAGCATGTAGTTTTGGTTTTTTGGTATTTTCTTTGCATTTGCCTAATAAGTGTTCATTTTAACGTGCTGTTCTGTTTCAGTGACTAAGGTGTCCACACTTTCAGCATGTGGACTCCCTCAGAATTTTGTACAGAAAACTGTACAAGAGTTTGAAGATGAATACACTCTTTCAATGCATGCCACTGTTGCTCTCCCACATAATTTAATTTGCTCACATATAGACCAAATTTGCACCATTACAGGATTATAGGGTGTTCATGTTTGACAGCTGCACCTGGTAGCCCACTGGCTGTGCTGTACATGTAAGTGTCTTAAAACACATCCTTGTTGACCATTATATTTCACCTTTCAGAAAAAAATGGATCCAAACAAGCCACGGTTTCCTGGCTTGCCCGGTGCCCCCCGCATGCCATGGATGCAGCAGCAGGCACGGGGCAGAGGTCTGCTCCCAGAAGAACCAGCTATAGGTCGTGCCCGGGGGCTGCCATTGCCCGAGGAGCCTGGCTATGGCCGTGCTAGGGGCATGCCCTTACCCGGTCCCCCTCCTGCATTGCAGTATGGCAGAGGGACACCGTACGCTGTTGGGGAGCGCCCTGTGGGGTTTGCCCGGGGGCTGGCCTTGCCAGATCAAGAGTGCGGGTTGGGCCGTGCCCGAGGGCTGCTCCTCTCCGCCACTGAGCCGAGTGTTGGGCATTCGGGTGAAACGCGTCCTCCAAGCCAGGCGACTGGTTTTGGGCAGCCTGGGCCACAAGCCCCCCCGGAGCAGCGTGCTGTGACAGACCTCCCTACAGATATGCCAGGTCTGCAGGCAGAAGAGGAAGGAGTCCCCAACATAAAGCAGGTGAGTTTGATCTTCACTCAAGTTGTCTTCCTTTTGATATGCCTCACACCTGGCCTTTACTGGAGTCGTATGATTCGCAGGTGCCATTGCCCGCCCCCTCAGTATCATTGGTGTCCATGTTTCGGGGGATGGGGATTGAGCCCGTCAAGACTTCCTGGGGGAGGGGAGTGCCATCTCTAGGTAAATCAAGAGTCAAATCCAGATTAAACGTAACTCCAGACAAAAATTGAAGGAGTTGAAAAAGAGTAATTATACTGAAAAAACTTTTTATTTCATCAAGATGAAGTGGCAATGTAAAACCGTAAAATATCTAGGTGCTTACGTGATTCTTTGAAATGGAGGGCTTTCCAAGTCCTGGACTTTTTGTGCTGAAGCCACTGGATTATTGCATCACGACACACAGGGCGGGGAGCGTTCGGAGACGCCGACACAGAGCTGAAATCAACCGCGACCCCCGTGAGAGAGAGGCGGGCGGAGGAGGTGGGACGTGGAAGGTACGGAGCAAAGGCCCTATGTCAGTCCACCCAGGGTACCTGCGGGGTAACTGAGGCCCTGACCTCTCGCTCCGTTTGAATGGGTCTCCGGTGGCAACGCAACAGGAAGCTTTTAACATGAATTATGCATTCGTGCTAGTCGAGCTTCTCCCCATGGTTCTCAGTTCATTGCCTGAACAATGTTGACTTAAATCATTGTTGAATGAATTACCCTTTGGTTTGTCTAGGGACATTTTCTGATTGTTATGGAAATTTTAAGATACCATTGTAATCAGTTGTGAGCCAAATCCCCGTTAAGAACAAAGCTTTTCATTTATTAACAGTGGCAGCAATGATTATTTTACTGAAAAGCTAACTTCACATTTATTGTTGATTTTTATCTTTACACTCGTAGGTATCCAGCCCTGTTTTTTAATAACAATAACATGAGATAATTTTGCTGTGAACCAAACAAGTTCATGCTGTCTTATTCTCATATTAAGGCCAAAATCCTTTGCTGCAATTCTGGTCATTACATTTACAAGCTTTTCTGTTGCTTCTTTTGGAAACTGGGATCTCTGAAAGGCACTATAGCTGCTTTTGCTCTGCTGTGTTGTAACCGTGATCACAGGTTCTGGATTGGTTGCCATTGCCAGCAGAGGCAGGCCCTGATTTTGACATGTGTTTCTAGTGTCCTGGGACAGATGGTGGGCGTCGGGCGGGCCGCACCTTCACCCATGAGCTGGGGGAGGGGGCCCAGTGCGTCCCCTTTTCTTGCCCCCACCACCCTCCCATCGCCTGCCCCGCCTTTCCCTGAGCCCGCTCTGCCTGTGATGAAAGAGACCTCGAAGCCCGCAGGAAGCCCTCCCCCACCCGCTGTGCCCAAAGGAGAGCTCAAGTTGGAGGCCCCACAGTAAGTTTCGTACTCACGGACGAGCTTTTCTAAAGCACGCTGCTCTACAAGTTTAGCTAATGAGCAGATTTAGCTAATTGCTCGCTACGGGGTAAATGGGGAAGCAGCAGAGTAGGCCTTCTGGGCCGAGTTTTCGGTCTGCTCGCGCTCAAAGAGAAAAGTGAGAGATAGCGGAGCGAGAGAGAAGACGGACGCTCCGTCCTTTTGGAAACCCGCTCCACGCCCCAGTCAAATTAGCTCCGCTCCACTCACGCTCTGTTGTGAACATCGCTTCTCTGTCTCCTAGGGAGGTCTTTGTTATTGCCGGCCTTTGTTTAGAATTTTCTGTTGACTCGCTTCTGTTGATCTTTGTTTAATTGCAGCGAGCCGCTGGAAAAGAGAGGCACCAAAGGAACCCCTCTGCACATCGGCTCAAACCACATCCCAATCTGCTGCAAGAACGAGGCAGTCTTTCAGTACCACGTCACGTTCACGTGAGCGTAGGAGCTTTGCTTTCGCCATTACTTTCCGCGGCGCCACCTAAAAGTAGAAGAATGCTGTTAGGCACAGCGTGAAATGTCGTAGGCAAAAGTTCATGTGGTGCAAACTCTCACGTGCGGCGAATAGTAATCTGTGCTCGTGTGGTTCAGGCCGAATGTTGAGTCCATGGGCATGCGGTTCGGGATGATGAAGGACCACCGCTCCACCACAGGGGAAGTGATCGCCTTCGACGGCTCCATCCTCTACCTCCCTGTCAGGCTGGACGAGGTCAGCTGCCCCTCAGATCTGTGCGGTCCACACTAAGAGCACGTGAAGTGATGCACACTCCGTCTCAGTTCTCCACCCTTTAGGCGTAGCCTAGCTGTGAGTTGTGAAACAGCTTCCCAAAGTGCTACTGTCTGTGCAAGTAATTTAATTTCAGATTAAACATATTCACCAATCAAACAATTGAAGTTAACTCTGATGCGAGGAAATATGAAAGCAGTTTGTGTTTGATAACGCTGTAATGAAATTTCTACAGCAGTAGTTCTCAAACTCGGCCCTGGGGGACCCCTGTGTATGCTGATTTTCATTCCAGCCACAGTTGCAATCACAGAATTTGAACACAATAGCTTATCTGCTTAAACACATGCTCAGCCAGCTGTGACAGTATAAACAGGACCAGTTTCCAGGACTGGGTTTGAGAACCAATGGGCTACAGTGAACAGTCTACAGTCTTCTTCAGTGTGTAGTTTGGGAAGTTGTAGTGCCAGTTAAGCTGTACTGTTTCCGGTGCAGGTGGTTTACCTGAAGAGTGAAAGGCGCACAGACAACCAGGAGATCGAGATCAAGATACAGATGACCAAAATCCTGCCGCCCAACTCGGACCTGTGCATCCCATTCTACAACGTGGTGCTGAGGAGGTGGGTAATGTGACTGGATTGGGGGCCCAGGGACACCATTCAGCACTGAGGGTGGGAGACCTTAGGAGAGAGCCTCTCTCAGGCTGCGTTGTGGGAACACTGCGGTACAGTCGCGTCTGTCCGCCATTTTGAAATCATCTCTTTGTTCTGTACGTGTGATATCGCCGGGTTTGCGCAACAACCTCTAACAACAGCTGTGGAAGATCCCGATTGTCCTCAGAGGAAGCGGAGCGCTGATTTTGGAGATGGTCTACTGATTTTTGAAACCGTCTTAAGCTGTTTTCTCTAAAGCATTATACAAGCAATAACAAAAAAATTTAGTATAGATCAGTGGTTCTCAGACTCGGTCCTGGGGGGGCCCTGTTTATGCAGATTTTCTTTCCGACCACAATTGCAATTCCAGAATTTTAACGAGCACTTCATTTTTCTTAATTAGTGGTTTTCATGTTTTGAGGGATTATTTACCCTCTAAAGCCACATGTCAGGAATAGCTATGCATTCCACAGTCTCTCATTTATAGTATGCTATGCTGCAAACAATTACATTATATATATATATATATATATATATATATATTATATTAACTAAAAAAATTATTTTACTGATAGAAGACTCAGGTCATTAGGCTCCTAATTGTTAAAAGTGTGCACACCTGGCGACTTAAACTTACCATTTGGTAGATAATGAAGAATTCAAAGACAAAACAAATGATAATAAGCCAAATCTGTGTTGTCAAGTTAAACATTACATAGAACTGAAAGAACATGAACATCTTAAGGTTCAGCAGCCTTAATTACATTAAGTCTATATCTGCACGGTCAGTATTTGCTCTCCTGTCATATTTTGTCGCGCAGAGTCATGAAGATCTTGGGGTTGAAACTGGTGGGAAGAAATCACTACGACCCAAAAAGTGCGGTTATTCTCGGAAAGCACAGGTAAGCGTAAAAAGGCTGCAAGATTCTGAAAAGCCTTTGGTCCAGCCACATTTCACTGAGCCCCTCCATTTTTGGTCAGGCTGCAGGTGTGGCCGGGCTACGCCACGTGCATGAAGCGCACGGACGGAGGCCTGTACCTGTCTGCCGACGTGTCCCACAAGGTTCTGCGCAACGACTCTGTGCTGGACGTCATGTGAGTTCACTCAGCCAGCATCCACCACGGTTCAGTATCAAAGGGCACCAGGGGGCGCCCCACTGAATAATTATCTGCAGTTCACCTTCCAGCTGTCTTTTGATTGGAGCTTGCCATGAATCTGAAATATATTTGAAAGTGTACTCCAGACTTCTATGCACAATGCACACCTGATTGGTGGCCCATACAAGGTTATTTTATTTAAAAAGTTTGACCCAAACACTTTAATTTGGATTTTGTTTCGGATTGGGGTTTTGTTTTAGTGACGCATCTCGCTAGCGTGAAGAACGCTCACGCTTGTTTCACCGCTGTGCGCTAAGTAGATCTCTGCGTGAATTGTCAGCACGAGGCCCTGCGGGGGGGGGGGGAGAAGGGTAGTCAGCGCTGGCTTTCTCTCTTAACCGTACCGGCAGGAACGTGATCTACGAGAAGAGCAGGGAGAGCTTCCAGGACGAGTGCACCAAGGAGCTGATCGGCAGCATCGTCCTCACACGCTACAACAACCGCACCTACCGCATCGACGACATCGAGTGGGCCAAGTCCCCGAAGGACACCTTCACCATGGCAGACGGGTCACAGATCTCCTTTCTGGATTACTACAGGTACCTGCACTTTGATATCTGTGCTGAAGGTACCCACACTTTGATATCTGTGCTGAAGCTTTGGGTTAGACAAGGTACTATATACTTCATTCTAAAAACAGGATGATTGTAAAATGGGTTGGACCTGTCCACTGTTTTAACTTTCACCTTCATGGCCGTATTGTGAAATACTATACACCTCCAGTTGTGATTTGCTTTTTCCATTTGGAAACACTCTTTAGCACGTAGCGTAGATGTAACTAGATATGCTCTTCGTTTTAACAGCAAAAACTATGGGATTACCATAAAAGAGGTGGACCAGCCTCTGCTTGTGCACAGGCCCAAAGAGAGGTCAAAGCCGAGGGGAAAGGTAAACTATTTCTAAGGTTTTTTTCCCCCACTTTAAGTGCTTGGTTAGGCCACATGGGTTGCATTTGAATAAATGTGATAGGTGAGTTTTCACAGATATAATTATGATTTGTGTGTGTTTTATTGTATATAAGTGCATTTTAAAAGCTGTGCTGATATGATTTTGATACGTTTAATAATTCTAATCTATTGCAGCCAGTTATAGCTACAAACATTGCAGTTTCTCTTCACCTATTTTCAGGTATATTCAGCTGTTGTAATGCAGCCCTTTTTTAAATGGTTGGGTTAGCTGTATGTCTCTTCAACAGGTGATTACTGGAGAAATCCTTCTCCTTCCAGAGCTCTCCTTCATGACTGGAATCCCTGACAAAATGAGGAAGGACTTCCGGGCCATGAAGGCACGATATTTTATCGTATTTGCATCATAAATTGTGTTCAGTACATTTGTATTACAAATGGAATTACAGAGGCTTTCGCACGTAGTAATTATCCGTATGAACAATGTGATTTCTGAAGTCATTTACAAAAGTGGAAACAGCGTTTCTGTGGTTCTCTGTGAGCTGTGTGTGTGTGTGTGTGTGTGTGTGTGTGTGTGTGCGCGCGCGCGCGTGCGGCCCCTCAGGATCTGACGATGCACATCAACGTGAGCGGGGAACAGCACACCCACTCGCTGAAGCAGTTGCTCCAGAACATCAACTCGAACAAGGAGGCCCTGACCGAGCTGGCACGCTGGGGCCTGGACATCGGCAACAACATCCTGGTGGTGAGTCCGTGCCCCCACACAAAGCACGGCTTCTGCTCTGTCTGTGAAGCCTCTTAAAACAGCCACTATGAAACGTGCTGCCCGAGAATGGCAGTTGGGGATGAAACTGTGAGGTTTGTAAAAATTGTATCCAGATTGTAGGCTGATGTCCTGGCCTCTGTCTTCTAAATTAGAGTTTTAAATATGGGGCCACGTGCTTCATGTCTTCTCAGATACACTGTCCGCTGTTTTCTGGACAGGAAAAATGGCATATACTTATACGATAAAAGGCGACTGTATTCTCTGTCCTGGCAGACTCAAGGACGGACCCTGCCCATGGAGACTATCTGCATGCAGTCGGCCTCCTTCGTCACGACCGCTGATGTCAGCTGGTCCAGGGAGGTAGTCAGGGATGCTTCCATCAGCTGTGTGAGTGTAGAGCTAGAGCTGGACCCAAGTGCTCAGCTGCCAGAGGCACAGCTCACGTAGTGTCGGTTGTATATGACCAATCTTGATGCTGTGCAAGCCAGAGTACGTAAAACTTGTGGGAAACTTTGTAATGGAGTAGTGGTAGTGAAAATTGTGTGACCACGTAGCACTGTTGTTGCGGAATTACATTTGCTTGACGATATTTTGTGGAAAAGTACATTGAAAGACTGTGCCAGAATGTGTATGATAGAGATTATCCTGACATCCCTAGACTCCCCCCTAAAGCTGTTTCAGACGATATATTGCGCTGTCCAGAACCCAGTCGTGTTGAATGGACCGTGTTGCCCTTGCCCTATATGCTTCTCTTAGATTCCCCTGAACTGCTGGGCCGTGTTCTACCCGCGACGCTGTGCCGAGCAGGCAGAGGAGCTGGTGGCCACCTTTGGGAAGGTGGCAGGGCCTATGGGGCTGCGACTGGACCGACCAATCCGCGTGGAGCTGAGAGACGATCGCACCGAAACTTACGTCAAGAGCATCCACTCCCAGCTGACCAGCGAGGTGAGCAGCTTCCCGCCTCGGTGTCCCTGTGCTTACACGCTTGTGAACGCTACTCGGTGTTTCCGCTAAAACATTTTTGTTAGTGGGCAGGGGTGTGGACAGAGGTTGGGAGAATGAGGAGTGCGTGTGGTCTGTGGTGTTTGCACTGGGGAGTGAGATTGATAGGGTTGAAATGGCTTGTACTTATATTCATAATTCTGATACCCTAACCCTTTTTATCTTAGAAATTCATATCGCAATGATGATTTAAAAAAACATTCCTGGGAACCTATACATTTTTGTTGCCTTTCTGATGATGTGAACAGACCTTTAATGTCCCTTTGAAACCTTTTCCCCTCATTCTCTGCCCAGCCCAACCTCCAGCTGGTAGTGTGCATTATGACGGGCAACAGAGACGACCTGTACAGCGCCATCAAGAAGCTGTGCTGTGTGCAGAGCCCTGTTCCCTCTCAGGTCTGTAGCTCCAGCCGCTGAAGTGCACTGGGGCCTGGAGGTCTCTGCCCCTGTGTGTCTGTTGTGTGTTGGGACTGACAACTGATGGGGGAAAAAATAGCATCTGCTTATCCAGCTAACTCTGTTAATCCTGCTTCGTGAAATACCCCCCTGGTGCACTGGCAATCTCTGTCTATGCACACATTTGCTGTATCCATTCTCCTCTGCCTGTATTTCATCAGAGGAGACTTCTTTGATTGTAAACACAGGAATGCAGGAAGGCTAAAAATCCTGCATAGTATGCCTTTAATGTGAGCCTTAATTATTAATAACTATTTTTAACCGTGGTTTGCCTTAATGTAGGCCATAAATGTCCGGACCATTTCTCAACCGCAAAAACTGAGAAGTATCGCCCAAAAGATCCTGCTGCAGATGAACTGCAAGCTGGGAGGGGAGCTGTGGACTGTGAATGTCCCACTGGTGAGTAATCTTTAAATACATTTGGGTCTCTGTGAGCTCCTACAAAACACAGTAGTGTCCTGCTTAGGCATGTGCTATGTGCATGCATGGTACAATGTTCAAATTCTTAGCCTTCGACACCATGTTCCATTATCCTGAATTCAGACATGAGATTCAGTGGACAATTTTTGCATAAGACATTACTCCTTTGTTTCTCTTCTTGACAGAAACAACTAATGGTGATTGGAGTCGATGTCCATCATGACACAAGCAAGAAGAACCGATCAGTCATGGGCTTTGTGGCAAGTCTGAACAGGTAAGTTCACTGAGGATGTGAAACACTTTTCCCAGTCAAAGAAAACATTTGTGTCCATTGTTGGAAAAAGCTATTTTTAAAAATCCTTTATTCTGTGTTTTTTCCCCTATCCGCAGTTCACTGACCAGATGGTATTCAAGAGTGGCATTCCAGATGCCCAATGAGGAGATAATCAACGGCTTCAGGGTGTGCCTGCTTGCAGCCTTACAGAAGTACTACGAGGTAAGTCATTCGCTCATTCACCTTCAGTGAGACATGCCGGTTGTGCAGCTGTATCAGGTTTTTTGAGTGTGATTTCATTATCTGAATAATCAGTTCTGGTGCATTTTGCCCTGTCAGTTGAATCACACCTTCCCGGAGAAGATTGTGGTGTATCGGGACGGTGTCTCAGACGGCCAGCTTCCAACCGTGGAAAAATTTGAGATCCCACAGCTGCTCAAGTGCTTCGAGACGTTCCCCAACTACGAGCCCAAACTGGCGTTCATCGTGGTCCAGAAGAGGATCAGCACCACGTTGTACTCCTGCTGCGACGAGCGCTTCGGGACCCCACCTCCCGGGACCGTCCTCGACCACACGGTCACCAACAGGGAATGGTTAGTACTCGCGAGCTCAGGGCAGGGGCTCAAACCGCCGTGGTCTTCATGCCCGCAATCCTCTCTGCTTCAGCCGCTTCATTTGTGCTGAACTGAAGGCTTTTCTCCTCGCCGTACAGGGTAGATTTCTTCCTAATGGCTCATCACATTCGCCAGGGCTGCGGCTTGCCGACGCATTACATCTCTGTGTATAACACAGCCAACCTTACTCCTGACCATTTGCAAAGGTGAGCCCAACCGTTGAAACACATTTGCTTCTCCTAAAGGATGAGGGAAGTCATCACGTGACCTTTGTTTACCTCTGTTGAATTATGCATGTGCGCTGCACTGCTACCTGAAATATCCACAGTAACCATCTTTGGCTTTCCATATAATTCAGTGCTACTTCAGAGAACTTTCAACCTGCAACTTCCTTGGGTTGAACAGAAGGAAAACATTTTGAACATTGTTTCACACATACAGTACAGAGGTGAAATGAAGTGGCCTAGTCTTAAATCGGATCAGAGGTAAAACGGACACATCCGACTTGGCGAGCAGACACTGATTGAAACGCTCTCCGCTCTTTTCAGATTGACCTTCAAGATGTGCCAC